>NW_027186473.1:29220073-29246419 GCF_028583685.1 Petaurus breviceps papuanus
AGAGAGAGAGAGAGAGAGAGAGAGAGAGAGAGAGAGAGAGAGAGAGAACACAGTATTGTATAGATAACAGGTGTTTTTTTAGAATGCAAATTTCAGAATTCTTTACATAAGTCAAATTTGTGTACTGAGAACTCATGTAAAGTGAGAACTGTCTGTAATGTATTGAACATATTGTTTTTCAGTCATTTCAGTCATGTCTGACCCCATTTGGAGTTTTCTTGGCAAAGATACTAGAGTGGTTTGTCATTTCCTTCTCCAGCTCATTTTACAGATGAGGAACTCAATCAAACAGGGTTAAGTGACTTGCCCAGGATCACACAGCTAGTAAGTGTCTGAGATTAGATCTGAACAAAGGAAGATGAGTCTTCCTGTCTCCAGGCCCAGCTCTCTATCCAGTGTGCCACTTAGTTACCTCTGTAATATATGTGTGCATACAAACACACACACGTATATGTATATATGTGTATGTATGTATACACATACAAAGCAATTTTTGAGGGGTGCTAACAACTGAGGGAATCATGGAAGACCTATTGAAGGAGATGGTATTTGATCTGAAGGGAGCTACGGATTCCAAGAGTCAAAGATGAGCACAAAAAGCATTATAGGTATGTGGCACAAGCTGTACAAACAGTCAGACATACGGAGAGGAATGTTGTATACAGGTTGGATGTCAAGTCAACTATTTTGACTGGAATGCTGTTTCAATATTTGGGGCAAAGGTTTTTTTTTCACAGTCTGACTTTGCCCCCTATGCCTGTGCTACCTGAAGTTTCTGGGAAATCCAGGGAAGCTGATGAGATTGGAGTTGGTAGAGTGACTGACAAGCACATTGATGTAAGAGGTCGAACACCTGGGTTTGAGAATTGGCTCTAACAGTGTCATTGTGTCAATCACTACGTCTCTCTGGAGCTCGTTTTTCTTGACTCTAAAATCAGGATAATACTTGTAATATGGTTTCACAGAATGGCTGTGTGGAAAGCCTTTTGCAAACTAGGGAGGCTTCTATGAAAGGGAGCTGCTCAAATTAGAATCTTAAAGCTTGCCTTCATGGACCTTGATATTCTCCCCACTGTGGCCCTGCTCCAAGATTGTAGCTCTTCTGTTCTCAGCAGGTCCGCATTTCACCATTGTATGAAGGTAGTCTACTTTTCTTCTCTTTCATGCTTTATGGTTCCACCTTTTCTTGACCATGACCCACTTTTGTGACAGTGATAAGCAGTTTCCAACTTCTAAGAAATAAGTTATGCTATTCCACGACCTGTTTATAGGCCTTCAACACATAAGGATATTTTAAGAAGAGAGATTTGGTTACATGCTCTTAATTTGAGCCTCTTAGGGCTGGTGCATCATGAATTAAAGGTATGATAAATATCACATCAAAGTCATTCTAATAAAAATATATCAACCATATTCTAGTGGAAGGTCACAAGTCTGGCTGCAAAGAAACTCCTTGAGTTTCCCTAGGGCAAGATTCTAATTGCTAACTTGTTTGCTTTTGTGGTGCATCTCAGTCCATCACAGCTCCTTTTGGGGATAAGGTTTCCACGGAAGAGGAAGACTAACCAATTATGCCCCAAATAACAGACCTTTATTCAGTATGTTTTTATTTATATAGAGGAGGGTTGATAGCTTAATTTGAGGCACAAAGGGACACAAGGAGGAGAGTGGAGAAGGGGCGGGGGAAGAATCTTTGTGAATCACATAACCATCAGAGAGATAAGGAAGCCTCCAGATCTCTGGATGTGCAAAATAGACTCATGATTTGCCAAGCAGAAGGGTGTTCCAGACACATGGATAATATGATTTTCAGGCCCGGGAAGGAGAAAAACTATCAATGACATAGTTGAGATGGTCCTCTTGCTCTGATGACTAGATCACTTCAAGCTCAGATTGCTCTATAAACATTGCTTAATTTGAGCAGCAGTGCAGCAGAAGGGTTGGGGAATAAAGTCATCACCAGACTGGAGGCCCCGAATAATAGTAATTGGGATTTATATAGTGCTTTAAAGTTTGCAAATTTCTTTACCTTTATTATCTCATTTGAGCCTCACAACTCTCCTGTTCTTATTTCTTAGTTTGGTGAGGCCTACGTGTAGGCATGGGAACAGTTAGGATAGTGAATTATTCATTTTCACTCTAACTTTTTAAATACTCAAAAACAGAAATATGCACCAGATATGGGGTAATTTTAGCTTAATTCATAAGACCAAAAACTACAGAAAAGTGATAAAGTAAAATCCTTATACAACACTAGAGAACTTTAATCAGTAAAGCACAGATTCCATATCTTTACCTCCACTAAAGCCTCTGGTAAAGCTTCATCAAAGTCTGTCTCTCCCTTCCCTCCACCCTGACATTAATTCAGCATAGCTGTGAAATGTAAAGGGTAAGAGCCAGGGGAGTTTCAAAATCACATTGATTTTGAAATCTGATTACACATTGCCAATGTGCTTTCCACTGCACCACCCTGCCTTCTGTTGTTATTGTTCAGTCATTTCACCCATGTCCTACTCTTCATGACCCCATTTAGAAATTTCTTGGGAAGGATACTGGAGTGGTTTGCTGTTTCCTTCTCCAGCTCATTTTGCAGATGAGGAAACCAAAGCAAACAGGGTTACATGACTTGCCCAGGGTCATACAACTAGTAAATGTCTGAGGCCAGATATGAACTCATGAAGATGAATCTTCCTTACGTCAGGCCCACCACTTTATCCACTGTGCCACCCACACTGCCTTCTAGTCAAATTTAATCTCTCATGGTCCTTTAAATACTTGAAGATAGCTTGTCATATTCCCTGTCTCTTTTTTTCCCTCCATGTCATATCCCCCATTTTTGCAACTTATCTTCATATGACATAAATCACCCTGACCACTACCATCCAGCTTATCAATATCCCTCCTGCACTGGGGTGCTCAGTACTGAAATTAATACTACATATTTGATCTCATCAGGGTATGTTTTTTGAGATGCTGCTGCTTCTAATCCTTCCTAGCTGTGGAATCTGGGTAGAGGTTGTCACAACAGCCATCGCCTGTACTGCAATGAAAGAGCTGGTAGCAATGTTAGCATTCCCAGGTTTTTATTAAAAAACCTCTTAGTTAAATCAAGCTCTTTCAAAATCCACAGTATATTATGGGGGGTTGTTTTCAACTTTTTCCCCACACACATATTGAGTACAGAGAAATTTCTAGGATCTTTTCCTTCATGAAGAATACTAGTGACTTTACCCATGAAAGGAAGCCAATGGCTTATTATCATATAATATTCATGAATGATTATTACTCTTCTCCTGTAAGGTTGGGAAGATCTCTCTAAGTTAACTGAACCTCAGCAAGTAAAAGTTAGTGAAATGCAGTAAGTGGAGACATTGAATTCCCCACCATGTGCTCTGCTGCTGCTCTCACAGAGCTGGTTAACTTGTGCTGAAACTGATTGATTTTATCTGCAAAATAGGTGTAAAATTTCCCCCAGCATGAGAAACTCTGAACAGTTACTGAGGTAGAAGTAGAAAAGAGGGCATTGGTTGGGCTTTTATATTTCAGGGAGAGAAACAGACAAGAATGTGCCTGGGGGCAAAGTTGGCAATATGTCTGATTTTTCAACAAGGGTAGAATGCCAATGTCAGATTTCACACATCTGTCTGTGGGAGGAAACACTTAATATTGTCCTCGGTATGAATAAAGTACATGTTTACAAGCCTTTATGGCAAAGCTGCTTCTCTTGCCTCTTCAACCTTGGCAATGTTTAACATCCCTGACACAGTGGGCAATGACAAGATTTCTTTTATTCGTTTGTTCACTGTTATAGAACTCTTATTGGGTGCTCAACACCCCATTGGGTAATTATGGGTGTTATACAAAATAGGATCATAGATTAATATCTAGCAGGGACCTTAGAGATTCTTACTCCTTCATTTCTTTGATGAGAAACTGAGGTAGAGAGGAAGTGACATGCCCAGAGTCACATAGCTGGTAAGTGTCCAAGACATGATTTGAACTCAAATTTTCCCTCCTAAATACTCAATCCACTGAGCCACCTGTCACTTGTGACCTCAAAAAGCTTATGAGCAATTGAAATATATAAGTAAAGCTCTCAAAAATTTAAATCATATCTTAGCAAACATTAAATAGAACAAGATAGGCTGTATAACCCAATGCTGTAGGAATTGTAAGGGAAGATTGCTGTGGGTTTGGGTTAGAACAAATAAATTAGGTCTTGAAGGAAGTGTTGGGTTTTGATTTTCCTTGAAATGAAGAATGTCCCATGTTGGGGTGGGGTTTGAAGGGGAAGGGGTGATCAATAATCAGGAAGGATATCATGGAGATAGAGGTGTGTATGTCTTAGGGATTAGAAGGAGAGTGGACTTCCTGGAGTCTTATGTTCTTACTGGAAAGTAGTAGGGTGGATAGTTAAGATGGATTAGAAATTACTTGGTATTTACTTTGTATCGCTGATCTACTGATCTTTGTACCTATTTTCCCCTCTGAAGTAGAATGTAAGCTCCTTGAAGGGAGAGGCTATTTTCATTTTTGTCTCTGGATCTCTCCAATTCCTGTCACAATAGGCACTAAAGAATTTCTTGTTGAACTGAATTGAGTTAAATTGTGGAGGGTTTAAACTCCTTGAAGGTGGGGATGGCTTTTCTTTCTTGTCTTTTTGTCACTGCTACTTAGCTCAGTGACTTCCTCATAGTGGCTTAATAGATTTTTGCTGAATTGAATTGAACCTTGAATACTAGACAGGAGAATTTAGGCTTGTTGTGGTTGGCAATAAGGAGACACTATAAATTCTGATGTTGAAGAGTAAGATAATGAAAGCAGTGACATGGGAAGATTAATCTGGCAGGGGCATTGATCAATCTGGGCTAGAAGGAAAGGGGATCGGATGCAGAGAAATCTTCTACTAGGTTATTAAAATCATTTAAGTATGAGGTGACAGGGGCCTGGCCTGGGATGGCAAAAGTGGTAATGGGAGAAGAAGGGATCAATCCAATGAATATTACAGATGAAGAAAAAATAGGATTTGATGATTGATTGAATATAAGGCATGAAGCAGAGGGAAGAATAAAAAGTAAATCCAAGAATTGCAAGGAGGAGAGCTAAGAGGGTGGTGGTGAGAGAAATTGAGACAAGAAGGAAAATGAGTTGAGAGGGTTGAAGATGACAATGACTGGTTCAAACAAATCATTTTAAGATCAGTGTGTCATTTATTCAAAATCATTTAAAACGTACCTAGGTTATGTAGAAAACTATGATAGATGCTGAGAGAAACACAAAGTTTGGATAAGCTATGGTCCATGAGCTGGATTTTAAGGTCTAGTAGGAGAAGTCACAAATACAGGGAAATACAGCACACAGTATTATATAACGAGCACACCAGAGAGATGTAAAAGAGTGCCATGTGAGATCAGGCTCTGCTTCATGGAAGAGGAGGTCTTTAATAGAAGGGTAGGATTTTAAAGGACAAAGAAAAGTAGAGAGAACATCCCAGATTAGATAACAGTGTGAGTGGAGGCTTGAAGATTTGCAAATACAATGTGTATTGGGGAAGCTAGTGTATACAGCAGATACAGAACTATGACATGAGAAAGAAAGGGGGATATTGGTGCCACTCTCCCTTTCTTTCTCTTTCTACCTTTCCCTCCTCCTCTTCTGCCTGCTTCTTCTTTTCTTTCTCTCTCTCACACACATTAAATTCATAAGGTAGTAGAGAAGCATTTTGAGCAAAGAGTTTTTGGGAGGGATTTTGGAGTAAAACTCTAATGTGACTAAATCTGTGCACGAGTATTCTAACAGCATTAAAGGTGAGTTCAAAATTTCAGTTATGCCTGACTTTTTGTGACCCCATTTGGGGATTTCTTGGCAAAGGTATGGGAGTGGTTTGTTATTTCCTTCTCCAGCTCATTTTACAGATGAGGAAACTCAGGCAAACAGGGTTAAGTTGTACAGAACCACACAGGGAGTAAGTGTCTGAAGTTGGATTTGAACTCAGGAAGAGGAGTCTTCCTGACTCCAGGCCTGACACTCTATCCACTCTATCACCTAAGTAGTCAGATTTAAAAGTATGGAAGTAGAAAGAATATAAGAGGCTATAACTGTAGTCCAATAATGCATTTATAAGTTGTGATATGTGGGTAATATCAGTGAGAATAGAGAGAAGGGGATAGATATATGGGGGAAATGTAGGGAGAATCAATAGACCTTGACAACTGATTGATTATGAGTAATGCAGCAGGGAGAAGAGTCAAAGATAATCCTCAGTGTGGAAGGTGGGGGTGAATGGTGGTACCATAGACACAAATAGTGATGTATATAGGAGTAGGTTTTGGGGAAAGATATTAATAAGAAAGATAATAAACTTGGTTTTGGACACTAGGTTTGAGATATCCTATGGAGAAAGCCTGTAGACAGTTGGAGTTGCTAGTCTGAGGTTCAGAATATAAATACTGTATATATAGGGCAACTAGGTGGTGCAGTGAATAGAGCATTGGCCCTGGAGTCAGGAGGACCTGAGTTCAAATCTGACCTCAGACACTTAACACTTACTAGTGTGACCTTGGGCAAGTCACTTAACACCAGTTGCCCTGTCTTCCCCCCTCCAAAAAGCAAAAAAAAAAAAAGACTATATATAGATGTGGGAGACATTTGCATATAGGTGGTGGTTTAAGTCATGCCAGCAAATGAAATTCTCAAGGGAGCTAAGGTAGAGAAAGAAGATCACTGAGAATGAGCTCTTGGGGAACATGCACATTAAAGAATCAGGAGGATGTTGCTGAAATCACCTGGAGAACTAGCAGGAGAAGAAGAGTGTAGGGCCTCCGAAGTCAGGGGAAGAAAACACCAAGTAAGGAAGCATGATCAACAGCATACTACTAAAAGCTGGCACATAAGTTAGGGTCAAGAAAGCCTAGGAGAGAAAATGCACCAACGTAGCTGGCAATTCAGAGGTCCTTAGTGACCTTTAGTGCAGCAACTTCAATAACCTAGCTGCAATGGAATTCACCGGAATGTTAAGTAGATACTGGAGCTAGGTGGCACACAAAATCATGTTTGAGATGTAGATTTAGGGGATGTTGGAAGGTTGAAGTGCAAATGGATGAGTCCCTCAAGGAAGCTGAGGAAAGAAAGCAAAGGGTTTAGGATTAAGAAGATGTTTATAGCAGGAAAAAAGAGAAAGAGGAGTAACTGAAGGAAATAAAGGAATAGTGAGAGAGATTGGAGTATCAGTATCAAGTGTCACGGAATCTAAGGGAAGGGAGAAATTCAAGGACTAAAGGTGCTCATTAGCGTTAAATGTAACAGAAAGGTCAAGGACAGTGAGGGCAAAGAAAAGAGCACGGAGAGTTGAGAAGGGAGAAGTTTCAATAAAATGGCACAATTCCTGGGTTAAGAAGGAAGGGGTCCGCTATAGAATAGGCACTACTCCCCTACACAAACCTTACTGTTAATCCTTTAAGTATTTGCTTAATGTACTAAGTATTATCTCTGTTTAAATTTCATTTTACATGTTTGTTAATGTTATCTGTCTGCAGCTGTATGTTCCCAGAAGGCAGGGACTGTATTTGTCTAACTTGTTTTGCATAGTACCAAGAACAAGGTCATGGGCAGGTGGGAGCCCCTGAATTTTGATGAGGAAGGAGATGATTAATCAGAAAGGGAAGCAAGTCCTGTGAATTACAGGGAGAACCTAAACATCGGACCATCCAGGGTTGGTAGAAACTCGTGGTGATGCCAATATAGAATATCAGGCCCTACCAGGCAAGGACTAAATGTCCTTTGTGTATTTGCATAGGATTAAGCATTTAAAAAGCAGGAAGGGAAAGCAGACTTGCTTGGTTTCTAGCCCCCTAGGTTTGCTTTCGGAGGAGTGGGCTGCCTTAATTCGCAGCATCCTTTTTCTCATCTGTACAGTGAGGGGGGGAGACTAGATCATCCTGAATATTCTTTCCAATACTAGCAGTTTCTGAGTTGAGATATCAAACCCAGCAGTCCCTAGGTATGCAATATGATCTGGTAAAAATAATTAAAAAGGGAAGGAAGGAAACAAGGATATATTAAGTATTCTGTGCCAGGAACTATTTTGTGATTTATAAATATTCTCCTTTAATCCTCAAAACAACCCTGGGATGTAGGTGCTGTTATTATCCTCATTTTAGAGTTAAAGAAACTGAGGCAGGGGCAGCTAGGTGGTGCAGTGAATAGAGAACCAGCCCTGGAGTCAGGAGGACCTGAATTCAAATCAAGTCTCAGACACTTAACACTTACTAGCTGTGAAGAGGGGCAGGTATAGGGTTAGGGGTGCACGAGACCCCAAAATACCAACATGCCAAGTCCTCCCAAATGAAATCAGACTCAAGTCTTCTCTCAGCCAAAGAAAAACAGATCTTAGAGATTCACCTTAATGGGTAGACTTTTTTTTTTTTTAAACAATTGGGGTTAAGTTACTTGCTCAAGGTTACAAGGCTAGTTATGATGGGTAGACTCTTAAGGAGCCTCAGTATCTGTGACACTAGTATTGGACAAGAGGGCCAGAATAATCGGGCACAGAGCACGTCTGTGCTTAGATCATTCTCCAGCCTTCTCTGCCTTCATGGAGGCAAGATGGGGTCTTATATACAGAAAGGTTGTGGGAGGAATCTAGAGGAGGAGTTTGGGGAAGGTCTTCAGGAGAAGTCAAATGAGGTCAGACTCCAGGGATGAGAGATTCAGGGGGGGAAGCAGCTGGAGGCTACCTGGAGATGAGACATTGGAGGGTCTGGGAGGATCAAGGGTGGGAAGCAGCTGGGCAAAGGAGGGCTATGGTAGCTAGTAACCCAGGTTTGGACAAACCACAATGAAAGGCTTATGGCCTCAGGCAAATGCCTCATCAAATGGGAAGATTCAATCAGAGTTCAAGGGGGTTCCCAGAACCTGTACCTCATCAGCTGTGTGACCTTGGGCAAGTCACTTAACCCCAATTACCCTGCCTTCCCCCTCTAAAAATGACAAAAATAAAGAAACTGAAGCAGACATAAGTTTAATGACTTGCCCAGGGTCATAAAGTAAGTTTATGAAGCTAGGTTTGAACTCAAGTTTTCTGGACTCCAGGACCAGCACTCTCTATCCACTATACCACCTACTGCCTCTAGTCCTTACCCTTTATGGTTGCAAGGACATTATATTTAAACCAAATCTACAAACATTCATTAAGTGACTATTATGGTGCCTCTATTAGGCATGGGGATACAAAGCAAAAAAGGAAATGGTGCTGGCTTTTGAGAAGCTTATTTTACTTACTGTGGTGGAGGGGAAGTATGTGGGGGGGAGGGAAGGAGGGGTTGGATATTAAGTAAATACAAACTATACACATAGTAAATCAACTCATAAGAAGCCTAGGTCAGTCTGTAAATCCTTGATTATAACTTCATAGGATGGCTCCCAAGAGTGGCTTTGGACTCAAGCCAGACAATTAGAGTTTTCTGAACCACTAAGGACTCAGACTTGGGTTGGTATTGAAGACCAAGTGCTAACTGGTATTAAAAAGCCATGTAGTATGGCGGAAAGAGCCCTGGTACTAGAGAGAGGAGAGGCCTGATCTTAGCTCCCACTTCTGACGTTGACTTGCTAGGCATCTATGGCAAGGTCACTCAGTTATTCGGGGCCTCAGCTTTCTCACCTATAAAATGAGAATAGCAATATCTGTCACATGATCTTAGAGTTGTTGTGTGCACCAGATGAGATGCTGCAAGTAAAGTCCTTAATAAACCCTCCTCTCGCTACATACACATTGACTCTTGTTGAAGTAGGAAACGAGTTTTGTATTCCATCGTTTTCTGGGCTCTTCTTTTCTGTCAGCCCCACCACGTGGTAGAAGGTGGGAGATTTTGCAGAGGTTCTCCCTCTTCTGTGTTACGACTTGCCATAACTCTTATGGAATTTAAGTATCTGTGATGATTGTATTAGACAAGCAAGCCAGAATAATCCGACACAGAGTGAGTCTGTGCTAGATTACTCTCAGCTCCATCATAGAACCAAGATGCATCTTATATACAGAAAGATTGCAGGAGGATTTAGGGATGATATAGAGGAGGACTTTGGGGAAGAGTCTAAGGACTATCTTGAGGGGACTGAGGTCAGACTCCAGTAATGAGATTAAGGGTGGGAAATAGCTGGAGGCTGCCTGGAGATGACACAATGAAGGGCCAGGCTAGTTTAAGGGTAACAGATCTGGGTATAGATATTTTGACAGAATCAAGGGTAGGAAGTAGCTGGACAATGGAGGGCTAGGCTAGGTTAAAAGAAAGTAACAGAGATTTGGGCCTAGCTAACAAGAAAGGCTTATGCCCACAGGCAAATGCCTCATCAAGTGTGAAGAGTCAATCCGAGTTCAAGGGGTTTCCCAGAGCCTGTACCCCATCAGATGTTTCAAAAATACTTCATGACTGATCAACTTAGCTATATGTCTAGTGATGTTTATGGAGTCCTGGCAACTATAGCCTTCGTGTTTAAAGAGACAACTACTGTAACACTGACCTGATGGCGATTTCAAAGGATACATTAAATTGAGATCATGCTACATGAGGTTCAGTTGAAGGAAATGGGATTGTTTAGCATGAGAGAAAAGACTTTGTTAAGAGTTGGGGAACAGGGTGCCTGAGAGCAGTGTTTAAGTGTAGGGTATCCAAAAAGTCTTAGAGCCATTTTAGGTTTGAATACCTTAGTACTTTTGGCATACCCTAAAGGAGAATCATGTGGAATAGAGATTAGATTTGATCTATTTGGACTCAGAAGAGTACTCTAAAAGGCAAAGAGGAATATTTAGGCATGATGCAAGAACAAATTTACTAACAATTAGTAAAATTTCAAAGGAATGGACTACTTTGTGAGGTAGTGGGTTCTCTGTCACCAAAGGATTTTTTAAAGAAAGAAAAAGCTGTATCACTACTTGGCCATGTTATGGGACGGAGTCTTGTTTAGGTTTGTGCTAGATGACATGGATTCAGAGATTCTATAATTCCATGTCCCTTCTAGCTCTGGACCTATAATTTTCCAGTCCCTGAATGACAACCAGACTGAAATGGGAGATTGTTAATGAATCACTTTTTCCTTTGGTTGCTTCAAGATTTGAGAAACTAGAAGCATAGAAAAATAGGCCTGAATGGGATTTCAAATAGTCAAGTATGCCATCCCTCTTTCTTTGACAGGACTGTGCCTATCCTCTCCCATATGGGGTAGAGCCTATCTTACTTGAAAAGACCTACTGAGAAGGAAATCCGACATAATTTTTCCAGCAACACTATTATGGGATGAAACAATGAGCTTCCTCAAAAAAAGTTTCTTTATTTTCTTCCTGGCAATGCCCATTCCATGAGTAATAAATTCCATTCTAAGTACCATCAGGTTTTTTTCTTCCCTCTCTCTAAAGGCTTGAATAGAATACATTAGATAGAGAGAGATATGTATTCAACACCGAGAAAAGATTTTTCTTCCAGATCAAGGTTAATTCCATCAAGAAAATGGAAAGTCCATTACAAATGCCCATGAATTAAAGCTGTCTTCCTCTTGAGTGAATCAGCCTTATCTCCTTGCATATAAATGTGATTCTCAAGGTCTTAATTATCTCTGTCATTATGTTTGCTCAAATATTTTCCACACAAGCAAATATTCTCACTCTGGAATAAGCGGATGCAAATGTATCTCTTTTCTAGAGCCTCATCATTAAAGATAGTCCATTCTATCTGCATGTTTGAGTTTTGTTGAGTGATGGTATCCCAGTTTGTAGCTATAGTGGAGGGATTGGTGGGGCAGTGTTTAGCCTTTCCAGGAGAATAAAATCAGCAAGTGAATCCTGAAACCACTAGGTCTCTATCATAGATATGTTTCAACTCACACAAAAGAAGGCTTGGATGTGGGAGTCCATTTAAGGCAGCTGAGCAGAGGCAAGTGTAACAAAATAGATCTCCCTCATCCCCTTCTCCGGCTCACCCCCACCCTGCCCCTCCAAATAGTGCATTTTGTGACCCTGTAGCAGAAACTACACTGGCATACCCGGGATGGTTGCTAGCATAGGTTCTTAGATCTGCTTTACTAGAAAAGATAACTGTTTAAGGGGTCAACAATCTTTTTTTCTTATGTTTACTAGTTCAGTAAAGTCAGAAAAGTCAGTACCCTGAACTTCAGAGAAAATACAAGCAAAGAAATAAGGACCAACAGACAGGGCTCTGACTGCCTGAATCAACTATGTACTTTACATACATCCCTAGATCAAGAGAGCCTTTACATCTGAGTAGTCTGGGAGCTCTGAACATCTGGTCTCTCAGAATCTTCACCAGGGAACCACAAGATTCTTCTTATAAACAATCCCCCAAAGCAAAATACCGAGTCTGAGTCATCACAGCCCTCATGAGTCAGTGCCTAATTAGAAATTAGCAAAAGGTGTGAATGCCTTCCTACAAGCAAGCCTCCTCTAAGCAAGCTTCCCTTAATGGGCTCCGAACGTGGCCTAATAATGGGCAGTGAAGATCTTAAATCCCATTAACATTACAGACCCTCTTATACTAGAGTAAAAAGTTAGAACTTCAAAAGTAGTGTGGGGATGGGCAGGGTAAGGAAGCTATCTTGGAAAAAAAATAGTAAGAGACTATGATGGTTCTGTAAGACGTCACTGTCTGGAGATGGTATATTCTGGTTATGCCAAACTCCTCTCTCCTAGATTAATAGGTAGGACACCTAAGTCCTTTATCAGTGACTATCAACATTCTGGAGTAAGGTCCAGGGATTTTAAAGAGAGCTGGGGTCTTGATCAGGCATCCCAACCGGTTACCTGCTTTGAATGTCCAATCCAATCCAAGCACCTTCTACGTACCAGGCACTGTAGTAAGTGCTGGGGATGCTATTAATAAGAAGACAATATAATGGGGGGAGGGAGGGAAGAGAACATACCAAAAGAAGTCAGGAAGGCAAGGGGGTGGGGAAGAGTAGTGGGTACCTGGTGGGGAAATCTTGTTCCTTGGCCTTAAACCAGGTAGGGCAGCAGATGCAGAGTGGTGGGATAAAAAAATGTCAGTTTCTGCCATCTATAAAGGAAGGCACTGGGAAGAATTTGGTCCTCCACCCTCCAGTCCTCTAATGAAGCAGGAGAGAAAGCCGAGGGAGGTGATGACAGTTAAAGTTTGAGTTAGCAGCAGTTTGATGAGGTTTGAGGTGATGAGCTTCACACGGGAAGGGCATAGTGTTGTCTGGAGTTGAAACCAGACAGACCAGCAGATGCAGAGTGGAACAGATTTTGTAGGTAGAGAGATGATAGGGTTCGACTCAGGCCCCACTATGGAAATTTCCAAAATAGAAAGTCCTCATATGCACAACTCCAGATGAGGAGAATCACATAAAGGGGACAGGACTGAGGTACCAGGGAGGAAGAGGGGCATGCATTTCTAGAAAAAAGATGAATCTTTCTCAGAAGACTCTAGGTTTCCCCCCAAAGCATATTTTGGGGGGAGGGGAAGGTTACCACAGATAGATGTCAACTGGAAGAAGCCCACCCCCCCACATTCGGAGGAGTCCAAGTTGAAGCAAAAGCAGAAGGGTTGTTATTAGAAAGAAAATTAGACGCTAGGGCCCAGGCACCCAAGTATAAAATACAAGGAAGTCTAGGAGAGGCAGAGACAATTCATGCTTGAAGACCACAAAGGGGAGGTTGGGGGTAGAGAATGAACAGTCTTTCCCAGGAACAGGTGGGACACAGAAGCAGGAAGTTTTGTAGTCTTAATAGACCTCAAGGTTGGTTTAAGCAGGTTTGAGGTATTCAACAGCTCAGCAAGATCAGCCAGCAAACACCAGCAAAGGCATCTGGGAATGAGCAAGACTTTTGACTCACTATAAGATCCTGATTGGCTCCTTTCAGCAGACAGGCTTACTTTGTGTTCAATGGCCCTGCCTGGTAAGGTAACTCATAGGAAACACACGTGTTAGTCTCAGGAATATTTTCACATAGGCTTACTTGGATTAATGTTTGGGACTTTAATTTTTATTAGAGAAGCCACATAGCAAAGAGCTGATCCAGTGAAAACTAAATTTTCTTTTCTTGGTATTGTTAAAGAATCTCAACCTTCAAGATTTTGAGAGCTGACACATCTAGAGAATTAAATTTTCCCCCAAAGAATGATGATAGGACTAAGGCCCCAGGTATGCTGTTGATGGGCTGTGGAACATAGCATATGGACAGCAGGGGACAGGGCTGTGCTGGCTAGCTATGCCTTTTAAGTTATTCTCAATAGAGGTCTGATGATGTGTTGTGTCTGAATAGCAAATATAGCAAATAACTAACTTGTCAACAGCATGCTGCTTTTTTTTTTGTTTGTTTTTTGTTTTGATTAACTATCAATTTATGTAACAATCTCAGCTGAAAAATCTTGGTGAACCAGATGTATTGGTGCATAAGAGTGGAAGTAATTGTTTGTAGATTTCATGAGAAGATTGCTGGTTTGCCGGCTTTAAATTACACCCAAACTCCTTTTTACATCTCTAATTGTAGCTCTGTTGTTTTGTAGGCAGGGTTGACTTGACATTGACAAACACATCCTTAGGAAGACTACAAAGAAATGAAAACAGAGTTATATTTGTCCTCAGAGTGAATCATTGAGTCATTTGGCAATACTAGCTTGCTTTCCTGAAATACCAAATTCTGATAACTTAAGGCTGGTGAGGGTTAGGGTAGAAAGTGCATTTGTACCTTGTATTTTTCTATTTTCTTAAAATGGGAATTTATTATAAGGTGTACTCAGAACTGTTAACTAACAGTTCTGGCATTGTCATGAGAAGCCCTGAATAAGATGCCACAAACTGAATGTATGGGTTACAGACCTCAAACCCATAATAATAGTTAGCATTTAAATAGCATTTGAAAGTTTACAAAGCACTCTGTATATCTTATCTCATTTGGTCTCTCCAACAACTCTTTTAGGTCGTTATTACTATTATGCCCATATTACAGAGGAGAAAATCAAGGACTGAGAGAGGTTAATTGACTTGCCTAGGGTCACATAGCTAGTAAGTGTCTGAAACAGGATGCAGTTTTTCCTGATACTAAACTCAACACTCTATCCACTATACCATCTGGGTGCCTGTAGCAGCAAGCACCCTAGCATACCCAGGATGGCTGCCAACACAGGTTCTTAGATTTTAGCTGCTTTTCTAAAGGAAAGCAACTGAAAATGGGTTAACAATCTTACTTTAATCAATCAAACATATATCATTTACCTAGTTCAGGGGAAAAAGTCAGCACCCTGAACTTCAGAGAATACAAACAAGTTACAAGCAGAAATTACAAGCATACAGAGAAACAGATCAGAAGACAGGCTTCCAGCTGTCTGACCATTACATCTATACCTAGTCAGTTACCAGAGATGGAAACACCAACATCTGGGTTTTCACAGCTGGAGGGGCAGGGCTCAGTGACTGCCCAGAGTCTAATCTGGTCAAATCACACAAATCTTCTCAAAGTGAACCCCACAGCAAAATCTCACATCAGGGTATATATAACCTTCTCCTGGCTTAGAGAATGTCACAACCCTCTTGACATACTGCCCAATCACAAAGCAACAAGGTGTGGGCATTACTGAAAAACAAGCCTCCTGCCGGCTCCATGTGACCACATTCAGCTCTCAGAGTTACCTAAGCCTAGCCAAGGGGCAGGAAAGATCTTCAGATTCCCATTCCCATAACAGTGTTTGACTCTTGGACAAATTCAATTCAGATCTGAGGTGGGAGGATAGAAAGACCACCTGACCCATAGAGACTGCAAAGACACTGCTAGGGGAATTCCTTGCATGGGGAAGAGGAATAGGTGCAGTTAGGCTGCGAAATTCTTGAGAATGTGCACATAGGGAAGAATTCTCCTGGGGGTGGGTGAGTACAAAAATGACTTTCTATTTTGAGTGACTTTCCCTCTTAGCAAGAGGGAAACTCAGTTGATTCTATGCTGCTAAAGAAGTAGAAATATGGTCAGGGCCTTCTCAGTTGTGGTGCCCTGGTTGTCCCTGCTTGCAATTCTCAGATTTTTTAGGATTCTCTACTTTTGATGTCACGGGAGGAATAAAAATGGGCTTCCATTAATATCCTTCAGACATCACTTTTTGCTTTAATCCCTAAAGTCTCTCTAAAGTGAAGTCCTTAATCTCTCAGGCTTGGAAAACCACTAAAAACCTACCTCCTCGATTCCAAAAGACATTTGATTCAAGTTTTGGATTAAAAAACAAAGTGATAGAGAATATGATAGTAATTCAAATAGATCATCCCTCCCCACCCAAAATAAAGCCCCAAACCCCAAAGTAAAAATGTAATGCTGGATTTCTTTGAATAACATTTTTATTGTGAATCAATGATTCTTAAAAGGTTGGAGTGAGTTAAAAATATAAAGATAAACCACAATTAAGCAAGAGAAATTAGGGTGCAGATATGACAAAGAAAAGCAATATTAAAAGTAAAAAAAAAAACCAGAAAAGAAGGTTAAAACCCTCCTGTGTTTGGCAAAGTTTCAAGAAAAATTGCTCCATTTTTGCTGAGCACAAGCTTTTGAAAGTTCATGCAATGAGGAGTAATTGGACATGGCCATTTATTTCTGGACCTTCATAGGAGCTGCTCCCTAGGTAAACATCCAGCCTGCTGAGATGCTACATCTCAAAAAAATTCACAGGAAGAGAGAAAATGTTGCTCTGTGGTGCTTGTAGGCTTTAAAGGAGGGAAGATATGCTTGTCCATAAACCAGATCACACTGGTATAAAGAACTGGCATGGGATCCCCCTATGACTCAGTATCACACTTAGGTTCTATGTTTCCAGCTGCATCCAGAAGTCAGTGGATTCTAAAAGGTAGTTAACTTGCAGCGCACGTCAAGCTTTCATCCCAACATCCCACCTGTAGTAATTTTAAGTCCCTTTACCAAGTCATCATCTGTCACTACTCTTTGATGATTTAATTTTAGAATAGATTATAAACTCTTTACAGACAGGGATTGTTTCATTTTGCTATGTACACAGTACATAGCAGCATAGGCATATGGTAAAAATTATATATGTGTGTGTATATGTATGTCACATATGTAAATATAAATTATCTGTTCTATTGAATTTAATGATAAATCTTCTGGTTATTATGAATGCATATGTTTTGAGGAATTTTTGTTTATTTATTTATTTTTTGTGTGTGAAGTTATATTTTCTCTGAGTGAGCAATTTGTATTTTTGTGCTAATTAATCTCATGTTCAATCCTTTTTGAGGCTTCATGGTGGCAGTTGGAAGTGCTGTCTCTGAAAATGAACAAAATTAAGTGGCCTATCTGGGGATGGAACTGTAACCTCAGGGTCATATTCTTACATCTCAGTTAATCAGGAATGGAAACAAAACCTCAATATTCTTATAGGCATAGAATCAGAGATTTAGAGTTGGAAGGGCACTTTGAGGTCATCTGATATAAATGCTTCAATTTATGAACAAATACTCAACTTATGGCACAGTTAAGTGGTTCAACAGATAGAACATCAGCCCTGGAGTCAGGAGGACCTGATTTCAAATCTGACCTCAGATACTTACTGTGTGACTCTGGGCAAGTCACTTAACTCTAATTACTTAAAAAAAAAGAAAGAAAGAAAAAGAAACTAAATTTACAACTGAGGCTGGAGTTTTTTTCCCAACATTACACAGGTCTTAAGTGGTAGAGCCAGGCATTAAACCCAGACCCTTTAAAGCCACTTTGCCACATTGCTTTCCCTAAGCAAAAGCCTACTAAGACTGGGTATTCTCATGTGGTATCTTGTCTAAGTAGGCCCAACCCTGCTTAGCTTCTAAGGTCTAATGAGTTTAGGTACATTCAGAGAGCTTTTGTTGCACCATGATTGATTTGATCCTGGGCCCAGAGGGGAAATTTTGGAGAAAGTAAACACATGTTTGTTACTAGAAATCAACTTATTGCTCCTAGCCCTGGGCATAGTTAGATTTAGTGGATGCAGTGAGACAAATCACCAGGGAGGCAGTCTGCTATAGTGGAAGAAAGATCTGAATGGGATTCCTGAGGCATAAGTTTGAATCCTTGGGATGAGTGGTTGGTCATGTCCCCTCTCTCTGTCTCTCAATCCAATTTAGCAAGCATTTACTGATCACCTACTCTGTGCTAGGCATTGTTGTGGACGCTATTGATATGAACACAATGTACAAAAAAATGTCTGTCTCAAGAAGCTTACATTCTATCATAGGAATCATGGCCATCACCTTATCCAGGTCTTGCCAACTACAAACCTGAGGGACCCCTGTCCTCTAGGATATGCCCACTACAATCCAAGTGCCCCAGTCATCCTACCTGTGGCCTTTCTGGGGACAATCTTTGTTTTGTCATATATAAATTGAAGCACTTAGATGATCTCTGAATTCCCAAGCAATTCTTCTAAGTGTTCCTGGGCCAGTAGTGGGGCAGGGGTGAGGATGCAGGTAAACATATTGGTATCTAATGGTAACCATCTAATGGGGGGTGGGGAGTAAAAAAGGAGGAAAAAAGAAATTTATATAACTTTATTATATATCTAAAAGGAATAGTAAATTGTACATGATAGATTTGCAGTTTCATGTACAATCACCTTTATTATACTGTTATGAAAATGCTTATTTTATTTCATAAATTAAAAATTAAATAAATAAAAATAAAAAATAATTAAAGACATTTGAACCTGAATCTAACTTTAGTACACATCTTCCCAACGGTGCAGGTGTTTGTGTCAATATACTCCTTGTTAGACAATTCTGCTGAAGTATTTGACTATACATCAGTGTGTATATAATAAATATAGTATAGGACTTAGAGCTAGAGAAATCAGGATCTGGCTCTTCTGCCAAATGCTTTTTAGCTATGTGACCCCAGACAAGTCCTCTAACCTCTTCCAACCTCCATTTCCATACCTACCTATAAAATGCTGCAAGATTGCCACAAGAATTAAATAAAATAATTTTGTAAAGTTTGTTTACCTATAAGAATTATATCACTGATATCTACTATTTATTATTATTATTTCAAGTTAATTGTGCTTTTCAAACAATCTACACAATAACAATATTATAAAGAAAAACAACTTAGAATGACAAGAACTCTGATGAATGTAATGGCAAGCCATAAATTCCAGAGGACCAAAGATGAAGCATGTCTATCACTTGTTGAAAGAAAGAAGGTTTATTCAAGTTGCATAATGAGCCAGACATTTTAGACATGGTCAGTGTATGAATTTGCTTTATTTAACTATGCATATTAGTTATGAGGCTGATCTTTACTATAGTTATTGTGGTTCAATTTGAGGGAGAAAAAAATAAATGCTTGTTAATTGAAAAAAATAAAATTTTGTAATAAATCCCTAGGACTGCATTCTTACTTTGCTTACAAAGGCTCAGTTTAAGTCCCATGACATTACCTGAAATTACAGCAAAGGAAAACAGACACAAACTTACAATGCTCCAAAGAGAACAAATGATATATTATTTCTGCAAAGGGCCCCATCCCTTGATTCACTAAATGGTCATTGCCTCATTTAAAGTGAGCACTTGAAAAGACCTTAACTTAAAAAGGCCAAGCAAGGTCTACTGCATACTGGGTATCTCTAGTCATCCTGATCCATATCTGGCCCTGGATCAGATGACTCTGGAGGAGAAAGTGAGGCTGGTGACTTTGCACAGCATTCCCTCACTCAAATCAAAGTCAGTTTCAAGTCACATCATCACCTCCCTGATGCCATGGTTCTCTTTGACAACAAAGGATAAACCACAAGTTTTTATTGACATAGCACCATCCAATGGTCCAAGAATGCTTGTCAATGATGACTTAAAATACCTGTGCAAAAAACCAACAGAGCATGAGAAAATTCAAACATTGCCCAAGTCTTACTGCTGAAATTCCAATATCCTCCCCTACTTCCAAGCAAGATAGCTAATTAATTAAAATTTGCTGAGTTTCTTATAGGAAACTTCTTAGTTAATTTTTAGAAAGTTCCATTAAAATGAAGGGAGATAAAATGAATTCAAATCTGGACTTCCATTTTGGAGAGACTTGATTCATTTGTCCTGATTTGGAATCAAGATATTGACTATCACTGTGATTTACATCTAGCAATCTGACCTTGCCATGTTTTGCCATATTTACTATTCCTTATCTTCTTTTCAGCTAAAGTATTTAATTTTGACTTTAAGCAAAAATCTCAAGTTTTCAAATGTGTTTAGACCATTGACTGAAATGTTGCATTTCTATCTTTAAAAAGCTGATGAAATTATTAATTGAACACTAATTTCTTGAAGGCATTTGACCAAGCATAAGCACAGGTTATTACAATTTGTTCCATTTTTCTCTTATTCCTACTTCCTCTTTTCCAACTTGCAACTCAAATTAAATAACACAAAATCCTGAAGATATTAGGGTTTAGTGGAGAAGTGTTAAGGGAACTGGGGTTGAGGCACAGGAACTGGATTTACATACAGGTTCTTCTTTGGGTCTCAGTTTCCTCATCTGCATGAATTCTATGTTCCCTTCCAGTTCTAAGCATATGGTCTCATTTTAAGTTAACATTCTTGCTCCTAGGTAAACTTTCTAAAGCATGTATGTCCTCATATATTTTCCCTTGATTTTTAGTTTAGAATTCTACAATAGATCAAATTCCTATTGAATTATTGAATCTAACACAGCACTTTGAAGCTTGCTTATTAAGTAGGCATTAGTTCTTTTAATTTAGGAAACTTATTATTGGATCATAAGATTACAGAGCCAGAACTCAAAGGGATTGTAGAGGTCACTGAGTATATCACCTTTGTTTTAGGGATGAGGACGCTGAGGTCCAGAGAAAGGAAGTGATTTGTCCAAGGACACAAAGAGAAGTGTCAGAACCTGGTTTTTATCTCAGGTACCCTGAATCCAAATCTTGCACTTTTTTCACCTTGATTCACTTTCTCCCATCTACAATTTGCTGGCAATAAGGAAAATTCCACTTGAAGGACAACATCTATTGAACTACTAATTGCTACTATTTTTTTGGTCCTCTTCTATGAGTAGATTTTAATGCAAGAAGATGATCCATATTCACATATTCAGAATTAAATAACCATATATAGGATTCTGTACGATGAGCAAGTATCTCAAGGGTAAAATAAATAGAACAAAATAATTTTTAAGGAAAACATTTTGTCCTCTCATAGAATCTTTATATGATTCTTCAAGCATTAGTTAAAAACCCAGATTCCAAATAAAGCTTTGGCATTTGTTCCTGGCCTTCTTGTCCTTCTGACCAACAGAAAGTGAGCTAGCCAGAAGGCTTCATTTGATTGTAGTCATATAATTGGGTAATGGGAGGAATGGGGTATTCTTCAGCCCCTTCTGTATGTAGTCCTGTAGCAGCAAGCACCCCAAGCGTCCTCAGGGTGGCTGCCCATACAGGTTCTTGGATCTGCTTTGATAAAGGAAAGCAACTCAAAATGGGTTAACAAGCTTACTTTAATCAGTCAGATATGTATCGTTTACTCGTTCAGGGGAAAAAGGTCAGCACTCCGAACTTCAGAATGTACAGACAGAATTATCAAGACAGAAACAGGTCAAGTACACAGCTTTCCAAACTGTGCAACCATTACATCCATACCAAACAAAATCTGGGTTTCAAAGCCAGGGGGCTCTGGACAAGGCTAGCCCAGAGTTTCATCAAATCACAGAACACTTCTCAAAGTGAGCCCCAAAACAAAGCCTCACATCAGGGCTTATATAGCCTTCTCCTGGCTCAGAGAGTGTAACAACCTTTTGGACCCACTGGCCAATCAAAAAGTATCTACTGAAAAACAAGCCTCCCACCCCAGGCTCCAGGTGCACTTTAGCCTAGGGGCAGGGAAGATCTTTAAAATTTACATTCCCATTACAAGTCCCTCTGCATCTTATGGAGTTTTTCAAAATTCCCAAGTTTTATTCTACTTCATAAACTTTCAGACTTACTGGACCAATGTTATGTATTCTGATCTTGATAACTGAAATTCTGCTGTGGCGATGTATTCCATCTTATTTTGCTGTCCTTTCTCAAAACTAAATGGTAGTTCTTTTTTTTTTTTTTTAAAGCAATTGGCAATTGGGGTTAAGTAACTTGCTCAAGGTTACATGGCCAGTTATTTTGTGTGGGTGCCAAGTATCTGAGGCTGGAACCTATCCCGGGTCTCCCTACGCCGGGCCAGCGCTCTTACTCACTGCGCCACCTGCCCGCCCCCTAAATGGTAGTTCTTAAAACCATTCAAGAATTTCAGTTCTATAACTAAAGAGCCTTATATTGTTTGGGAATCCTTGCTTTAGACCTACATTAGGCATAGCTCTTGGTACTTTCCTGTGTGGCAAGTTCTACTATGCCTATAACTAAAATATCTACAGGATCCTTGGAATAATTTATAAATAGGAAAGACCTTTTGAGAAGCCTAGAAATCCCTGGTGCAGAAGGTGGTCTGGGTTGTTAATGGAACATCTTGTTTCTGAATTTAAAAGTGAGAACAAAGAGAGATTGGATGGTGAGGGGAAATGGGGTGCTCATTAGTCCCTTCCTTGCTCTGGCATAGAATCTCTTCTGCTTTCTAGAACCAGGAATTTAGGAATTGGATCAGTGGAGACTTTCAAAACTGGTAGAAACACCATATTCGGGGAATGTGGTGAAAATGGTAAAACCAAACCAAACCAAAACAACAACAATGAACAACAACTACAACAAAAAAACAAAACCCAAATCAGTGATTCTAGTAGAATAATAGGAGAAAACATCAAGTGTCTGGGGAAAACAACAAACAACAACAACAAAATCAAATACAACTAGGTCTTGATTTGTGTGAAAAAATCAATGCTCCAAATTTACACTCTTCTATGTGATAATTATGTAAAATATGGTTGTTGGTTCCAGTCTAGTGGAAATTTGCAGTGTAAATTTGAATAATGTGACCATTTCAGGAGATAAATTATTCATACCAATTGGGACCTAGCACTGTTTTGGAAAAAACAAAACACAACCCAAAACAAAAGAACACACACATGTCATAGCTCAGATTAAACACAACTTGCTGTTTGGTATATCTTTACTGATTGCTACAGTGATCATTTATACTTATTTACACTTAAATATACTTATATTTATACACAGTTCCTAGAACATAGTAGATACTTAATGTTTATTGACTGACTGACATGTTTTTCCTCTGATAACTCATGAGGGCAGGGAACATTTCACTTTTTGTCTTTGTATTTATAGTTCCTAGCACGGCATCTGTCACGTAGTGTTTAAAAATACGTTTGATTGATTCCTTAAAAGATTGGTGGCCAAATGATAGGAACAAAATAGTTTTTAAAAGAGGAAATACAAACTATCAACAACTCTATGAAAAATACTTCAAATAATTATTAAAAATGTAAATTAAAACAATATGCCGTTTCAGTTTACATCTAGCAAATTGGGAATGATGATAAAAGACAGAAATAATCATTGTTGGAGGGACTGCAGAAAACAAAAGAGTCCTGATTCAAAGTTGGTGGACCTATGAATTGGTCCAATTATTCTGGCAAACAGTTTGAAATTACACGAAAAATGTCACAAATGTCACAAAAATGATTTATATCCTTTGACTTGGTGATCCCTTTACTGAGCACATACTCCAGAGAGGTCAAAGATAGAAAGCTAGTTCTTATTTATAACAAAATATTTATAGCAGCACTTTTGTGGTAAACAAGCAAACATAATATACTGGAAAAAAGTGGGTGTCAAATCAATGAATAAATTGTGATATTTAATGTAATACAATTGAATTTTAAAAAGACAAATAAAAGAACTTCAGATAAATCTGGGAAGACTTACACTAACTGATGGAGAATGAGGGAAGTGAAACTAGGAAAACAACATACACAAGAACTCCAGTAAGTTAAATGGGATCAACAGTGAAAAATGGTTGAATTCATATTCATAATTGTGGTAGAGAATAGATGATTAATGAAATATACTTCCTTCCTTAAAATATAGAAGTGGAAGTATATGGATGTTGTATATGCTTTCAGAAACAGTTGCTTTGTTGACCTGTTTTGCCAAACTGTTTTTCTTTGTTGAAAGGGAAGGTTCAATGATGGTGACAGAAAATTTGGGAATAAGTTTGGTGCTAAAGAAAAAAGGCATCAACATTCAGGCATCCAAAATAGAAGTTCTGGACTACTATATTTGCAGACCTATCAACTAGATCATGTCCATCATGGATGATTGACAGTATGTTAAAGTTGAAAGACTTATATTCTGGGGGGGGGGGAAGGATTGAATTCCATTTGAATGACCTTAAAGGAGGCATAAGCTCTTAGGACCTCTGTTTTGTTATCTGTAAAGTTAATGGGTTGGGTGGCAAAGTGGATGAGGTACTGAATTGAAGCCCAGAAGACCTTGGTTCAAATTCTGTCTGAGATACTTATTAGAAAGGTAATCAGGGCTAAGGCACATTACCTCCTCAAAGCCCTAGTTTCCTTGTCTTTAAAATGGGGATTTTAATCTTTGCATTACCTCTGGGTTGTGAGGAAAGCTCATATAAGTGTGGATTAACATCGTATTTTAGGATCTTTTAGCATTCTGTGCATCTGATTCTATTAGATGGTTGGGAAATAATTGACATTGTGTATTCTACAATGACAACTTATCTATTGTTATGTTGTAGAACTTGGAAATATCAGTCTTTTCATCCCTAGGCTTTTAAGAGATCCGCATCTGAAACAGTCTTTGGCAAATGTTGTGGATTCAGTTTGATCTGGCTAAAGTCAGGAGGACTTAAATGACTGCATATCCTCTCTTGGGTAAAAGTTCAGAGTTCAGCATTAGGGTGGATTTGTGGTTAGTGCTTGCTCTTTAGTGATGGCATGATACCACTTTTCTATGACCAGAGTTAGGCAAAGAGCTGGCAACTTGAAGAAGAGAGAGGCAAAAAGCTCTGCTGATTCCATGTGGGCTAGAGTGTAATGGTCTTGTTAGGTCTTGTGTTAGTCAGTGACATCTCTCCATGGGCTTTGGGCATAGCAGCAGTCCTCTAGGGGCTGAATGTTTCCCTGAGCACCAAGCCTAGTGCTGTGGGAAACTTTTGTAGTTGGAGAGATAATTATTTCCATAATTTAAGGATGTATGATTGAATTGGGCTGGGCACTTTGCAGATAACACTACCATTACTGAAAGAAAAAAGTCTTTGTTAAAACTTCTCTCTAATAAATCAGGCAGATTTAGGAAAACGTAGCAAATGGAATGTATCACTACACACAAGGCATATGCATTGCATGGGACTAACCCCTAGCTCAGGCCATGCTTAACTTTTTTTTTTTTAAAGCAATTGGGTAAGTAACTTGCTCAAGGTTACATGGCCAGTTATTTCTGGGTGTGGTGCTAAGTATCTGAGCCCGGATTTGATCCCCAGGTCATCCTGACACTGGGGCTGGTGATCTTACTTGCTGAGCCACCTGGCTGCCCCTAAACAATTGGGGTTAAGTAACTTGCTCAAGGTTACACGGCCAGGTGTTTCTGGGTGGGTGCTAAGTGTCTGAGCTTGGATTCGATCCCCAGGTCATTCCGACACTAGGGCTGGTATTCTTAGTCGCTGTGTTACCTGTCCGCCCCATGCTTAACTTTTTAAAGACAAACTTTCTGACAAGGAAAGTCAATTCTGATGCTTAATTCAAAAGTGGATGGGCTAAATTTATGCATACAGTACACATACTTAAAATACAACATATAAAATGTTTACAAGCCAGGTAAGATACTAATTCTAGAGGGGATCAAAGCACATGTGGCTACTATGCTAAGCCTTCCACATAGGGCAGATTTCCTTATGAGAAGGTTGTCATGTTTTACCCATGTTATATACAGCTCTAAAGGGGTTTTGAAGGAAAATTTACCTGGTAGAACTGGATACACTGTTCAATACCTTCATGCCTTAGAGGATAGCTATCCTCCATGAGATTTGTTTTTGTTTAAACAAAAACCACTCATGACAAAGGCTCTAGTGACAAATTCTCTCAGCATTTAGCTTGGCTCAGCATTTTGATGAAAAAACAAACGACTTGTTATTGAATGAAAACTCTAAAGCAGAGCCAAAGATATTACAGGGAAAGAGGGTTTTGTCCTGTGGAACTAACACATAGGGGTTGGGTCTATTTCTTCCTCATAGTGTCCACTATCCCCGTTTCCTTACCACGTAGTCTTTGAGAAGTACAGGCACAATTTCCACTATCTGACTTTCGGGGGAATGCCCCGCCCCCCCCCCCCAGCTGAGGAAATGACACTTGTGTTGGTATTATTCTCTATAACTACCATGCTGTAT
>NW_027186473.1:29246819-29305804 GCF_028583685.1 Petaurus breviceps papuanus
ATCCATACTTTCATTCAAGGCTCAGTTAAATTCATGTCTTTACACCAAAACTTAAAACTCTTTTCTTCCTCAAATGATCTTTTTTTTTTTTAAAGCAATTGGGGTTAAGTAACTTGCTCAGGGTTACACAGCCAGTTATTTTGTATGGGTGCCAAGTATCTGAGGCCAGAACTGGAACTGATCCTGGGTATCCCGACGCTGGGCCGGCACTCTTACTCGCTGTGCCACCTGGCCGCCCCTCCCCAAATGATCTTGTGTGACAATGTAAATGTGTTTGTGTGTGTGTGTGTAGACATATAAGATATATGTGTGTGTATAGTTATATAGTTATACTTATCTGTTTACATTACTTAGTAGAGAATTTTTCATTTTTTCTGTTAGGATTCCCAGCACCTAAGTAGGTGCTTTACTTGCACACAAGGAGATGTTTAATAAACTCTTGTTAAATTGAATGGAATCTAACAAAATGCTTTTTCAGGTAGTTAATCCAAAAGTATTAAAACTTACTTATCTTTTATAGTATTTGTAAGAATTTAAGGTTTCAACAAAACACTGCTCTTCTCATCCAATTTTCTGTCTCAGGCTTGGATAAGAGATTCTCATTGACCCAGGCAGAGAAAATTCTTATGAGAATCTTAACCTTTATTTTCTCTGGGCAGCTATAATGCAAACTGTACTGCTATATATCCTACTTGGTGATGGAGATAAGATGCTTTGTGTGGCGCCCAACATCACATTGTAGGTCTTAGAATATACCTGACATTGAGCACAGAACATTTGAGTTTTATTGTTTGGACCCAGCACTGGAAAAAAAATAGTATAATATCTATTGCTTTGTGTCAGAATGAAAACATTTGTTTATCCAAAGAGATAATAATGAAGTTTAACTATTTAATAGTCAAACAGAAACTAGAGTATGAACCCCCCCCCCCAATAGTGGACAGAAATCTTTCCCCAAAACAAATAGGTCAGTTGTTTCAGGCAATCAGTATTTGAAAACAAATGGTGAATTGCCACTGTGCTTTTGTGTTTGAGTGTGTGATGTAGAAGATGAAGTCTGAGGCTAGAAATATATTGGCTCTGTGACCTTGGGTAAGTCAATTAACCTCTCAGAACACCAGGAAACTCAAAATGCAAGTTTCAGCCTGTGTCTTTTAAAGGCATTAGGAGCAGAAGTGCTTCCCTAGTGCCTTATGCTAATGAGTGCCCTATACTAATGAAATCACAGGTCATAAAACAAAACAAATGATGATGATGATGAGGAGGAGGAAGAAGTGGAGGATGAAAAGGGTAACTTGTTCTGGACTTGGGATTTTATCATCTGACTAGCAATTTGTCTGTAATTATCTTGGTCCTCAAAATTCAAAGGCCCATTTTTTTTATTCACAATGCCATACTGACTTTCGTCATGTATAATTATAGTCTTTAAATTCCTATGATGAGACATGACTCCTCTCTAGATTTTGGCCATTTTGTTATGGTGATAAAAAGGAAGTTTACTTTTGATTGGTGTGGGTGTTCCAGTGAAAAGTAACAGCATCTGTATATCTATTCCTGGATAGCCAAAACTCTGGCACATCCTATTAAACTGGAAAGTTTTTGGGTCTGGGCATGATGCCCAGATGCTGTGTCTGTTGTCCAAAGAGCATCATGACTGGGAGTGGAGAGGCTAATCACCAGAAGGTTGGAAATGAGATGATGATGAATTTTTTCAGCCACAGCAGTTCATGAAGACAACCTGCTAAGGCTGCTATCTGTATTGGTATAAAGAGTATTGACATTGATGAAAACATGAATCCTTGAAGTGCCAAATCATAGATGCTCTTGCAACAGCTTGTGACATTTCCAGAGGAATCAATAGAGTCAGATAACCTTGGCTCCTGCTATGTTGGAAACTCATGATTTCCAAAAGTTGGACGATCCATTTTAGAACATCTATTGGAAGATAAAGATAACTTAGTGGCACAACAGCCCAGGGAAGGTGCTCAGCCAGAGCTTTCTGGCCTCTGCTGTGTTTGGCCTTGAAATACAACTGTTATTAAGCTGACTGTCTACAAAGACAGGCAGACTAAGGTCTGGGGCAGCTGGGAAACCCAAATGACCAAAGATCTAGATATAAACCTTCTCCCGCCTCTGCCTCAAGCCCCAACCACCTACAAGATCAGAATCTTAATCAGAGGCCTTCTTCCCTAACAGCTGATCACTCTGTGTGAATACTCCATAACTATCTTCCTTTAGATGACTGACACAGGAATCATTTGCTCTCTAGGTTTCCCAAAGGATGCTGGGCATGATTCAGCTTCCCATTGTTACCTTGATATGAAGTGGATTGATACCATACCTTATAAATTACTAGCCCAGATTTGACGGTCCTATTAAGGTTACAACTAGTCATTGTTTTGGGACATTCCTACTTGCTCCAGATATGCATTTCAAAATCTTCTCAAATGTTTGCAATAATCCACTCACCTAATATGGAGGAATTCCGATCTGTTCATTTGATCAATTTCAAATCTACCTAGGTGTATTAAAAAAAAAATAGAAATCAATTTATCTTGTTCACAAGGATACCATGAAAAACTTTATCAAATGCTTTGGTAAAGTTTATGTAAACCATGCATACATGCATATGCTTCCTCTTCTTATTCTAGTTGATAATCCTGCCATAGAAGGAAATGAAATTAACCTGACAAATCCTGTTTTTGATAATTTTGTGATGGCTCTTTGTTATTGTTGTTTCCTTGTCTGAATGCTTACTAACCATCCATTTAGCAATATATTCTAGAAATTGTTCAGGAATAGAAGTCAAGCTTACTAGCATATAGCTGCAGAGTCTATTTTATTTTAAAATAAGATGAAACAATAATGAAAAAAAGGAGGCCATTTCCTTTGCTTGTCTTGCTGCACCTCTTCTGGTCTCCATGATTTTTTGAAGATTACTGTCATTAACTTAGCAGCCACATCTGCCTATCCTTTTTAATATCCTTGTTAGCATCCACAGTTTAGTTGTATCTGATGAGTTGAACTCATTAAGAGAAACTACCTGCTATTTTACAATGTCCTTACTTATTTTAGGTTTTATCTTACAATTAGAAGAATAGGAAGATGCAACTGCAAAAGCAAAAAGGGCACAAAGTTGTCAAGGGAGAAGAATAGTGCCTTGTTGAAATGACTAACTATGGGTAACAGAAAGTGAAAAGAAACTAGAATAAGGGTAATAGACTGGGAGAACTGAAGAATTGAAGGACAACAGTGGAAATTTACTGAAGGAGTAGCAAAGGTTTAATTTTCTATTATTGTAAATATCAGTGCTCCTTGGGCTATGTAAACTTTGTTCAGTTAAGCAAATACTCCAGAAGACAAAGATTTTATATTTCCTGTGAAATTCACAGTTGCAAGTGCTTGTATATTCTTAGTGTCCTCAAGAGCCTAAGCAAATAACCAACAGATTTGCATTCTTTTTACTCTCATAGTCGAAAGGTCTCTAGCTCCCTTACTGAACAATATGACATTAAATAAATATTCTGAGTACAGGAGTAGAATTGGTCAATGAGATTTGACATGATCTTTGATTGAGAATGTATTACTTTGCTCTTAGAATCTGGACACCTGTAGAGAAAATATAATGAAAGTCAGGTATAGGATTACCTTTGTTTTCATGCTGTATGTATTACTAATATTAAGCTATTAAAGTAGTAACTTTTCTATATTAGAGACAGGTCACTTTGATACTCATCTTCAATTCAAAGTGGACCATCACTTAGCTGATGAAGGAAGAAACATCCAAACATGGAATCCTCATGTGTGGAAGCCTAAGAGGAAAATTAATGATATCTGCCAGGTATATTATTGATGATAATTAGAAATGTATGGAAGTTTTCTTTACAAGCATTCCCATTTTGTGTCTCATATTCAGAAAAAGAAGCATTAAATTCAGCAAAATTGACTTTACATGTGATTAAATAGAAATGTGATCAATAATGCACATGAAATATTTACGAGTGACTCAAATAACTCAACTACTCAAATGGTGAAATGGATTTGTGATCTTAGTGATGTGGATTTTCTTTTAAACTCTTCAGGCTTCAACTCACCCATGTCTGTCTGTCCTTGGTCAACTCTTAGCCATTTCCTCTCATAAGTCTGCTTTAAGAAATCCATCTAACTTTCTTTTCTCTTGATACTTCAGTGATTCCACTGGAGTTCACCAGCTCCCATAGGTTAAATCTAACTCTTATTGCATGACTAGCCCATCTTTAACAATCATTCTATTCCTTGATGACATTATTTTAATTTAGCTTTCTTGTGTAGATCCTTATTTGTTTTGCAGCCTATGCACGCCTACCATATACTTCTACCATATACCTGAGTGATATTTCATGATGTATAAATCATAAACCAACACTGATAGAACATTGGTATTTTAAAGATGTCTTTGTTATCTGGAGAAGTTTGGAATCATAAAAGGACTTTTATAACTTCCTAAATGTAACACTTTCCATTCTTCCTCTTGCTAGTTAATTCTAGCTTTATATGTCTATATGCAGCTATTATCATCTTTTAGTGTTATAAACATGCTTATAAGCATTTGCATAGCAATTTAGATGGATGAAGTACTTTGAAGTCATTTTGTTATTTAGCACTATTAACCTCTGAGGTAAACCAATGTATGACACCCATTTGACACGTAAAATTGACAGAAAGATGTGATTTCCTGAATACCATGAATTAGGGTTCTAGAAATGAGAATTTTGAGACTTAGAGTCATTTAATATCCCTTTGAAAATGGGAACATGAGGATCATAGGATTTCAAAGTAGGAGGGACCTTGGAAATCATTTAGTCTCACCCCCTCTATGTAAAGATGAGAAAAATGAGGCCCACAGAGGTAGACTAACTTACCCTTTATCACACTGGGAATAATTAGCAGGATTGTGAACTCAGTGTCTAAGATGAAATTCTCTGCCCTTCATTATACTTCAAGGCATGCATATGAAGAACAGACCTATTGCTGGGATCAAAGTAAATATTCATATTTTGCCTCATCCTTAATAGCTGTTCTTAGAGACAAAAAAGGATCTCATACACTAAAAGAGATATAGTGCTTTTCATGTTTTGTAGTCCATCTACAAATCCTCTTTAAGTCAGGGCATTCTGAGTAAACTACCTAGCTGAGAGTGAGACCTGTTCCAGAGTACTTGACCATCGGTTACATTATTCATCACTCACCTGTGGGTCTCCTGATAGCCAAACCTGAAAAGTTTCATACCGAAATGTGGTCACCAAGGAACATATTAGTTCAAACTATGACAACCCACATTCAGAAAATAATTCCATGTCATAGGCACATAGATGGGATCATAAAACCACAGAGTTAGAGCTGAATAAGGTTTTAAGAATATATTTCCTGATCTGGGCTCAGATACTTAGCACCACACCCAGAAATAACTGGCCGTGTAACCTTGAACGAGTTACTTAACCCCAATTGCTTAAAAAAAAAAAAAAAGAATGTATTTCCTGGACTTTGGCTGAGCTGAGTAATAAGATCATAGATGTGAAGCTGAACGTTTGGAGATTATGTAGTCCAGTGTTCTTTTTGTAAATGATAAGGAAACTGAAACTCAAAGAGAAGTGCTTTGCCAAAGCCCAGGCAGGTAGTATGTGGCAGAACCGGGGACTTTGAACTCATGTGCCAAGCTCCGAATCCAGGACTTTTTTCATTGCACTACTCTGAGAATATGGTATTGAAGGGTTATAGTTATGTTGCCTAGATACTGTCTAGGGGATATGTGTAGTTGATTGAGCAAACAGCCATCTTTCAATCTGGGAGAAGATGGAATAAGGTTTGATTTAGGAGATGGGAAAGAATAAACTGCAAAGAGCCAGAGATTTTATGGAGCATTGAAATCTGGAAGATGAGGTGAATGGAAATTTAGACTGGGGCTAGAACAAGGAGTAAACTAAAATGAATAAGGTAGAGTTGACTTGTATCTCCAGAAACAATGTTTTTAGGGGAATTGCATGGCAGTGGGCACTTTCCCTACCCAGCTAATGGTGAAGCACAAAGGAAAGGGAACAAAGTAAGCATTTACCCCAATTGCCCTCCAAAAAGCAAAATAAATAAAAAAGTAAATTGTGTATACATTAAAAAAATAAGAAATAAGCATTTACATGGTACCTAATATGTGCCAAGCTAATTACATTTGATTCTCATAGCAACCCTATAAGGAAGTTGTTAGTGTTATCCCTATTTTACTTTTGGAGAAACTGAGGCAAAAAGAGATTAAGATTCTAATTGGTTTTGCCTAACATCTCATAACCAGAAAGTGTCTGATGGTGAATTTGAACTGAATGCTTCCTGACTCTTTTTTTTTTTTTTAAAGCAATCGGGGTTAAGTAACTTGTTCAAGGTTACACAGCCAGTTATTTCTGGGTGTGGTGCTAAGTATCTGAGCCCAGATTTGATCCCCAGATCATCCTGACACTGGAGCTGGTTCTCTTACTCACTGAGCCACCTGGCCGCCCCTAAGCAATTGGGGTTAAGTAACTTGCTCACGATTACATGACCAGGTGTTTGTGGGTGGGTGCTAAGTGTCTGAGCCCGGGATTCAATCCCCAGGTCATCCCGACACTGGACATCTTACTCGCTGTGCTACCTGGCCACCCCTCTTCCTGACTCTTGATCCAGCACTCTCTCTGCTACACCACCTAACTCCCTAAAGCTATAACTCTCAGGGAATCAATTTTGGTCTGCAAATTATCCCCACTCCACACAATTGGTTCAGGGCAAAGGGGGCTTAGAAGGGACAAGGTTGGGGAGAGAGAAGGGAAATCTCTGAAACTGTACTTTCCCTGGGACACTTCTGCCTTCCTAGGAACTTTTTCTTTCCTTATGATATCTTGGTGGTGTGGTGGTGGTGGGATTTAGCAGAAAAACCAGGTTGAAAATTTGAAAATCAATGAAGGAGCAGAAATATCCCAATAAAAGAAAAATCAGTGACTCAGAAGTTACCTGATCCTTTCATTCACAGGGGAAAAGCAGACAAACAAACAAAAACAAAGTCTCTAGGTGCAATCTTCTTTGTAAGGGACTTTGGCTATAATGAGAGTGCAAATCAGAGGAAGTATGGGGAACTAAAAATAACACTTGATATGTCTTCTGTGTACCCTTAGTTAATAGCTATAAGACCCTGGGAAATTCACTTCTTTTTTCTAGACCTCTGTTGTTTCATTTATATGTGATAGTCTGTCTTTGAGGGTCTTTCTAGGGATCCCTGAAATCCTAAGTTTTGTTAAGCTTTAGCCTGACTACCTAAGGAGAGGGAAGTAGGCAGTGGGAGGAGTCTTGGCTTCTTCCAAATGCTTCTGTCTGATTCATTCCTAAGACTTTCCCTCAAAGTGTTGTCCTCTGAATCTCAAGCTGCTTCAATTTGGGGTGGGGGGGTTATGGGTGTGTTTTTGACCAGGGTGCTTATGGAAGGAATTACCTTCCATCCTCTCCAGCCACTTTCCTCCTGGTCCTAAGTCATGAGACCAGGGACCATTTCTCTGGAATGATAGAACACCAGATTTCAACAATCAGAAAGAGCCACTGTTCGGTAATAAGGAAAACCAGGTTCTAATCCTTGTTTTGACAATCTTCTGTTCTCCATAAATTTATTATTTATGGAATCTCTTTCTCTCTTGTTATTAGTTTTTATGTATTCTGCATTTATTGATATGTATAGGTCATATTACCTCACTTTCTCCCCTCTTTCCCATCTTTCTCTTCTTCTTCAAGAATATAAACTCCTTGAAGGAAGATACTTTACCTTGTATACTCATAACCTAGAATATTATCTTGGTCACTGTGGGTTTGAATGCTTTTAAAATTGCATAGAATTGCTATCTTAGAGATTATTTAATGGGCAGGTAGGTGGCAGAGTGGATAGAATGCCTGGAGGAAAAAAGACCTGAGCTAAAATCTGCCTTCAGATACTAGCTGTGTGACACTGGGCAAGTCACTTAATCCTGTATGCTTCAGTTTTCTCATCTGTAAAATTAACTGGAGAAGGAAATGGCAAACCACTCCAGTATCTTTGCCAAGAAAACCCCCAAATGGGATCACAAAGAGTTGTATACAACTGACAAATGACTAAAGAATAACAAAGGTTATTTATTTTAAATCATTTTAAGTACAGATTTTCTAAAAATAAAGTTCATATTAATCTCTTCAGTTATTCCTTTAGAAAATGAGTAGAGAATAGAGTTTGAATGCAGACTGAAGCAAACTACCTGCTCTCTGCCTTTTTCTTGTTTGGTTTTGTCTCCTCTTTCCCATTGTTCATTCCATCTGATACAATCCTTCTTTATAACCTGAATAATGTCTAATGTGAAAGTATTTGCAGATCCTATACTTGATTGTATACTGCCATGGGGGGAGGAGGGGAGGGAGAGGGAGAAAATTTGAAACTCAAGGAATTGTAGAATTGAATATTGTAAACTAAAAGCAAACAAATTAATAAAGACCAAAAAAAATTAAAAAAAAAGGAAAGAAAATGAGTAGAGTCTTTCCAATACCTTTGCTAAGACAATATGAATTAATTAGTAGATGGAATAATTATGCATGTCACCTACTATATGGGAGATTTTAACCAAGGACTTATTTTATGAATGGTCTAACAAAACAAGGGAAGGGTATTAATGCAGTCAGCAATTAAATTAGGTTCCTTTCCTTTCCAGACTGGTCAAAGGTTCATTCTTCAATCCTTTCTACTAACTCCTTTTTGAGGCAATCCTCAGTAGCATAAGCAGAATTTACTAGTATACTTAGCAAGCCATAGCCATGCATTACTATTTAGAATCAGACCAGGAGAGAGGATCAATCCAAATTTTGGCCCTAGTGCCTAGGAGGAAACTTGCTAGATAATAGTTTGAAAAAGATCTGAATATTTTTTTTGTGGAATACAAGTTCAAGGTGAGTCAGCTATGTGATATGGCAGTCAAAAAGAGGCATAACTCTCAGGACTGAAAAGGTGAGACTTCCAGTAAATTGCATTATCATAACATTTATATTAGGATTAAAGATTGTTTTAAAGGAATATATATCAGAAAGAGAAGTTAAATTGGTCATGTGTTAAGAGTGAAGGATGATTCTTCAGGACCCATTCAATGATACCCTCGTAATATCATGAGAAAGTAAGGGAGGTTTCCAGCAATATTGGGTGGATGTACTTTGGTGGATGAGGAGTATGCATGGATGAGAGTCCCAAAGGATGAGTACAAATGGAGAGGTTCCCTCACTGGAGGGAATTTCTCAATCACTGAGATAACATAGTCATTTGAGTATTAATATTAATAATATTATAACAATGTAGCATTCCTCACTAGGAGTATTGTGTTAAGTGCCGACCACTAAGTTTTAGGAAATACAATGATAATCTAGAGAATGTTCAAGAGGGACAACTGATACAGTAAAAGGTCTTGAAATCATGTCAGATATGTACTCAATACCAATTGAGGAAATCGAGCATTTCAGTTATGGGTTAGGTGTGGGTAGGTGGGGGAATAACTGTCTTCAGCTATTTGAAAGGTTTAAAAGAAATGAGATTTGTTCTAGGGAAAAACTAAAAACAATGAAGAAAAGTTGCAGAAAGTCAGTTTTTGACTCAATAAAAAAAAACAATTCTAAACAATTAGAAGAATGGAAAAGTAGCATGGACTGCCTCTGTGGGTAGTGGATTCTTCCTCATTGGAAGCCTTCAAATCTTCAAGCACAGGCAGCATGGCAGAGGGGATTTGTTGAACAATGGGTTGTCCTAGATGCCTTCTAAGGTTTCTTTCAACTCCAACATCCTGTGCTTATGTGAAATATGTTTAGAAGGGTTAGCATAGTTAACCTAAACCTATGTTGGCTTAAAAGCCCAGCTAGCATTTTAACAAAAACATTTAAAGATGACCTTTCCCTAACTCAGATATTTTAACATTTCTTACATCTGTGTATAGCTGACCCATTTTTACTAACCCTATGTTAATCTTAGCTCTATAACTGATCTCAGGTCTGGTGATATGAAAGTTTTCAATAACTCTAGCTTTCAATAAGGGGCAGTCTCCTTACAAATAGAACTTGAGATAGACCTCCAGAGTTTATTGGTTTTTAAAGTCTAGTTGTAGTATCAGAGTAATAGAAAGATATGAGGATTTGATTTGAAAAGAGTGGGTCAGTCAAGATAAGGGGATGAGTTGGACCAGAAGGGGAAAAGCAGAGGACGGAAGGAGATACAGAAAACATAAATGCCATTGAGTCTTTACAAGAATCGGGGGAATGTTGATCAGGGCAATTTCTGATAAATTTAATGAGTTCTTCATCCAACTTGTTGAAAATACAGGATGTGGGCTGTGGTTTGAAGGTAATGTCTCATGGAAGAATGTATGCTTGCTGGCACTTGGAGACAGCATGATATAGTGGATAGAACACTAGAATTGTACTCAAGAAGATCTGGGTTCAAATCCTAATTGTAGGCCACAAGAGGAGGGAACTATATCAAAAGAGCAGCAGCAATGAGGAACAAACAGTAAAGGTGGGTGTCCCCTCCCCACCAAGCTCTATGAATGGGCAATTGGCTCAGATTTCCCACAAGATGTTAATTCTTTTTTTTTTTTTTGAGGTGGGAAGGCAAGGCAATTGAGGTTAAATTACTTGTCCAAGGTCACACAGCTAGTTAAGTGTCAAGTGTCTGAGTCAGATTTGAGCTCAGGTCCTCCTGATTCCAGGGACAGTTGCTCTATTCACTGTACAATCTATCTGTCCGAAGATGCTAATTCTCATCCAAGCCACCAAAGTCACTCAGGGCTAAAATTTATATAGAATTTTATATAAATTTATATATATTATAAAAAAATTTGATATAGTATTATTAGGAGACTGTCAGCCATGAGACAAACCAGTGGAGTAGTCTCAGTGGTATGCTGGCATATGTTTAACAACTAGCTCACTGAACACACACAAACACACATACAAACATGTATGTAAAACACTTTTAAGTTTAATCTACATTATAAGCATATTCTTTATCACTTTCTTAAGTCTAGATAATCAGCAAAACAATAAATAAAGCTCTAATTCATAGTGTTTGAAGATTCCTGATGTGTAAATGTTCATGCTGAAATTTTGACAATCATCTCTGGCTAGCTTATATGAGCTGGCTCCTATACTACAGCACATTATTATACTGAAGTCTAGAGCACTGAAATCAGGGCATTTTCTGAATTGCCTAATATGGAATAAGCATGAGAGGTAGGAAATTTAACTCAAAATGTGCCATAGCATACAAATGGATGGGAAAGGAGCATTGCCAAATTCCCAGGTCAGTTAAATCTTAGCATGCAAGTAAGCACCCAAGACTGGTGCCATGCTAGTCAAACTGGTTTTTACAGACTCATTCTGCCACATACACTTTATCACTGCAAGACTCTGAACAATGCACTTAATCTCTTTGAAGCTCATGTTCCTTAATTATAAAATGAGGAGGATGGACTTTACCTCACCCTCTCCTGAAGCAGTAACAGTCGTCTAAAAAGGAAACATTTCTGAAAGGTTTTCTCTCACTGAATTATTTAAAAATCAGTGTGTGTGTGTGTGTGTGTGTGTGTGTGTGTGTGTGTGTATGGAGACATACAGAGAGACATATGGAGAGAGACAGAGAAAAAGACAGAGAGACAGAGACAGAGACATGGGGACAGACAGAGACAGAGGCAGAGAGAAACAGACAGAGACAGACAGACAAAGAAACTTCTTCTCTGTGACTTTTTTTGGCTGCCATATAGTGACTGCTTGGGGGGTATGCAAACAGTGAAACAAGTCAACCAAGTAGGAGTATTTGTATTTTACTACCATGTCTTTACACAATAATAAGGATGATGATGATGATCGCTGTCATTTGATAGCTATATTTTATAGATCACTTTAAGGTTTGCAAAGTGCTTTCCTTGCATTTTTCTCATTTGGTCTTCACACCAGTCCTGTGAGGTAATTGCTATTGGTGTTCTTATCCCCATTTTACAATGAATAAATTGAAGTTAAAGATTGTTAAGTGACTGACCCAGGATTCTAGAGCTATTAAGTTTCCAAGGCAGGATTCAAACCTAGGTCTTTCTGACTTCAAGGTGGTACTCTACCCCCAATATCCATAGTGCTCCTCAGTCTGACATGGTGGACTCCAGATGGTTCATTAGGTCTCCAGCTAAAATCCTCACTCTTTTGGAGATAAGAGTTCACAGTACCTTTAAACATTCAAGAAATGTCTCATTCTCTCTTTATGAGAAAGAGCCCAAATAACATAATAAAGCCATAGAGCTGGAAGAAACCTCATTGTTGTCTAGTTCAAATTACTCATTTTACAGATGAAAAAACTGAGACCCAGAAAGCTAAGCAGTCTGTCCAGAGTCACATCTGGAAAGAGGTAACAGAATTGGGATTTGAACCCTGGTCCTCTATTCATTGCACACATGGACCAAGCCATTTAAGAAGTCATCATCTTGTTTGACTTAGCTGTAAACTGCCCCCATGGTCTGTTTCAGTGTTGCATCTCAGCACTGCATATAAACTCCACAGAATCTATTTTCATACACTTCACATAATCTATGAACAGTGAAGTGGAAGCACAGTTTAGGTGCAGAAATAAAGGACAGTCTAGTAATTAGAACCAAACTTTACTTGAATTGACAGCAGACAACTCGTTTATTAAGTCAATGTAGTCAAGCAACACAGCCACATCACACTTGATTGAAATCTTGGCCAAGTCTGACAGATGTTCTTGATTCATTGTCATTCTCAAGTATGTTTTAATGAGTTTCAAGTGGCTGGAGCTAACCTCTGCATATGTTCCTGTTACAGAAATTGCAAAGACATTCTTTAGGGCAATGACAGGATAGAACTTTGTATTTAATAAGAGGTGCCTGTCAGTTTTTAGATAAAGAAATTAAAGCTATCTATAGTTATCTAAAAAATGCTCTGCATCACTATTGATTAGAGAAATGCACATTAAAACAACTCACACCTATCAGATTGACTAATATGACAGAAAAAGAAAATTACAAAATGTTGGAGGAAGATATGGAAAAATTAGGGCACTAATGCATTATTGGTGGAGTTGCAAACTGATCCAACCACTCTGGAGAGCAATTTGGAAATTTGCCCAAAGGGCAACCAAACTGTACATGCCATTTGATTCAGCAATATCATTACTATGTCTATATCCAAAAGAGATCATAAAAAGGGAAAAGGACCCACATGTACAACAATATTTTTAGCAACTCTTTTTGTGATGGTAAAGAATTGAAAATTGAGGTGATGTCCATCAACTGGAGAATAAGTTGTGGTATATGAAAGTACAGGAATACTATTGTGCTATAAGAAATGATGAGCAAATAGATTTCAGAAAAACCTGGAAAGACTTGCATGAACTGATGCTGAGTGAAGTGAGTAGAACCAGGAGAACATTGTACACAGTAACAGCAACATTGTACAATGATCGACTATGATAGACTTGGCTCTTCTCAGCAATACAATGATCCAAGAGAATTCTAAAAGACTTATGATAGAAAATTCTATCCACATCCAGAGAAAGAACTATGGAATCTGAATGCAGATTGAATGCAAATACTATTTTCACTTTTTTGTTGTTTTTTCTTTCTCATGATTTTCCCTTTTGTTCTAATTCTTCTTTCACAACATGACTGATATGGAAATATATTTAATATGATTACATATGTATAGTCTATATCAGATTGCTTGCCATCTTGAGGATGGAGAGGGGAGGGAGAAAAATTTGAAATTCAAAATACTATAAAAGTGAATGTTGAAAAATATCTTTACATGTAATGGGAAAAAATAAAATATTATTAAGTGGGAAATTTTTTTTCCTAAAATAAAGTTGTGAGGTACATGATAAAAAAGAAAAAAAAGGTGGCTGGAAGGTCTTAGACAGGAGTTGTCACTGAGAATGCATTCTTGTAGTTTTCTAGCTAAATAAATCTTTTTGGTTTGTGTCTGATAAGCCTTCATTAAATCTGCTTGATTCACAACAGAGTCCCTGAATAATCCTCTAGGTAGAATGTCAGCTTCTTAAGGGTAGGGACTGTACCCCATTTTCATTTCTGAATCCCCAATTCAGTAGAAGGAAACAGTTATCATCAGAGAAGAGGGGATAGGAACTGGAGCTCTGATTTAATTGCTATAGATAAGGGAAATTTCATGTGAGGAAATTTCTGTAATTTTTGGGCAACTTTGACTATTAACATCATTTCTCAGAGAACTAAGAGGTTAAGTGACTTACCTAGAGAGACATAGCTAGCAATTGTCAGAAGTAGGAAACAAACTCTGGTCTTCCTGGTTCCCAGGCCATTCTTTATCCCCAAAGCCATACTTACTTCAAGAAATAACTGTGAAGAAGAGGAAGATAGCTAGACCATGTGGCCATATTGAAGGATAATTAATGGACAACAATGAGGCCGATTGACATCAATGCTATGTAAGGAGAATGTGAGGAAGGCTCCCAGCATATTGGAACAATTCTTTTTTTGATGGATTTATGGAAGGAATTAGATAAAAGTTGCATAGGATGTGCAGAAATGGAGATGTTATGACCTGAAGAATTGGTGACCCATACTGATGAGATTACAAATTCATGGTATTCTTTGCCCTTAGCACAGTGTCTATCCTACTAGGCTCTTAGTAAATATTTGCCAAATTTACTTTAATTGGAATCAATGCCTTAGCATGGCTCAGACCCAGCTTACAAAAGGAAATAATGTGATTTCACATGTAAGGTAACAAATTTAAGGAGATAGGTTCTTGCTTCTTTTTCTAACTTAAAATATTCCTACATTATTTTTTCCTAATTTTTCTTGCTGTCATGTATCCCAATAAAATAGGTGCTTACATATGATTTAAAGTTTGCAAAATGTCTTTAAAACTTTAATTCATTTGAGGTGTCTACACGGTTGTTTTATTTTATTTTCATTTTGAAGATATAAAAACTTGAGCTCTGAAACATTGAGAAATTTGCCCAAGGTCACAAAGAAGGTAAGTATAAAAGTGGAACTTGAAACTGGGTTTTCCTAAGACTTAGGAAAATCCTTAATAAAAGGATTTTTTTCTGTGAAGTTTGGATTCAGTCCAAAGGCTGCACTTGAAGACCTAGAGGGTCACATGTGGCCTTGAGGTTGCAGATTCCCCACACCTGTTCTAATTTAGCGTTTGAACTCTTACTTGGCCATAATTCCTCTTCTGGATGAGATGACAAACCATTGTCAGATCAAAACAAACTTGGTGGCAGAAGAAGGTCCAGTTACCTTGTCTGCTTTTCTAGAAAATTCAGGGCAAGGTTTTACTTGTCCTAGCTGTCTTTATCAAAGAAAGAAAGGAAGGAAAAAAAAAACAATAAACAGTCTTTGCAACTGCAAAGAGCTGAATATTTCTAGACGTTTATAGAACTGTTTTTTCCACACTTTAACAAATTATCACTTCTACAGGGAAAACCCAAGAGGATCATATTTTCTTTGATCAATCTCAATCTCAAATTGGTTTATGTATTTTGTATACTATGCTATAAAAATAAACATTGCTTGGCTGGTATAGAGTATTAGTTTTTTTTCCACACTGATAATTTTTTTTTTTACTAATACTTCTTTCTATGTTCAGTATAAACAGGATCATTGTCCTTCACTTTTGTCTAAGGACAAAACATATTTTTTAATCTTGCATGATTATCCAGAGGTCTAAACTCAGCAGCCATTTCTAAAACAATATCCTAGTTCTTAATAATACTGATATTTTTCCCATATCAGAGAAATGTAGAGAATGGTGGCTGAGTGACACATTGTCCTAAGTAAATGAAACTAACAAGTATTAAAAGAGTGCTTTGTATATTTAGAATTCTCGATGCTTCATGCTTGAGTTAAAGCACAGAGACTGCCAGAAATTGAGAGGCCAAGAAAGGACCTCTCTTGGGTCTTTTAATATTGTTACATACAGCAAGGTGGGAGAAGATTTGCTTGTTACTCAAGAACTGATTGAAACAGTGTACTACATCTTGAATTGTGGTGGAAAGCAAGCTCTTAATGATCTTTGAGACTTCTGGAAGTATCTCTCCTCTACTCTGGAAGTAGGTGGGGTTACAGTTTATTTATTATTTATTGCTAAGATCCCTATGGCACCATGTCTCCAAAGGACTCAAGAGTAGCCACTGCTGCATTATGTAGCTAGTCTGTGCTTGAGGAAAAAAAAAGATTTGTAAGAGAGATCCCTGGGATTACATACTCAGCTGTGTGCAGTAGGCACAGTGGAATCTGAAATAGTTGCTTGTTAGTATGGAAATGAATTATGGGCAAATCCCTAAAGACTCCAAGTAGGGCAGTAAGCACCATTAGATTGGTCAATTTTTTCTTTCTTGGGGAAGCTTTGACCACCAATCAGGCCTGGTAGGCACCCTAGGGTCTTGTTGACTGGCCCAAAGTAGAGAGAATTTGTTTGCAGCATTTTGACTGGTAATCAAAGAGATAGGCCTGCAGGCTGGGTTGATGGGTCCTCTTCTGTCCTGAAGAGAAGGGCAGGAGGTAGCAAGGTCAATCCATTTGCAAGCTTATTTCCAAGTGAAAAGATAGGTCAGATGATTGAAGGTTAGCAAAGGTGCCATGAAATCTTTTAGTAGGGGAAGAATGTATTTGTGTGTACGTGCTCACCTGAATTTAAAAACAGTGAAGTGGCTTAGATCAGGTACAATATTTAAAATAATTTACCCTAGCAAAATAAGAATGCCCTTGGCATCTTGAAAAATCATGAACAGGACACATGAACAAAAAATTGTTTTTGAAAAAGTACAACTTGAAAAAGCCACTAAGCGCCTGAGTTGATTACATACCAGGTCTCTCTGCAGGCCTTTCCTGCATCATATTTTATTTCTGTTTATTTTTGCAGAAATTATACCATAGTTTTCAACCTATGAGGAAAAGATGTGTGTGTATGTGTTTGTGTGTGTGTGAGACAGAGAGACACACACAGACAGACACAGAGAGAGAGAGAGAGAGAGAGAGAGAGAGAGAGAGAGAGAGAGAGAGAGAGAGAGAGAGAGAGAGAGAGAGAGAGAGAGAGAGAGAGAGAGAGAGAGAGAGAGAGAGAGAGAGAGACACAGAGAGAGAGAGAGAGAGAGAGACAGAGACACAGAGACACAGAGACACAGAAATGGAGAGACAGGAAAAAGGATTAGAAGGTGAGAGTGGGGAAGAGTGGTGGAAAGGGGGAAGGAAGAAATGAAAATTCAACCTTGATTTTTTTTCAAAGAAGAATTTGGGACCTCTCACATTCACTGTGTGATCTGAGAAGTACTGATGTGGTAGTAGATGGTATATCACCAGCTGTAGCCACTTCAGCTAGAGAACACTCTGTATTCTTCTTGTTTAAGCCAGTAATTGGTAAGTATATTTTCTGCCTGCAATCAATAGCTTTCCTATTCCACATAATATTTCTTTTTGTTTAGAAATATTACCCCAAATAGAAAAGCTATTGATTGCAGGGAGCAAATGTCTTTTCCACATGTCACTCCAGACAACTGAAGAATAAAGTCCAATAGTCATATCAATGGGACAAGCACTCTTATCATTAATGGCAAATTCTTGAGACTCAAGAACGAAGTATAATTTTTCCCACCCAAATCTCCATTGAAACATATCCTTAGTATGTTAAAAACATCTTCTATCAAATTCTGACAGTGGGATGTGGGACTTACACATTAGGTATTCTTTCTTTCTTATAGTGGAAATGGGTTTTACTCATCCACATTCTTCCTGTCTTACTTGTGTGAGTATTTTCATCTTCATGGAGTGTTGTATTAAAAGAGTAGACATATAGGGGGTGTTCTATAAACAGTGTTATATAAACTGTGTCCCTGGTTCTTGTGGCCCTCCTGAGGAGTACAACAACATTTCTATTAAAAATAAACAGAAGGGGGGGAAAGTGTGCCATCTCTGGAGTGAGGAGGACCTCAGTTCAAATGTGACTCTGGACAAGTCACTTCATCTCAATTTCTCCCCCTCCCCAAAACCAACCAACCAACAATTAAATAAAGAAATAAACAAAAGAGGCAAATGACAAGAGATGACAAGCATCATGTGGACTCAATAATGACTTAAAAAATATTAAGAGCCCTCAGTTGATGATAATCTGTTTCAGCTATCTGTGCATGCAGTGATTTTCTGCCCTGCCTTTGTACATCTGTTTCTTTTTCTATGTTTGCAAACCACCTCTGTTATATATTTTTCCAGAAGGGTAGGTGGAGTTTGAAATGAGTTTTTGTTGTTGCATTTATGTCCTGTGAGGCACCCACATGTCTGCCTCAGGGTATGTGTGTCATTGTGTTTTTGACTAAAGACAAACATTTCCATACCAACTAGTCTACTTTGGATTTATTTTCTCCCGTAAAAGTGAACAGGTTTATTAGAAACATTTAACACCCAAATTTGTTTACTTAATAGCATTGCTATTAGGCCTTCAATATCATTCTTATTGATTGAGATCTCATAAATGTCTAGCTTTTTGGAATAGGGAAGCAAAATTATACAGACTAACCTCTACGCTGTTATAGACACATATAACTACATAACATATCTAGCCCCAGTCAGATCTTGAAAAAAGAGGTTGCAGTTTCATTTATATTAGAACTGCTCTACTAGGACCCTTATTATAAGCTTCCATTGAATTGTGAGGAACATAATAATAATAATAAAAATTCTAAGGATAGGTATATAAATTACATTTCTTAAATTGAGAGCCTGATTGTACACATAGAAACCAGGGAGTTGGGATTGGGATTCATTAAGGATTTTCAGTCCTGAGATTACTAGGTTTTTGTTGCAAGGATTTGGTAAAGGAATATTAGATGAAAAATAATTTAATATCTTCCAGCATCTAGTATAAACTATATAGAGAATTGAGGTAAATATCTAGAGCAGGGGTTCTTAAACTGGGGTTCAGGAACTCAGCATTAAAAACAAAAAAGCTATTTCAATATAATTGTTTTCCTTTGTAACCCTATATATTTTATTGTAGGTATTTTAAAATATAGGTTTTGGATAGTCAAAGGGTTTATGGCACACACACACACACAAAGATTAAGAAGCTCAGATCTAGAGAATTCACAACTAAAGACACACAAGTCTTTGTTCTAATTTAAAGATGAATTATCTGGGTAATTTCTCATTTTTACTCTGCTCTGCATGTATAGACCTGGCTTAAGTAAAAGTGATTACAAACTGTTAGTGCTCTAAGGAGATGAACTACTGCTCTTGAAAATATTTCCATTTACAAAAGTCATTGTTGTTACATTTACATGTTGGTATTGAGCTAGAAATTTTTCGAGTGTTCTTGAACTTCTTATTTCTCATAAAGCACTCCTTTCTTGGAGAAGGTCACATCTGTTTTTTTTTAATTAATTTGTTTGGTTCCTTTTAGTTTACAGGATTCAATTCCACAATTCCTTGAGTTTCACATTTTGTCCCCCTCCTTCCCTCCTCCCCCATGGCAGCATATGGTCAAGTATAGGATCTGTAAATACTTTCACATTATACATTAGTCAGATTATAAAGATGGAATGTATCAGATGGAATGAAAAATGGTAAAGAGGACATAAAACCAAACAAGAAAAGGAAAAAGATCAGATATTTTGCTTCCATCTGGATATAAATTCAGTTCTTTCTAGTTCTTTCTCTGGATGCGTGCATTTCTCTCCATCATGAGTCTTTTGGGATTGATTTATATCACTGCATTGCTGAGAAGAGTCCAGTCTATCAAAGTTGGTCATCACACATACGTTGTGTCTGTAATTGTGTACAAATTTCTTCTGGTTCTACTCTTCTCGCTCAGAATCAGTTCGTATAAGCCACTCCAGGTAAATATGAATACTGTCTGCTCCTCGTTTCTTATAGCAAAATAGTATTCCATAACATGCATATACCACAACTTGTTCAGCCATTCCCCAATTGATGGGCACTCCAGTTCTTTCCACCACAAAAAGAGCTGCTATAACATTTTTGTACATATGGGTCTTCTTTCCACTTCTATGATCTCTTTGGGATATAACCCTAGGAGTGGTATTGCTGGGTCAAAGGATATGAAAGTATTTATGACCCTTTGGGCATAATTCCAGATTGCGCTCCAGAAAGGCTGGATCAGTTCACAACTCCACCAGCAATGCAATAGTGTTCCAATTTGCCCACATCCTCTCCAGCATTTGTCATTTTCCTGTTTTGTCATCTTAGCCAATCTGACTGGTGAAATGTGGTACCTCAGAGTTGTTTTGATTTGCATTTCTCTAATCAGTAGTGATTTAGAGCATTTCTTCATGTGCTTATAGATATCTTTAATTTCTTTCTCTGAAAACTGCCTGTTCATATCCTTTGACCATTTATCAATTGGGGAATGACTTGTATTCTTATAAATTTGACTCAATTCTCTGTATATTTTAGAAATGAGTCATTTGTCAGAGGCATAGGTTGTAAAGATTCTTTCCCAATTTCCCACCTCCCTCTTAATCTTGGTTACATTGGCTTGGTTTGTACAGAAGCTTTTCAATGTCATGTAGTCAAAATTATCCATTTTGCATTTTATAATGTTCTCTAATTCTTGTTTAGTCATAAAATCTTTCCCTCTCCACAAATCTGACAGGTAAACTATTCCTTGTTTTACGAGACTGCTTACAGTATCAACATTTATACCTTGATCATGCACCCATTTAGACTTGATTTTGGTATATGGTATTAGATAATGGTCTATGCCCAGTTTCTGCCATACTATATTCCAGTTTTCCAAGCAGTTTTTGTCAAATAGTGAGTTCTTATCCCAAAAACTAGGGTCTGGAGTTTATCAAACAATAGATTACTATAGTTGTTGACTTGTGAATCTCTTGTGCCTAATCTATTCCATTGATCCACTCCTCTATTCCTCAGCCAGTACCAAGTAGTTTTGATGACTGCTGCTTTATAATACAGATTGAAATCTGGTATAGCTAGTCCACCTTCCCTAGCATTTCTTTTCATTAATTCCCTTGATATTCTGGACTGTTTATTCTTCCAAATGAATTTTGTTACTATTTTTTATAGCTCTATAAAGTAGTTTTTTTGGTAAATTAATTGGTATCGCACTAAATATATAACTTAATTTAGGTAAAATTGTCATTTTTTATTATATTAGCTCGGCCCAGCCACGATCAATTGATATTTTTCCAATTAGTTAGATCTGACTTTATTTGTGTGAAAAGTGTTTTGTAGTTGTGGTCATAAAGATCCTCGGTTTGTTTTGGCAGGTAGATTCCCAAATATTTTATCATGTGTACAGTAATTTTAAATGGGATTTCTCTTTCTATATCTTGCTGTTGAATTTCATTAGAAATATAGGAATGTAGGAAAAAATAGGAATGCCGAGGATTTATTTATTTATTTATATCCTGCAAATTTGCCAAACTTATTTATTGTCTCAAGTAGTTTTTTACTTGATTCTCTAGGATTCTCTAAGTATATCATCATATCATCTGCAAAGAGTGATAGCTTGGTCTCTTCTTTGCCTAATTTGATTCCTTTGATTTCCTTTTCTTCTCTAATTGCTACTGGTAACATTTCTAGTACCAGATTGAATAAGAGGGGTGATAGTGGACACCCTTGTTTCACCCCTGATCTTATGGGAAATGCTTCTAGCTTCTCCCCATTACATAAAATACTTGCTGATGGCTTTAAATAGATGCTACCTATTATTTTAAGGATAGGCTCCATTTATTCCTATACTTTCTAATGTTTTTAATAGGAATGGATGTTGTATTTTGTCAAAAGCCTTTTTTGTATCTATTGAGATGATCATGTGGTTTCTGCTAGTTTTACTGTTGATATGATCAATTATACTGATGGTTTTCCTAATATTAAACCATCCTTGCATTCCTGTAATAAATCCTACCTGATCAGAGTGTATTATCCTTGAGAAAAGTTGCTGTAGTCTTTTTGCTAGTATTTTATTTAGAATTTTTGCATCTATATTCGTGAGGGAGATTGGTCTATGATTTTCTCTCTGTTTTATCTCTTCCTGATTTAGGTATCAGTACCATATTTGTGTCATAAAAGAGAATTTGGTAGGACTCCTTTTTCACTAATTTTCCCAAATAGTTTGTAGAGTATTGGAATCAATTGTTCTTTAAATGTTTGATAGAATTCACAAGTAAATCCATCTGGCTCTGGAAATTTTTTCCTAGGGAGTTGACTGATGGCTTGTTCAATTTATCTTTCTGAGATGGGGTTATTTAAGTAATTTAATTCCTCTTCAGTTAATCTGGGCAACTTGTATGTTTGTAAATATTCATCCATTTCCCTAAGATTGTCAAATTTATGTGCATACAATTGGGAAAAATAATGTCTAATTATTGTTTTGATTTCCTCTTCATTGGAGGTAGATTCACCCTTTTCATTTTTGATACTCATAATTTGGTTTCCTTCTTTCTTTTTTTTATCATATTGACTAAGGGTCTATAAATTTTGTTGGTTTTTTCATAAAACCAGCTCTTAGTTTTATTTATTAATTCAATAGTAGTTTTATTTATTAATTCAATAGTTTTCTTAATTTCAATTTTATTAATCTCTCCTTTGGTTTTCAATATTTCTAATTTAGTATTTAATTGGGGATTTTGAATTTGTTCTTTTTCTAGGGTTTTTAATTGCATGCCCAATTCGTTGAGCTCCCTTTTCTCTAATTTAATCATGTATGCGCTCAGGGATATAAAACTTCCCCTAAGAACTGCCTTTAATGCATCCCACAAATTTTGGTGTATTGTCTCATTATTATCATTCTCTTGAATGAAATTACTGATTGTTTCTATAATTTCTTATTCAACCCACTCATTCTTTAGGATTAAATTGTTTAATTTCCAATTTGTTTTTAGTCTGTCATTCCAAGGCCCTTTATTGCATATAATTTTTATTGCATCATGATCTGAAAAGGATGCATTAAATATTTCTCCTTTACTGCATAGAATTGTGAGGTTTTTATGCCCTACAACGTGGTCAATTTTTGAGTATGCGCCATGAACCACTGAGAAGAAAGTATATTCCTTTATATCCCCATTCAGTTTTCTCCAGAGATTTATCATACCTATCCTCTCTAAAATCCTGTTCACCTCCTTAACTTCTTTCTTGTTTATTTTGAGGTTAGATTTATCAAGTTCAGAGAGGGGGAGACTGAGGTCTCCCTCCAGTATAATTTTGCTATCTATTTCTTCCTCTAATTCCTTTAGCTTCTCCTCTAGGAATTTGGATGCTATACCACTTGGTGCATATATGATTTTTAAATTATTTTTTATTAACTTGTTTGTTTCCTTTTAGTTTACAGGATTCAATTCCACAATTCCTTGGGTTTCACATTTTGTCCCCCTCCCTCCCCTCCCCCCCCATGGCGGCTTATAGTCAAGTATAGGATCTGTAAATACTTTCACATTATGCATTAGTCAGGTTATAAAGATGGAATGTATCAGATGGAATGAAAAATGGTAAAGAGGACATAAAACCAAATAAGAGAAGGAAAAAGATCAGATATTTTTTGCTTCCACCTGGATATAAACTTAGTTCTTTCTAGTTCTTTCTCTGGATGCACATATTTCTCTCCATCATGAGTCTTTTGGGATCGACTTATATCACTGCATTGCTGAGAAGAGTCCAGTCTATGAAAGTTGGTCATCACACATATGTTGTGTCTGTAATTGTGTACAAATTTCTCCTGGTTCTACTCTTCTCACTCAGCATCAGTTCTTTTAAGCCTCTCCAGGTAAATTTGAAGACTGTCTGCTCCTCGTTTCTTATAGCAAAATAGTATTCCATAACATGCATATACCACAACTTGTTCAGCCATTCCCCAATTGATGGGCACCCCCTTAATTTCCAATTCTTTGCTACCACAAAAAGAGCTGCTATAAACATTTTTGTACATATGGGTCTTTCTCTCATTTCTATGACCTCTTTGGGATATAACCCTAGGAGTGGTATTGCTGGATTAAAGGGTATGAAAGTATTTATAGCCCTTTGGGCATAATTCCAGATTGCTCTCCAGAAAGGCTGGATCAGTTCACAACTCCACCAGCAATGCATTAGTGTTCCAATTTGCCCACATCCTCTCCAGCATTTGTCATTTTCCTGTTTTGTCATCTTAGCCAATCTGACTGGTGAGATGTGGTTTGGTGCATATATGTTGAGTAATGATATTGCTTCATTCTCGATGGTGTCTTTTAACAGGATATAGTTTCCTTCCTTATCTCTTTTAATTAGGTCAATTTTTGCTTTTGCTTTATCTGAGATAAAGATTGCTACCCCTGCTTTTTTTATTTTAGCTGAGGCATGATGTATTTTACACCAGCCTTTTACCTTTACCCTGTGTGTATCCCTCCGTTTCAGATGTGTTTCTTGTAAACAGCATATTGTAAGATTATGATTTCTAATCTATTCTGCTATCTATCTCCGTTTTATGGGAGAGTTTATTCCATTCATATTTACAGTTATGATTGTTATCTGTTTCTTTTCCTCTATCCTATTCCCGATCCTGTTAATATTCATATTTTCCCCCCTTCTCCTTTCCCCCCTTAATAGTTTTCCTTTTGACAACTGCCTCCCTCAGTATTCCCTTATCAGCCCCCCTCCCTTTTCCTCCCCTTTTTCCTTACTTCTTCCCTCCCTACTAACTACCTCCCCCCCTTTCATAGCCCTTTCCTCCTCCTACTGCCTGTAGGATGTTTTTATACTTAATGAAGTATGTTATTTCTTCTTCGCACCAAGAGTGATAGGAACACATCTCATGCAAATCTCCTCTCCCTCCCCTCTTTCCGTCTAGAATGATACTTTTTGCCTTTCTTCTCCATAGAGTCCTATGTTTAACTGGTTGTTATTCCGTCCTTGCACCAGAACCAATGAGGGAAAAGCTCACATGAGATTCCCATCTCCCTCCCTTCTTTTCCTGTGCTATGCAGTTTTTATGATTCTTTGTGTGGCATAATTTACCCTTTTCCACTTCATTCATTCCCTTTCTTCCATTTCAGTCCCTTTGTAGCCCTTTATAAGATTTTTTTAAATCATCATTTTGTGTATTTTATACTCATACCCTCTACTTGTCTATAACCAGTTTGCTCTTATCAAATAACAGGGTGTGTGTGTGTGTTTTCCTTGTTTACCTTTCTACGTCACTGTTGCATCTTGTAATTGGAGGTTGAATTTTCCATTGAGTTCTGGTTTTTTTTATCAGGAAGGTCTGGAACTCTGATATATTGTTGAATGACCATCTCTTTGCCTGGAAGTATATGCTCAGTCTTGCTGGGTATGTGATCCTTGGTTGTAATCCGAGTTCTTTTGCCTTCAGGAAAATTGTATTCCACTGCCTCCGATCTTTCAGTGTAGAGGCTGCCAAATCCTGTGCAATCCTCACTGTGGACCCTTGATATTTGAATTGTTTCTTTCTGGCTGCTTGAAGTATTTTCTCTTTTATCTGGTAGTTCTGGAATTTGGCCACATTTCCAGGACTTTTCAGTTTGGGATCTCTTTCAGCAGGTGTCCGATGGATTCTCTTGATTTCTATTTTACCCTCAGGTTCTAGTATCTCAGGGCAGTTTTTCTTAACAAGCTCTTGGAGAATGTTGTCCAGGCTCATTTTTTTTATCATGATTTTCTGGTAGGCCTATGATCCTCAGATTATCTCTCCTGGATCTGTTTTCCAGGTCAGTTATTTTTTCTTTGAGGTATTTTACCTCTTTTTCTAATTTTTCATTCTTGTTTTGTTTGACTAATTCTTGGTTCCTCATAGAGTTATTTGTTTCAGTTTGGTTGATTCTAGTTTTTAGCAAATCATTTTCCTTGGTTAATTTTTGGAGCTCCTTTTCCATATCATACACTTTTCTTTTTAGAGAGATGTTTTCTTCATTATGATGTTTTTCTAATTCTGCTATTTTGGTTTTGAGAGAGTTATTCATTTTGTCTCCTATCTCTCTCATTTGGTTTTCAAAGTTCCTTTTGATCTCATCTAGGAGAGCTTTCTGTTCTTTGGACCCATTCCCTATTGATGTTTCAGCTGTAGGTGTGGCATCCACATTGTCTCCCTCTGAGTTTTGTTCCTCCCTCTGAGGATAGTAGAACTCCAGAGTCGTGGTCTTTGTAGTCTGCTTTCTACCCATTTTCAGGCAGGGCCCTAGCCATACCCTTCCTCTAGAGATCCCAAGCTTTTACTTTAGAGGGTTTTGCCCTGAGGCAATAGTTACTATGTTTTCCGGGTCAGGGTGGGGAGTTGGAGCAGATGAGATTCACTCTGTCATCCTGGTCTTTGGAGGTCCTTATAGGGGCTTTTTTTTTTTTTTAATTTCTGGGCTATGAAGTGGTAGCCCCAGGAGTGTTTGCTGTCCAGTATAGGGGCCCCTGTATTTGCTTCTTACCTTGCTCTTTCCAGTCCCAGCCTTTTGGTGATAGGCCTGGTAGTGGCCCTTGTGATTGCCCTCCAAGTTGATCAGGCCCCTTCTGGGCCTGCCTCTGCCTGCTGTGCCTTCCAGGCCTGCCTCTGCGTCTCAGTCACATCTGTTTTTACTGAGTGGGAGACTCATCCACTATAGTCTGTTGGTAATATGATGAGTATCCCAAGAGTTTCTAACTGGGGAGAGAGAGCTCTCTTTCAAAGCACATAGTTACTAAGGTCAGTTTGGCAGAGCCACTAGGGACCAAATGAACAGAGAGAGCAAATCATCCCTCATTGATGAGAGTAATTCCACCATTTGGAGGTTAGGAGAAATGGTTGATGCTCTCACTACCTTTATTTGTTAGATAAATAGAAATTTGGTCTTTAAAGTAAGGACTACTTGGCACTGTTTGTAGGTGTCAGAAATTACAGAGTGTAAAGAGTCCAGTGAAACATTACAAGCAGAAAAAGGGAAAGAATAATGATGAACTAATGGGATACACAGAGTGCTCTCACTGCTGTTGAAAATACACATTCAAAAGCAGAAATTAATTGACATACTTGGTAGCTAGTTGACATGTGGATAGAGTATTGGATGTGGATTCAGAAAGAACAGAGTTCAATTCTTGCCCAGATACATACTAGCTTTGTGAACCTGGGCATGCTGTATAACCTCTAACAACCTTAGGTACATCATGTATGAAGTGGAGATAATAATAGCACCTGCCTTACAGGTGTAAACTGAGTTTTGAGCCTGGGCATTTGGAGAAGTTTCCTCATTGGTGTGGATAGAACGATTCCCGGCTTACCTTGAGTGCTTGAAGTATGGATTAGAGCTGTGAAAACCTGGGAAACCCAGGACTATTATGAGGATATAATGAAATATTTTATGTAAACCATTTTGCAAATCTTAAAGCTCTTTATCGTTGCTATTAGAATGATTATTCCAGTGCTTTTCACTTAAATGTTTGTTGCGTGACAAATTGTAGGGAGATTCTATAGTGATTCAGAGCAATACTTTTAAAAAATAAAGAGGTATTGTTAAGAAAAAAATAATTTCTTTGTATGTCTGTGAAAATGCAGGTTTGCTTGTCTGAGTAGATCCTGGCGCTCTCATCTCTCTCTCTCTCTCTCTCTCTCTCTCTCTCTTTCTCTCTCTCTGTAGGGAGTTCATTTTCTTTATCATACAGCATAAGAAGCTTTTATGCAGTGTTCAGCTCAAGAATTTATTCTCCTGGGACTATAGGCTCATAATTTAGGTAGAGACCACTCAGGGTGTGTGTGTGTGTGTGTGTGTGTGTGTGTGTGTGTGTGTGTGTGTGTGTGTGTGTGTGTGTGTGTGTGTGTGTTCAATTCCCCCCCTCCCTCCGCCACATACACACACACACACACTCCCCAACCCTGGACAAAAGCTCTTAGAGAATTTCTTGAATTGTTCACACAAAATAGGAGAAAACATGAGAGAGTAGATGAGTGTGATTTGGTATGTTCTAGTAAGTCACATCCTGGTGGCAAGGTTCTACTTTTCTAAACTTGCATTCTGTTATAACTCCCTCCTGCCACCTAAGGATTGTTGTTGAGAAACTTTGCAAATCTTGGGTGAGAGCACTAGGTGAGAATGGATGTGTTTTGGGAAATTAGCACTTTTGACACTTAATAAAAAAAGATTTGATGCCCATTGATTGGGGAATGACTTACCACACCATGATTTATGAATTTAATGAAATGTTGTTGAGCATTAAGAAAACATGGGAAATTCAGAAAAATAATACAAAGGCCTCTATGAATTTGTGAATAGTGAAGCAAAATTAGGAAAGCGATACACACAATGACTATAATTACAAAGAGTACATGAAAAGGAAACCAAACTTTGAGCAACTGTAATGACCAGCACTTGGAGAGCAGATCATGAAATTTCACTCCATCCATTCAGTAGAGAAGTGGAAGACTTGGGGCATACTGCTGCATACATTCTCGGATGCAGTTACTCTTTTGGTCGCCTTCCCTTAATAGATATCTTGTTTGTTAGTTTATTTCAAGGGAGAATTAAATGCCCATTTGGTACAGTGGTGGGAGTGGTCAATATAAGTGGTCAAATAAGCATTTGTGGAGCTCCTACTATGTTCCAGGCACTGTTATATCATCACAACAACCCTTTGAACCCTTCATACAGTTGAGGAAACTGAGGCAGACAATGGTTAAATGACTTATTTAGAGTCATATGGCTAGCAAGTGTCTGAGACCATATTTGAATTCAGGTCTTCCTGACTCCAGGCTCCATACTCTACCACAGTTATGTTGAAATAACTAAGCAGAAATATCCAGAAGTAGTTAACATTTAAAGATAAAAGGCATCAATAACATTTTTTTGAGTTTTGGTTTGGATAGTTTGAAGAATGCTTGGGCCTTCCTGTTCTCAGTTATTAATTTAAGAGACTGTAAATATTACCTCCTTCCTCCTCCTGCTCTAATTCAATAAGCTCAGAAAAAATTACTTGGACCAGCTAAATTGAAAAAATAAAAAGGAGCAAATTATTTTATTGCCAGCTGGTTGCTTTCACAACAGGTTTTAGCTGCTTGTGTTGGTCTGCTGCGATAGAGGCTGCACCACCCACAAGAAGAAAACCAAATCAAAAAAGTAGTTCTGCTTCCCCTCCCTAAATAATATGACATACATCTCTATATGGTTCTCTTCTTGGCCACAGTCCTGGACTGGCACTGTCCTTTTTTAGTTTCAATGCTCTTAATTGCATCTTCAAAGGCACGAGTTAGTGATTAGAGCATTTAAAGAGCAAAGCTTTTCAGAAGACATTAGGGATTTGCTTTCACCCACACAGTTAGTTTTAGATCACAGTCGACTAGAATGCTCAGAACGCTTGGCATCCTGAATTCCGACAGGTGCATTACTCCTAATCTTTAACTCGAAGCATCCATAGGCTACCATGATGAGTAGTAATAACTCAGAATTCTTACACTTCAGCATTAAAAAAAACAGCCTAGTTTATGAAGTGTGCCCAAAATGAATATCCCCATCACTCTTTTCTGGCTTGCAGGGATGAGGTTAAATAATTCCATATGATATGAGCTGACTTATGACATTCCGCAATTCCTCACCCCATGATCCTTGTCTGAAGCTGGGAGCCTGACTAGCATTGTGAAGATAATGGAGTCAACTAACACGTACTGGTTTGAGAAATGAGAATGAATGGTGTGTTATAAGCGGAGTGAAGAGAAGCTTCAATCTGCAGTGCTGAAAAAAAAAAAAAACCTCTGGTTTGATGTATGAAAATGGAACAGCCAAAGAAAGATTTTTTAAAAAATGTTACAAGCTTCATCCTACAGACTTTCATAAAAAGGTGAGATGAAAGACAGCAGATGGATTTATCTTTTTTACTTAGCTGTGAAACTACAAATCAGCTTCATATAAACAGATCTCTCAGCCAAATATAGCTTGACAGTAATTCTATAAGATTCATCAAGTCAAGGAAAGTGATTATGTCTGATGACATGAAAAAATGTGAAAGCAGAGTATCTCCTATGATTTCAATATACAAGACTGAAGAGTCCATTAAATATAACTTCGTTTAAATAAAAATGCTATTTTATGTCGTGAATGTTTTAGTCTTTGGCTACCTTTGGAATGCTAAATTATTATCATATTTTTCAAATTCTCACCTAGGGTAATCCAAGATCATTATGGAAACAATTTCTTAGCTGTAGGTAATACTCTAGGCTTTTTAACTTCCCTTTTTAAACTTCCACTGTTGGCTAGTTTAAGATAAAAAAAAAATCACTCTATTTATTAGGCTAACATTTACACATGGAGACTTCTCTTTTAGGATCCAAGTAATTAAATTTCTTGGAGTGGAGGAAACAAACTGAGATGTGCATAAAGTACTTTAACCAGTGCAGTGGCATCTTAAAGCTTTCTCATTTCACAGTAATGCTTTGAGGCCAACCCACACACACTCCAGAGAAGTGATGGAGAGAGGTACTGTATATTACAGCCAGGCTCTCAGAGTGCAGTTCATTCTGGTCTAATGACATCTGGTCAACATTCCCAGATGAAATTTTCAATAAATGCTGGTGACTAACTCAATTCATTATGGTTTCGCCTGATAAAGGATGTGGGCAAAAATTGCTTTGGCTCTCAAAAAGCTTTCACTTCATTATGAGGCCAGATCAATCACCATCATCCAAAGACTCTCCCTAGGCCCTGGCTCCCCTTCCACTTGGGCACTCTGTTATCAGAGACTGTTGAGGACACTAAGAAATTGTTTCTATTAGGTGAGCATTATTGCTGGACTCTTCTAAGGTAAATGTGCTCTTAAGTGTATTTCTTCAGCAGAGAGATGGATAGAAACAATCTTTCTGAACCAGGACCAACGTGAGATCGCTTGCTTATCTCTCTTAGAGCAATGTGAGTTAGATGGCATTTTATTTGTACTTTTGCACACAAAAAAGGTATGAGAACATATTTTCCCCACTAAAATGAGACAAGGGAACTGAGTCTTTCACTGATGATTGTGCCTTTGAGCCAAGTAGGAGAGGCTCAATCATTGTTAATGTTCCTCCCTCTTCTTCCATCCTCTCCTTTCCCTACCCCTCCCAGCCACTGCCATCCTCCTCCAAAGGCAATCAGAAATGCTGCTCTAGAGTGGGGAACAGGCTTAAAGCACAATGTTAAAATGTGTTCATTTTCACTACAGTGCCTTGTTTTAAATGTGTTTTATTTCAAAGTATTTGAGGCTAGAGAAAGGAAGGATTAAAAATAAGAAATACTTTTGCTAAACAGAGCCTTTATTCCCCTTTCATGTGAGTGAACCACCCTGACTCCATCCTGTGACTCAATTCTGAAACTAGCTCTGTTCCCTCTCTATTCAATTACAGGTTTAGGACAATTTCTATCTTGTGAGAAAACTTTATTGAATTTTGAGAATTAGGAAAAAACATTTTTGTATTGTTCGAGCCTAGCCTTCATGGTTGGGAAGCTAGACCACTTCTCCCTGCTGTTTAGAGACTCTTAGCTAAGTACCTAGTTTATGCTGACCTCCCACTGAAGACAGCCTGGCAGGTCAGTAGCAAGTGGCCAGCACAGCTCTCTGGGAGCCAAGCACAGCTTGGAGCCCAGCCCAGCCCCAAGTGAGCCTGAGGTTTTAGCCTCAGGGTTGCCACAACTAGCTGCTGGCTGGAGGGAGTTCAGATCACCAGCAGCTGTTGTGGTTTCCAGAATGATCAACCCATAGATGCTAAAGACAAAGTGAGAGGTCAGTGCAGTGTGGACTTTGGGACCTGGGAAATCAGGAGTGCAGTTAGCCTTTGCCCCCAGGGCTAGAAGTGGCTGAGGCATGGCGACTGCTTCAGAGCTCCTGGCCTGCATATTGTAGGGGGACCAAGCAACCAGTCTGAGGGGTAATCACTCTTGCTTTAATCTGCTTGGATGTGGATTGCTGTCTTAGGTGGAGGTCGTGGGGTGTGCATGACCAGTTTACCAGAGCATGTGGAGGCTTCAAAGAAGGCACCCAACTAATAGCTCCAGCAGCTGAGAAAACCCTAGCAATTGGGACAAAGCTCCCCCCTCTGGTAGCAGAGTTGTACTGTGGCAAAAAGCTCAGAAGTCAAGTAATTGAGTGGCAACATGAGCAAATGAGGGAAGCAAGGCAAGCCCAGTAATCTGACTTTGGACTCCTTTTTTGGGTACAAAAAGGATCAAAGGGTGGAATGGAAGGAAGACAATGAAGTCAGAACTCCTGCACCAGAAGCTTCCAAGAAAAGAATAAGCTGCTTATAGGTCACAGAGGAGCTTAAGAAGGATTTTGAAAACCAAATAAGAGAAGTGGAGGAAAAATTGGGAGGAAAAATGAGAATGATGCAAGAAAATTATAAAATGAGAGTCAACAACCTGACTAAAGAAAATAATACCTTAAAAATAGACTAACTCAAATGGCAAAAGAGGCTTAAAAAGGCAATCAGGAGAAGAATGCCTTAAAAACCCAATTTTGCCAGATGGAAAAAGAATCTCAAAAGCTCACTGAAGAGAAAAAATCCTTCAGAATTAGATTGGAACACATGGAAGTTAGTGACTTTATGAGAAATAACGATACTATTAAACAGATCCAAACAAATGAAAAAAATAGAAGGCAATGTGAACTATCTCTTGGGAAAAACCACTGACCTGGAAAATAGATCCAGGAGAGATAATTTAAAATTTATTGAACTACCTGAAAGCCATGATAAAAAAAAGTACCTAGAAATCATCCTCCAAGAAATTCTCAAGGAAAATTTCCCTGGTGTTTTAGAACCAGAGGGGCAAAATAGAAATTGAAAGAATCCACCAATCACCTCCTGAAAAAGACGCCAAAAAGAAAACTCCTAGGAATATTATAGCCAGGTTCCAGAATTCCCAGATCAAGGAGAAAATATTGCAAGCAGCCAGGAAGAAACAATTTGAATATTGTGGAAACACAATCTGGATAACACAGGATATGACAGATTCTACACAGAGGGATCAAAGGGCCTGGTATATGATATTCTGGAGATCAAAGGACCTGGGATTAAAACCAAGAATCACCTACCCAGAAAAACTGAATATTATGTTTCAGGGGAAAATATGGTCATTCAGTGGAATAGAGGACTTTCAAGCATTCTTGCTGAAAAAAACAGAGTTGTTTTTTCTGTGGGGGGTGGGATGGGATGGAGGGAAATATAGTCAGTCTTTCACAATACATCCACGATAGAAATGTTTTGCATAGCCACACATGTGCAACCTATATTGAATTGCTTATCTTCCCAGTAAGGGTGGATGATGAGGGAGGTAGGGAAAGGATCTGGAATTTAAAGGTTTAAAATCAAATGTTTAATATGTATATATATATGTATAATTTTTAATACCATTTTACATGTAACTGTAAAATAAGATATACAGGCACTGGGGCATAGAGATCCACCATGAAGGGAGATTCCCTTCTCCCTTTCTCTTCTTCTTCCTCTTCCTCCTCCTCCTTCTCCTCCTCTTTTTTCCCTTCTACCTCTTTCTTCTCCTCCTCCTTCCTCTCTCCCTCCATCTTTATTGGATTAACTATATTCATAACAGGTTTATTGATGTCTTTTTGTCATTTCAGTAGTAATTGTAAATTGTAAATAATAGTAAATTGTAGTAATTTCTGCTCCCCTACATTCTAGATTGAATACTCTTTCAGAACAAAGAAAAAAAAAACTTTATTCCATTTATAATATTCTGTCCTAATCCTATACCTCTTTTTAGTGAAGAGGGAAATCTCTTTTATTATTTATTCTCGATGACTATCATTTTTTTCCTCTTAGAGGTCAACTCCCTTTCAGTAATCTTTTAATTCATATTTTTGTAATTATCATGTATGATGTTTGTATAGCCACTCTGAATTGGGGCATACAAAGTTTTCCATTTTCCTCTGAATTCTTCATTTCTGTCTTTTTTTTTGGTCATAATACTATTCTGTTATAGTCCTGTGCCTTATGTTTTTCTTCCACTCTCCAGTTAATAGATACCCACTTTGTTTCTAGTTCTTTTTTACCATGAGTAATGCTATGAATATTTTTGAACATATGGTATTTTGTATTTTAATCTCCTTTGGAGCAAAGGCCATTAATAATAATAATAATAATAGAAATGCTTAGGTCAGAATATTTAGATATATAGAATGGATGAACTAGTTCATAGCTCTAACAATGATGACTTAGTGTCCCTGTCTTCCTATACCCCAATTTCCCCCTTTTTGTGTCTTTCTTGCCAATTTGCAAAGTGTGATATAAAGCTTCAAAGGTGAAGGTAATATGCTAATTGTTGAGGATAGAAATGTGAAAAATAAAAATTCCTTGCTCTCAAGGAATTTATAGTCTAATAGGGGAAAATAATACACAGAAGGAAGTTGAAAAGTGCAGGAGGGATGTGCTCAATGCAGGAGCATGATGGAGAAGTCCAAAGGAATGCATTCCAATGGGAAATGAGATGACTGACCCTGGGTACCCTCCTTAAATTGGGGTTCTGTGGGATCTCTCCATCTCCAGTGGAGGGGCACTAGAGGCAGATACCAATGAGATACATTAAAATGTAACCTCTTTAAGGACTAGGATTGTTTCATTTTTTTTCTTTGTACCTTCATTTTTAGCATAGCAAATAATGTTACTTGGTATACAGTAAGAGATTAATAAATGCTTATTGATCAACTGAAGTTTTGTTAATCATTTTACATATATTTGATCATCAAAATAACTCTGGAAAGAAGGTACAATGCATATTGTTATCTGCATTTTATAGATATTCAGAGAGGTTAAGCTCATGATAACAGTTAGAATCAGAGGTGGGATTTGATTTCAGGTTTCTCAACTCTTAATTAGAATTCTCGACATACAGATGAGTAAATAGTAAGCTATTTTCGTTGTACATAGGCATTATTTGTCATTTTAAAGTTTTTTTCCTGCTCCAACTCTATTTTTTTTTTCTCCATTGTGTACTATGAATCAAGATAAAACCTTTCTTTTTTCTATTCTCTTTAGATACTCCCTGCATTTGAATACTGCTATCATAGCTTCAGGAATGCACTGATCAACCAAACTAACCAGACTGCCAGAAACCTTCCAGAATACTGCAGTGCTAATCCCATTTACCACAGCAACATTCTTAAGGTTTTGTCTATTACAGGTCTTTTTTTCATAATATACATTAAAACCAATGCAGTATACAAAGATGCAAGTGTGTTGACTATGATAAACCTTTGCTTAAAGAATAATTTCTCCATTTGTAAAACTTGAAGAGACACCTAGGCTAAATAAAGCTGGAATTTCTTCCACCTTTTTTCATTCCCCAGGGGTTATTGTCTGCTTTTGGATTGATGAGCACATGCTGTATGCCACACTGCTTCATTGATCAGAATTTGCCTGCCTGCAGTGAGCCTTGGGCATGCTCTGGGTCACCAGACAAAAGAGGATAAAGGGACAGTATAATCAAGTGATGGCAGCTCAGCTGGCTTGCCAATAATGCACATGCCCCAATAGTGAGTCTTTCAGTTGAGAAGCATACTGTCATTGTGAAGTCTAGCAAATAATTGTCAGAAAGAGTGGGACTCTTTTTTTTCTTTCAGTGAAAGTACTCCTGTGCCAAGGGTATAGTGGATGAATGATAGACTGCTCTATTTTGGGGAAATAAGGACTCTACTAGGGGAGGCTACAGCCCTCCTAACTACTGGTGTTGAGATGAAGAAAATGATTCAATATAAGCAAAGTATGTATTCTTATCTATGTATAGTAACTGGACTTCAGTTGAGTTTGCAGCAAAGCCTGTCCAAAATTCATGATAAGTATTATAGCTAGACTTTACTCTGATTTGAGTATTTATACACTGGCATAAATCCTTGGCAATTCCAAAAAAAACCTTCTTCTTTCCATATTAAACTTCTCTGCTATCCATATTTTAGTGGGCCAACACAAATAAGGGAAATTAAATTTAATCTCTATAGGAAATGAGTATGCTTAGAAATCTTTCCTGGAAAAGGAAGGGAATGGAAAAGTATAGATATTTCTGTTTACAATAATCTGCCTTGTACATAGTAGGTGCCAAATAAATGTTTGTTTAATAGAATTGAATGTCAAAAGTTGTTACCATTCATAAAAATAATTTATTCCTTCAAAATAAGTTTATATAGTATTTTCAAGAGTGTAAGGGGTTATTTGGTCATATATGGCTTAGATTAGGTGACCTCTGAGGTGGCTTCCAATTATGATATCCTGTGATTTTGTGAATCTGAGAATCTATCCAGTGTTTGTACTTATTGATCTTCAATTAAATTCAACAGGCATGTATTAAATGGTTATTAGGTACCAGGAATTATGCTAAGGTCTGGTGATACAAAGATAAAAATGAAGCAGGCTCTGTGCCAAATAAGTATTTGTTGAATTGATATAATTATTTTTACATAGTAGTTATAATAGACTCCATGCCACTGTCGTACTAAGCATTTTAATGTATTTCCATTCCCACTTGTCTCAAAAAAATCTGATTTTTCCTTGAAACCAATCAATCAACTAGTCAATAAATATTTATTAAACACCTACTGGGTGCCAGACATTGTGCTAAGCACTAGGAATACAAAAATAGGCAAAAGACAGTCCCTGCCCTCAAAGAGTTTACAATCTAATAGGAGGGGGAGATAGCAAGCAAACAAATATTCACAAAGCAAGCATTATATAGGAAAAAAAAGAGAATTAATAGAGGGAAGGAACTAGAATTAAGAGGGATTGGAGAAGGCTACCTAGAGAAGGGATTTTGAGGAAGCCAAGGAGGTCAGCCATTGAAACTGATGAGGTAGAATGTTCCAAGTGTGAGGGAGAGCCCGAGAGAATTCCAAAAGCTGAAAGTGTGGCTTGCTTGTGGGATAGCCAGGAGGCCAGTGTCACTGGACTGAAGAGTAAGTGTCAGGGAATAAAGTATAAGAAGATTGGAAAGGTAGAAGGGAAGTAGGTCATATAGAGTTTTGAATACCAAATAGAGCATTCTGTATTTGCCCCTGAGGCAACAGGGAGCCCCTGGATTTATTGAGTAGGGAGGTGACACGATCAGACCTGTATTTTAGGAAAATAACTTTAATGTGTGCATTTAAAAAGTTTGAGAGACATTTACCAATGAAAGGAATGGTCATCTGGCCCTCTCTCCTGGACCAAAGACAACTCATGGCAGTGGGCCTACAGTTTGGAAAAGGGGGTACACTTGAGGGTAGAAATCAACTCTTATTGATTAATAAGTAATGAGAGGATGAAAGTTATAATGAGACATGGGCTTATTTCAATGAGGGTTTTGGGGTATGTGACATTGAGCACTCAAATGTTGGTCAGAGACTTAATCAATTTTCCTGTCACCTGTCTGAGGAAATGGAGAATCCACATTTCCCCAGACTTGTCTGAGTAAACATAATGAAGAGAAACCCACCCATTCAACTAAACTTAGAATTTCTTTACTGCCTTTGATTAGCTCTTAGCTTTCCTGGCTGGGTAAATCTTTGAGCAAGTTTTCCCACACAGGTTGATTTCTGGATGTGGAAGTAGAAAAGGGGGAAAATCCTGGTATTAATTCAATAATTAGCTATTAAATACAATAGAGAAATAATCATTTTTCTCAAGTGGTTGAATGGGGATGGATTGGAATGGGGAGAGAAGTGAAGCAGGAAGATGTAGTAGCAGACCATTGATCATCTAGGTATGAGGTGATGAAGGCCTGCACTAGAGTGGTGGCAGTGTCAGAAGATATATAAGGGGGTACATTTGAGAGATGTTGCAAAGGTGAAATCAACAGGCCTTGGCAATAGCTTGGATATAGGGAATGAGAGAGAGTGAGGAATCCTGGATGACCAGAGATTGTGAGACTGAGGGACTGAGAGGATGGTGTTGCCCTCTACAGAAAGAGGGAAGGTAGGAGGAGAGGAAGGTTTAGGGGGAAAGATAATGAGTTCTTTTTGGACATATTAAATTGAAGATGTCTACTGAACATCTAGTTTGAGAGGTCTGAAAGGCAAAGATGTGAGATTGGAAGTCAACAGAGAAATTGGTGCAGGGGTACCACCATATTCCTCTGCAATTGGTAATATAACTTTTTTTCTCCTAAAATTCAGAGGAGAGGAAAACTTTAGATCAACTAATATGCATACACAAAAGCAAACTGAAATGATTTGTCTAAGGTGGGAAACCTGGAGCCTTGATACCACATGTGGCCCTCTAGGTCATGGTCCTTTCACTGACTCCAAACTTCACAGAACCAATTCCCTTAATAAAAGGATTTGTTTTGTAAAACTTGGACTCAGTCAAAAGGCCACCCCCCCAATGATCTAGAAGGTCATATGTGGCCTTTAGGCTCCACCCCTGGTCTCAGGCAACGAGGCATTCAAATCAAGGTATTTTGACTTCAAACCCAATGCTCTTTTTGCTATGTAATTTCCTTTCTGGGTAGCACTCAAAGTCAGTCCTACAATTCAGTTCAGTTTAATTCAATTAATTTCATTTAAGTTCAACTTTATTGAAAAATCTTCAGTGGCTCTCCATTGTTCTTATTTATAAAAAAAACAACTCCTTGGGGCTGGCTAGGTGGCTGCAGTGAGTAAGAGCTCCAGCTGCCCCCGGGTCAGGGTCGGAGGACCCTAGTTCAGTTAAAACTAGCCATGTAACCTTGGGCAAGTTACTTAAGCCCAATTGCCCTCCAAAAGGCAAAAACAAAACAAAACAAAACAAATAAAAAGAACTCCTCAATGCTTGCCTAAGGTATTTTTCCTGGTTTTGACAATATCTGAGTGTGCTGACTCATTCCCTTGGCTATGAACAAAAGGCTATTGGTCTTCCATTATCACAAATGGATTTTGTAACCATTGCACCCTGTAAGATAGGCACCTAGATAGCAAGCTTATATCCTGAGTATTTGAAGCCTAGCAAGGAGAAGTGGTTAGTAGAGATTACATTCTACAACAACAACAACAAAATGCAAGCAAACAAAGGAAAAAACCCTCCTCAAAAAACAAAACAAACAAAAAGTCCCCATAGAAACAGTGGGGTGATGTCATTAGGAGTCTTCGGCAGTCTTATAGCCTCTGAGACAAAAGTTATTCTTTCATGTATATGGCCACATGTTTCCTAGATGTCTGTATTCCCACACATGTACCCTGTGTGTGAGCCCCTCCAGGTGCATAACCTTTATGTTTCTGCTTTTACCACTGATGGCATGAATATCTATGGGGAAGTGTGTCCTAGTTATAAGGGGAAATTCTTTATAGCTACTGTTACTTTCCTTATTCTATTATTTGATGAAATGCCTTTGTTTTGAACTATATCCTCTGGTTGACTAGCAAAATTTAACACATTAGTAAGAGTTTATGAGGGCTTTTTAAAAAAGTGGATATAATTTTTAGTACCTTGAACCTAGGACAGCTTTTCTGGGGGCCCAAAATAAGGAAGAAAGGGAGTGCCCCAGTAATTGGTTTAGTACCAATAATTGTAGTATAAAATAGATTGAGGAAGTACCCAAGGAATACAAAGTGCTCTGAGGGTTCACAGAAGACAGAGAGCCAAGACATATGTTAAAAACTCTTCTTGATCCTGGAACATATTTAATGCTTTTGATTCCTTTGGATACTAGACCCAGGAATAAAGCTCAAGGCATGAATTCTGATCATAGTTGCCTGCCAGGAAAGTCCTATGATAATTGTACAAGATGGGATTCTCATTCTCTCCTACATAAAATTCTGCTTTATGAGCATTCTCTGTTCACCCTCATATAGTCTCATATCAGATAAAGAGAGACATCATTGCCATGTGCTGTTCTCTTAGGTCCAGATTATAAGTTATCTTTAATGGAGGCCCCCCACTCAGGGTCAGACATAGTAGATCTCTCTAAACCAGAGCATCTTGTTCATTTACACAGTTCAGTAGAACCAAATTGTCCAGCCAAGACAATCCTGGAAAGAGGCCAGGCTCTGTGCTAAATTGACACAGGCTAGAACAGATTGGGAGATATCTGGAAACTTGAATCTGTCTATTTCATGCTACCTGCCTTTTCCATGGAACTACTGATTAGGGAAAAATAAAAGACAAGCCCCCCAAAGAACTTACAACTTAAGTGAGGCTGACTTTCTCCCATGCTTTATATAGAGCAAGAAACTCTTAATAACCATTGTTGCCTGAAATTTATTTTCTTTTACTCTCTGTTCTTCTGAGTGACACCACTTGGCAGGAGGTTTTGCCACTTTCAGAAGGTTCAGGGCCTGAGTGGGTAGTGAACTGCCTCAGGGGAGATTTATCATGGAGAATAATTCAGTGCACCATATGTTTCAATGAATATATAGAAAATGTTGTAAATACTGCCACTGAATTTCTTATTTGCTACCAGAGGGGATCTCTCTTTCACATTTTCCAGCAGTGCACTTGACTGCAGATGTTAGAAAATATTTTGCTTAAGTTTTGTTCTGACTGTTTCCCCCCTGGTAAGGTTCAGCATGGTACAATTAGCTGACTTTTGGGTTTGCCCAAATACTAACTTTTCTGTGGATGCTTCACTTAGGCATGCCTTGGCCTTTTCAGGGAGTTCAGGACTTTCCATCAGTATATGCTCTCCTGATAATGATTTACCTTAATTAACATGATGGAGTTTCATGTTGTCAAATGACAGGCAGGATGGTGTCATTGAAAAGAAAGTTGGATTTGGAGCCAGGAGACATAAGCATCAATTCAATTCCATTCACATTTATTAAGCAAAAGTCATGTTCCAGGTTCCCTGCTAGCTACTAGGGGTACACAGCCAACAATGAAATAATCTCTCTCTCTTTAGGGGCTTATATTTTACAAGGGAAAAGCATGTTCTCAGGTAAGAAAATATAACACATATGAAAAATAATCATGAAGTGACTTACAAGATGGGAGAGGAGTTGTGGTGATGGTGTTTTAACACTAGCAACTGGAGGAATCAGGAAAGTCTGCCCATAGGAAATGACATGAGAACTGAGCCTTGAAAGGAATTTAGTAGTTCTGAGAAGGCATTCTAAGAGGCATGGGATGTACAAAGGCATGGAGATGGGAGACAACATCTATAGAGAACAGGTAAGCCAGTACAGCTAGAACTTAGAGTGCGTGAAGGGCAACAATCTGATGTAGTGAAAGATAGTTTGGAGGCAGATTGTGAAGGGCTTGAAATGTAGAACACAAGTGTTTATCATTTATCCTAGGTGCATCAAGAAGCTATGGAAACTTCTTGAGCAGAGGAACAATGTCATCAAACTGTGCTTTAAGAGTATCAGTTTGGGGGCAACTAGGTAGCACAGTGGAAGAGTGCTGGTCTTGGAGTTAGGAAGACTCATCTTCAGGGTTCTAATCTGGTATCAGACACGTACTAGCTGTGTAACCCTGGGTTTGTCACTGAATCCTATTTGCCTCAGTTTCCTCATCTGTAAAATGGGCTGGAGAAGGAAATGGCAAACCAATTCAGTATCTTTGCCAAGAAAACCTCAAATGGGGTCACAAAGAATTGGACATGACTGACACAACCAAACAACAGTAACATTAAGGCTGGGGAATAGGGATATATGTAGATGATAAGAAAGTGAGATAAAGTTTTTGGGAGGTCATGGCTATGGTGCCGCTGATGAGGTACTGAGTCATAGGCGAATGATTGTGTAATGTGGAGGAGGCCAGACTGGGCAGCAGCACTTACACCCAGCATGGCTACATCTTCTCCTCACTCTCTGACTGCCTGGTGAAGACGAGCGACAATGGCAAGCTCCCAGTGGTGTAGGTGGCAAGAGAGACCGAGTTCCAGCTGCTGCCAGATATGGGAACCATCGTCACCTTCAAGGTCTCCAGCATTAATTCTCGATTTGCCAAAGTGCATGTCTTATATGTGGGATCAACACCACTCAAGAACTCCTTTAGAGGAACTATGAGGAAGGGAAGATTTTTGAACTACTGGAAAAGACAAGGTTGAAATATATGAGTTTCTGCCCAGGTGACATCATGTTGGCTAAAGTGATTTCCCTAGGTGATGCACAGTCTAACTACCTGTTGACAACTGCATAACATGAGCTGGGAGTGGTGGTGGCCCACAGTGAATCAGGAGTCCAGATGGTACCCATCAGCTGGTGTGAGATGCAGTGTCCGAGGGCACACACCAAAGAATTCCACAAAGTAGCACAAGTACAGCCTGAGTTCCTGCAGACATAGATAGCTACATCCTCTCCCCATATTGGGGGCATCTGTTTCCTACTATCCACAGATGATCAAAACAAAAAGACCTGGGCTTATCAAATACCCACATTTGGAAATTACTGCCCGCAGCTTCCACTGTATTTGGAGGATTATTCTTGAACCTTTCATCACAAATCTCGCGGATAAATTTTCTCTCCCCTTTGATATGCCAACAAAAGAAAATTATCTGATGTTGGGAGGAGCCAACAAACTGATTTCCTGTTCCTTTTCTACTCCTCTAATAATGCTGTAAATGTGGCTTATTTGTTTTTCTTTAGACAAATAAAGCATTTTTACTAAAAGAAAAAAAAGTGAGATAAAATCAATAAATATTTATAAAAAGAATATAGATTTGAAAGCAGTGAAGAGCTTGGAGTGGAATGAGGAGAGACTAGAAGCAGGGAAACTGATGACAGTAGTCCATTTGAGAGATCATGAAGTCCATAACTAGCATAGTGGTCATGTGAATGGAGAGAAGGGAACCAATATGTGGAGTTGAGTCCTATTTTTGATACTCATTAGCTGTATGACCACTACAAGAAATTTTCCCTCTGAGAGCATCTGTTGCTCTATCTATAATAGGCACATAATGATACTTTCTGTACCTACCCTATAGGTGGTTGTGAAAAAAAAAAAACTTTATAAGCCTTAAAATGCTGTTATGTTAGTATGAACAGAATGATCTAATTTGTCTGAGAATAGCAACTGTGAAGGAAGATTTGATTTAGGAGGGAAGCGAAAAGAAAAAGTAAATTTTGAACTGAGATATTTCAAAGGGAGGTAGATCTGGATGGGACTATACCATTAAGATTAGGAGAGGATGGAGAAAGAATTTAGCTTAAGGGTGGCTAGGTAGTGCAGTCAATACAGTACTGGCCCTGGAGTCAGTAGGACCTGAATTCAAATCCAACCTCAGACACTTAACACTTACTAGCTCTGTGACCTTGGGCAAGTTGCTTAACCCCAATTGCTCTCCAAAAAAACCAAAAAGCAAAAACAAACAAACAAACAAAAAGAATTGAACTTAAAAAGAGATAGGAAAAAAATTATGGTAATTAGGGACGTGGTGGCATCTGGCAAATTACTGAATAATTAACCTAGAATATCTTACAGGCTGCAAGTGCCTTTGAATGGATAGTCAGACAAGTTCAAAATTCATCAAATTTCAGACTACCCCAAATTTTTATCAATCTTACAAGTCCAGACCAACTTAGCATCTTCTAGTCTAGCCCGAGTTTTATCTATTGCTATGAATATTTTGGTGTAGATGAGACCTTTCTTTTTGTCTTTTACCTTAATGCAAATATGCCTACCAGTAGCATATCAGGATGAAAAGATATGGATATTAAAGTCACTTGTAAACATAGTTGTTTAAAGAGTACAGTTCATCATTTTCTAGACCAACAATTCTCAAACATTTTGTTCTCAGGACCCCTTTAAATTCTTAAAATTATTGAGGATCCCTTTCCCTAAGGACCTTTTTTTTTTTAAAGCAATTGGGGTTAAGTAACTTGCTCAAAGTTACACAGCCAGTTATTTTGTGTGGGTACCAAGTATCTGAGGCAGGAACTGATCTCGGGTCTCCCGACGCCGGTGCCAATGCTCTTAGTCACTGTGCCACCTGGCCGCCTCTAGGACCTTTGGTTTATGTAGGTTACATATACTTGTATTTACTGTATTAGAAATTCCATCTTAGTATTAATATTATAATATTTTTGACCTTGTGGACTCCTCTAAAGGGTCTTGGTGAACTCCGTCAAACTGTACTTTGAGAACTGCTGTTCTAAAGCATAAACAGTCATATATAAATAAGAAATTCAGAAACATTTACTATTTCCTTCTTCATACTAAAGCACAGTAACATTGTAATCAATAAAGTGAATGTGAACAAAAGATATAGACCTAAATGGAAACTAAGTAACACTATCCCAATGAATTGGTGGGAAAAAGAAAAAGAAATAGCTGGGATGATAAGTTATAATATTAAAACATTAACAATGAGACATGTACAAATTTGTGGAATGCAACTAAAGCAGTATTTATAACACACACACTACTAAAGAAATGTTTGCTGATTGTCTAGAAAAGGAAATGGTAATCACCAGATTATGTTCCCATTAATAACAGGCCAAGCCAGACTATTCTTATTTCCTCATTTGCTAGAGTTTATTAAATGGACAGGTTGGGAAATGCTGTAGGCATATAATATTTATATTTCAGTGAAACATTTGTCGATTTTTAAGATTCTTCCATTATATCCTTATGGGCAAGATGTGTTCTGTATAATAGTATAACTTAAGTATATATGTAACTCATAAGATGGACAGATCCAAAACATAATTAAAATGGTTCCCTTTCAGTTTGTAGGGGAGTTTGTAGTAAATTGTTTCATTTCTGCTATGTATTTGTCAATAATAATGATTTGGTTGAAGGTTTAGATGGCATGCTTATCAAATTTGTTGAAGGCATAAAGCTGAAAAGGTGTAGCTGAGTGAGAATTCAAAAAGTTCTTAATATGATATCAAATCTGATAGAAATGAATGTGAAGTTCTAGATTTGGGTAAAAGATGATGGGTAAGCTATTGCTAGACAACAGTTTCTAGGGAAAAAGTTTTTGGTATTTTAATAGACTGCAATCTCAATATGAGTCAGTACAAAATGGAAGCCAAAAAAGCTAATGTTATCTTAGACATCATGAAGAGAGATAATAGTGTCCAGAGAATTGGAGGTAAACACTGTATTCTTAGTTGGACAATATGTGGAGGGCTGTGTTCAGTTATGGTCTTAATGTTATAGGGCAAATGTTATATAAACAAACAAACAAAAAGATTATGATTATACTTAGCCTTGAGGTCTGCTAGGTGGCAAAGTGGATAGAGCTGGATGTCAGGAAGACGTTTGTTCAAATCTGGCCTCAGAAATTTACCAGTTGTGTGAACCTGGACGAGTTACTTAATCCTCCTTTTTTCATCTGTAAAATGAGATGAAGGACAAAGTAAAAAACCACTACAGTATCTTTTCCAAGAAAACCCCAAATGGGGTCATCAAGAGTCAGACATAACTGAAATGACCAAGCAACAAATACTTAGCCTTTCCTCCTAGCACTGAGGAAATTCTATAATTATAAGACAATGACCACTGGATTAAAAAAACAAAAACAACCCAGGAAAGTATCCTTTGATTGAATGATTTGGAGATTGGTTAAGAGGTCAACCGAAGAAGTCTGTTCATATAAGAAGTATTATTTGAATAAGGGAAATCCTGTCTTTGGCTTTTGTCAGGGAAGATAAGGAAAAATGAATAATAGGATTGGGAAATAAATTTCTTGGATAGTTCCTAAATGTGCTGCACCAATCATTTTCTAATCTAGTTAATAAGGCACATCCTCTAGTGTTTTATTCTGCCAATTTCCTCCAGTTGTCAAATAAAGACTCATTCACTCCCATTCATGTGTCCCCTAAAGGGCTCTGTTAATAACCAAGGCAGAAAACATGCTTGCCATTGGTTTACTCGGACTGCAAGAACAGAGCTGGTGACAGCAGGCACAGCTGCTACCTCAAAAGAAAGTTCACTGGCAACCTGACAGCTGTTGAATTTAAGTATTTAAGTAGTCCTGAGCCCATCATGCCCTGCAGTAATCCTATAGAAATACTGGAAAAGAGCCAAGCCTCAGACACCAAGGATGTGGCTGTCATGACTACTTGTGCTGACTTTTATCATCTCTGATTTTATCTTGGAGTGTTAATGTCATTTCTGATCCTCTTGCTCTTAAAAAATGAAACTAAAACTTAAGATGGGGGTAGGGAAAGAAGATAACTTGATTTAGAGAAAAGTCATCCAAAGAGATTCAAAATGGCAGCTGGTGCTTAAAGTGGCTTCATTGGTCTATCAAATTAAGTTGTCACCAGTGAAATAAACACAGGAATTTAAAATGCATTAGATACTTCATTCTAGAAGTGTTTTTTGTCAAAATATGTTACTGCTAAATAATGTAGGCAACCTAAAGTCACAGAATTAAGGAATTATAAGAGTTATAAGAGACCTCAAATACCCTCTAATCTAACCATACCTCAATTAGAGTCTCCTCCACATCATGCTCAATATTCATTCAGCTTTTGCTTGAAGACCTGCAGTGAGGGAAGTCCTACCTATTACCTACTGAGGCCGGACATTCCTTTTTTTGGATTAACTCTGTATTGGGAAATTTTCCTAAATATGTTTTTGCAACTTCCGTCCATCTAGAATCAAGAATAAATCTAATTCTTGTTCCATATAATAGCTCTTCAGATACTTGAAGATAGCTACTATTTGTATCTAAATCTTTACTTCAGTCTAAATATCTTTGATTTCTTCAGTTAATTCTCTTTGGCATAACATTGAAATCTCCCACCTTCCTGGTAACTCTTCTCTTGATGCTCTCCATATTATCAACAATTTTGCTAAAATTCTGGGTCTAGAGCTTCCATTCTTACAAGACTTTAGATTTTGCTTGGGTATGGCAGAGTGCAGTGATGCTATCATTTCCTAATGCTGGAAACTCTATTCTTTTTTTCATTTTTTACAGCCAGTGTTTCTGTATTTTTTTTGGTTTATTTTTAGTTTTCAACATTCATTTCAACAAGGTTTTGAATTACAAATTTTCTCCCCATCTTTCCCCTACCCCCACCCCAAGATAGCAAGCCTACTGAATACCCCTTCCCCCAATCTGCTCTCTCTTATATCCTCCCTCATCCCCCCTCTGACTTTCTAGTAGGGCAAGATGGATTTCTATACCCCAGTGCCTGTATATCTTATTTCCCAGTTGCATGTAAAAATAATAATAAAAATATATTTTTTTAAACATTTGATCTTACAATTTGATTTCCAGATTCTTTCCCTTCTTCCCTGGTCACCCACCCTTACTGGGAAGATAAGCAATTCAACATAGGTTATACATGTGTAGTTATGCAAAACATTTCCATAGTAGATATATTGTGAAAGATTGACTATATCACCCTCCATCCTATCCGGCCCCCCACTTATTCTATTTTTCTACTTTGACCCCATCCCTTTAGAAAAGTGTGTCCTTCTAACTACTTCCCCCACAATCTGCCCTCCTCCTAACATTCTCCCTCTTATCCCCTTCCCCCCTACTTTCCTGGAGGGTAAGATATCCAAATTAGTGTGTATATTATTCCCTCCTTAAGCCCAATTCAATGAGAGTAAGATTGACCCATTCCCTTATGGCTTCCTGTTCTTCCACTTCATTGTAACAGTTTTCTCTTGCCTCTTTTATATGAGATAATATACCCTATTCTGTCTTTCCCTATCTCCTCTCATTGTATTCCTCTCTCACCTCTTAATTTTATTTTTTAGATATCATCCCTTCCAATTCAGCTGATCCTGTGCCCTCTATGTATACATGTACACATATATACACACACTCACATAAGTATTTATACTCATATATATCCTCCAATATGAACATATAAATGTATGTACACACACACACACACACACACATATATATATATACATATACATATACACACATACATATATATTCCCTTCAACTATCCTTATACTGAGAAAAGTCTTATGAGTTACAATTATCGTTTTTCCATGTAGGAATGTAAATAGTCCAACTTTGATAAGTTCCTTATGATAATTTTTTCCCTGTTTACTTTCTCATGCTTCTCTTGCTTCTTGTATCTGACTGTAAAATTTTCTGTTCAGCTCTGTTTTTCTTTTCATCAAGAATGCTTGAAAGTCCTCTATTTCATTGAATGACCATATATTCCCCTGAATTATTATACTCAGTTTTGCTATGTAGGTGATTTTTGGTTTTAATCCTAGCTCCTTCGACCTCAGGAACATCATATTCCAAGCCCTTTGATCCCTTAATGTAGAAGCTGCTAGATCTTGTGTTATCCTGAATGTGCTTCCACAATAGTAAAATTGTTCCTTCCTGACTGCTTGTAATATTTTCTCCTTGACCTGGGAACTCTGGAATTTGGCTATGATATTCCTAGGAGTTTTCTTTTTGGGATCCTTTTCAAGAGGTAATTGGTGAATTCTTTTAATTTCTATTTTTCCCTCTGGTTCTAAAATATCAGGGCAGTTTTACTTGAGAATTTCTTGAAGGATGATTTCTAGGTTCTTTTTTTGATCATGCTTTCAGGTAGCCCAATAATTTTTAAATTATCTTTCCTGGATCTGTTTTCCAGGTCAGTGGTTTTTCCAGTGAGATATTTCACATTGCCTTCTATTTTTTCATTTGTTTGGATCTGTTTAATAGTATCTTGATTTCTCACATATGTCATTAGCTTCCATTTGCTCCAATCTAATTCTGAGGAAATTATTCTCTTCAATGAGCTTTTGAAAGTCTTTTTTTCCATCTGGAAAATTCAGCTTTTTAAGGAATTGCTCTCCTCATTGGCTTTTTGAGCCTCTTTTGCCATTTGATTTAACCTATTTTTTAGGGTATTATTTTCTTCAGTCAAGTTGTTGACTTGCTTTTCATTATTTTCCTGGATCATTTTCATTTCTCTTCCTAATTTTTTCTCCACTTCTCTTTATTTTCTAAATCTTTCTTGAGCTCCTTCGTGTCTTGTAATCAGTTCAAATTTTCTTAGAAGCTTTTGATGCAGGAGTTCTGACTGCGTTGTCTTCCTCTCATTCCTTGCTTTGATAATTTTTGTCCCCTAAAAAGGAATCTAAGGTTTTATTACTCTGCTTGCTTTGCTTTGTCTGCTTCCTCATGTTGCTAGTCAATTACTTGACTTTTGAGATCTTTGCCATGGTAGAACTCTGCTTCCAGAGAGGACAGCTTTGTCCTAAATTGCTAGGGTTTTTGCAGCTGCCAGAGCTATTAGGAGGGTTCTCTCTCTGCAACCTCCAAAAGCTCTGGCCCATTGGCCACACATCCCAGGACCTCCACCCAAGACAGTGATCCATATCTAAGCAGGTTAAAGTAAGAGCAATTACCTTCTGAATGGCCACTTGGTCCCCCTATAATCTACAGGCCAGGAGCTCCTGAGGCAGCCACATGGGGCAGCAATTCCACCCCCTGTTGCCCTTGGGGCAGGGGCCAGTGTGCCCTTCCTTTCCAACAGAGTTTCTGACTAACCTTCTTTTTTTTTTTTTAAAGCAATTGGGGTTAAGTACCTTGCTCAAGGTTACACTGCTAGTTATTTCTGGGTGTGGTGCTAAGTATCAGAGCCCAGATTCAATCCCAGGTTATCCCAACTCTGGGGCCAGTTCTCTTACTCACTATGCTACCTGGCTGCCCCTCTGACTAACCTTTTACTTACTCTTTGGTGTTTATGGGTTGAGTAGTCTGGAAACCACCACAGTTGCTGGTGATTCGCTCTCTTAAAGTCTGCTTCAGCAGCTGTTGGTTGCGGTTGTCCTGAGAACAAAACCACGTGGCTCACGTGGGATTGTACTCTGCTCCCAGTGTGCTGTAATGGACCCTTTCTATGGGCCTGTCAGGCTGTCTTCAGTGGGAGATTTGTTTCTCTCCATCACTTTGTGGGTTCTGTAGCTCTAAAATCTGTTTAGAGTCATATTTTATATGTATTTGAGGTGGTTGTTGCTGGGAGCTCACAGAATTTCCTGCTTCTATGCCACCATCTTGGCTCCTCCATCCTGGAAACTCTACTCTTAGTGGAATCTAAGCTTGTATCAGCTTTCTTGAATGCAATGTCACAGTGCTAAGATTGCTGTCTAGCCATTTACTTTTTAATTTTGATTTTTTGAGCCCAAGTGCAGGACTTATCACTTACTAGGAGTTTGCTTTAATTTTCAACAGTATAGAGTAGTATTGTCTTATACCATGTTCTGAGGGATATAAGCCCCCTGTTGGTGAGCTGTAGTCAACAAGAAAATGTCTTACAGAAATCCTTGGGCACTTAAGTTGTGTAATAAATGGGAAGAATGTTGGATATGTAGCTAAAGAACCTATGGACTTGTTAGTCACTACCTGTGTAACTTGGAGCGCTTAGTCAATTAAAAAAAACCCAAACCCAAAACCAAAAATGAAAACCCAAACACTTGTTAAATATTTAGTATGTTCCAGGAATTGGGATCTGAGTCTCATTTTCCCAAACTGAAATATAAGTGGGTTAAATAAGGCAGTCTCAAAGATCCTTTTCAGATCTATACCCTTTGATCCTTAGTTTCACCTCTACTGGTATAACTCTTTAAGTGCCCTTGCAATGGTAATAAAATTTAAAGATCCCTTTGTATTGGAAAGCTAAGAGGTACTTAGCACCTAGTTCAAATTAAGCCTCTGTTAAAGAAACAGAAGATATGAACTCCTGTTGCTGATGTAACAGGAAAAGGCTGAAAAGGAAGGGGCAATACTGTATATAAGGAAAAACCCTAGAGAGGGAGAGTCAGCACTCCTTGGGATAAACTTCATGGAGGCAGAAGCAGCTGCTTCTGAGGAGGCTGAAAAGGAAAGGAGAGTCTGGAGAGAATGATTTTGATTTTGGGAACGTGGGTAAAGTGATTTCAATTCTGGGAACCAGCTGGAGCTACTGCTGGGGAGCTACCAGCTTCTCCTGGGAGCTGCTGAAGAATGAGGAAGCATGACTGTGATACTGGTACTTTGCATGAACCTGTATGTGGCTTTGTTAAGCCTTGACTTCCCTGGAACTGAGACTGTGAAGGATTTAAGGTGGACTGGACACTGTGTGCTTCAGTGTGGAACAGGAACAGCATGGAAAGCTGGACAAGAAACTGGGAACTGTCTGCCTCTGAACCCGGGTGACAGTTTGGTGAATCCAGGTAGGATATGGGACCATGGAAGGGGATCCAGGGAATCTGAGAGACTACCCTGAGTCAAGCTGAAAGAAGACTTTAATTGGATACTGTATACGGACTGAGAAGATTGTAACTCATTTGGGACTGAGGGGTGGATGGCCTGTGTATTTTACACTATACCATAAGAGAGTGCTAAGTAGTGACTGATACTGTAACTTAGCGTGCCCCATGAGTGGAGAACTTTGACTTTTGTACTTTGTGATTGAATTAAGGATTTTGTGACTGACTAAATGATTATACTTTGTTCAAAACTGTGTGACCACTGTGGTGAAAACTATGTGGCCATTTTCTTTTTTCTTTCTCTCTCTCTCTCTTTTTTTTAAGCAATCAGGGTTAAGTAACTTGCTCAAGGTTACACGGCCAGTTATTTCTGGGTGTGGTGCTGAGTGTCTGAGCCCGGGATTCGATCTCCAGGTCATCCCAACACTGAAGACGGTGCTCTTACTCACTGAGCCACTTGGCCACCCCTAAGCAATTGGGGTTAAGTAACTTGCTCAAGGTTACACGGCCAGGTGTTTCTGGGTGGGTGCTAAGTGTCTGAGCCCAGGATTCGACCTCCAGGTTATCCTGACATTGGAGCTGGTGCTCTTATTTGCTGTGCTACCTGGCCACCCCTTATAATTCTTTCCCTTCTCCTGTCTGGGACTATTCAGGGAAATATTTTTTCTTTTTTTTATGTGGTCATTTTGTATTAGAAGTTGTTGTGAATGCTGTATTTTGATTATCTGTGATAAGTCGTAACATGATGAATGCTGTACCTTGATTCACTGTGAATGTTTCTCTCTGATTTGTTATTGAATAAATAGAGTGTTCACTATACTATGTAATCAGAATCTTAAAAGCTGTTCACAGCAGCATTCTTCTGAAAGGCTGCTCATGCTTGGCTTTACAGCCCTCCAAGGATGCTGTATGACCTATGGTTCCTTGGTGATTGCTGAACAATCCTGGCTTGATACATTGAGTATGTTGCATCTGTGCTGCTTTTCCCGTGTACCTCTTGCAGTTTAGCTTCAACTGAGGAACCCAAGAGCTCATGACCTCTTGAATTCACAAAGTTGTTCCTATGACTGGAAGATGTGTCTCAGGAAAGCTATTCAGTCACCTCTACTCAAAGAAAGAAACACAAAGCAAAAGAGGCAACCAGGTCCTTGAAATCTAGACTCAGACTCACCTAGACAAGTACATGATCTAGATGTCCATGTATAGACAGTAGCCACTGCTACCAGGGTTGGGGAGGAGGAAGAAGAAATCCCCTCACATTCATGGGAAGTACCAAAGAGTGGTCCAGGCCATTTGTTCTGGAGAGAGGAAGAAGATAGAAAGAGCAGAAGTTATCTCTCCCTTTAAAATATACTGAGCAGGTGACTCTTGCTGGTTTAGTCTTCAGGAAATTGCTGAGTCCCCCCAAAGTGTCAAGTTCTTTAGTATTGATCCAGAACTTATATGGCATAATTGGCCCAAGGTTCTGCATATTAGGAAGTGGGGGACCACGTGTTATTCTCATTACACATACACAGTAGAGATTATTTTCCCTTAGGTTCCTATGCTATTGGTAGGAGAGGAAACATTAAAAGTCTGTTGAACTCATACTCCTAGAATTGTGGCATAACTGGAAAATCTTTTTGCTTCCAGAATATCTGCTTGCTTCTAGCAACAGAGAGTAGCCCAGTTAAGAATTATTTAAATACCTAGTTGAGCTCCTACTTGGCATTTTCTTAATAAGCAGTGCTTTCAGCTCCTTAGTCAGCTATCCTCAAAGACCTAGGATTATTTTAGGGGTGTGTGTGTGTGTGTGTGTGTGTGTGTGTGTGTGTGTGTGTTTGTGTGTGTGTGTGTGTGTTTGACAGAGAGATAGAGAGAGAGAGAGAGAGATTTGAACCCACAGAAGAACCCAGTCACCAGAGCAGATAGTTTCTTAGAACAAGTCAATTTTTTGAATTCCCACTCATTGAAAATTCTCCCACATCCAACTGATAGTTGAGTTTGAGTGAATAAATTTCTTTAAACTAATCATGTCAATAGCAACTCATTCTGGAACCAGGCAGATTACCCTGGAGTTTTGCTTAGTATGTTGTAAAGCTAGCAGATTTTATCCTGCATTTCTGCAACTATACCCAAATTTTTCCCTCTTTCATTTGATAAGCATTGTAGAAAGTTGATTCAAATAAAAAAATGACAAATGCTGCTATGAATGCACTGGGTATTTCCTCCTGAGAAGTAAACCTCTATCCAGGACTGAAAGTGCTTGAACACAGACTTTGAGGAGCTAGCTGGTAGAAAAAGCAAACATTTTAAAGTTAATGTATTTCAGTTAAAATCTTGAGTGTCAAGATGCCCTGTGCCTGACACTTAACCTAATAAAAGTTTCTCCAAATTGTTTTGAAAAATCCTTGTTACTTGCTGTATGGTTAGAAGTTTTAACCCCGCTCCTCTCAGTATCTGAAAATCAATACCTGAGCTTTATTCCCCCCTTCCACATCAGGTTCCTTGGGATGAACACTAGTTTGCTCTATTGAATAAAGATTGCATATGAAATGAAAGTACAAGTTTTAAAAATTTATAATACAAAGTAATGTCTCTGCAGACAACTCATGATGGAGTGTGCTCTTATCTGCTGGCATACATTTAGCAAATTCAGTCTTGGCAAGTACTTGGATGAAAAGCCTGCAAGAAAAATGTTGGTTCCCTCTAAAAAGAAATTTTCCTTTTCCCAGAGTGATTCTGTAAGTGATGATATGCTCATGGATTCAGGCTAGAAGCTACATGGCTTATGGTATGAGGGGCCACTGCCATATTCATGCCAACCATTTGAGGGCAGAGAATCTTAGGTACCTGGTCTGCTAATAGATTAAATATGTACTGGAGGTTATTTTGTCCTTCAACTTATATTATTCTTTTCCTTCTTTTATAAACAATGATGTAATTAAAAAGTTTTTTTAAAGGTTCATGGCATAGCACTGTCACAGATTAATTGATCTGTGATTATATATCTAGCAATGAACATTATTAATGGATTCATGTGTGGAGAACAGGTCTTGTGTGAAAGGCCCTCAAATTCCTGAGTCAAGGGTGGCTATGTTTTTAATATTAAGTGACTTTTTATATCAGTGAATAGCAACTCTCATATTGCTTGAAAGCATCATAATTATCAGTAGAGGTAAAAGATAGGTTTTAATGATTCCATGTGGTCTTTATTGCCTCAGCTTCATGCTTAGGGGAGATTTTCATTGCACTTTTAATTCAGATTTTTCTTTTCATTTCTCCAGGTGCCCATAAGAAAGCATGTCTCATAGATGTTCAGCATATAAAATGACTGTTTTTCATTCACTACCATCCACTACAATATGGAGAGAAAACACGTTTACATCTTCAGGAACCATCTAGTCTAGTCTATAATGAACACTGGCTTGTGCATTATTTATAATGGGAAACCTTACCCTTTCTTCACTCTGATTAGGCATTAGGCTGAAGATGTAGAATCACACCCATTTAGAAGACCCTTGCTAACAGGTATTCTTTATGGTTGCTGGACATAGCAATGTCTTAAATGATACCAGAACATTTTGAAAATAACTAAGATGTTGTTGAATGGCAGGACCATATGTTGCTTAAAAAAGGGGGTATGGTATGGAAAAGCCCATATCATAATCATCCAGAATGAGTCCTTTTCAAATCTACCCCAAGGAAAACAGCACCAAAGTTAATCCAAAAGCATGTTAAATGTATATCTTTAGTAATCTGGAGAAATTAGCACAGTCTGCTGGGTTTGTTAGCAGGGTTTTTGCAATAATTAAATCTCACTTTGGTCATTGAAACAGCTGGGATAAACTGCATGGTGAATGCTTTGCCTGCATAGTTTTTAATCAATAACTCACTAAAAGTAAAAGATGGTAAATTAAAATGTCATTGTCAGTCCCTTATGGGGGAGGAAAAAGCTGTTCCCTGAATGCTTTATCTATGGGAAAGTACATAGCTGTTGATGCTTCCTGGGGCTGGCAAACTGTCACATCTTGGATGTGAGAGACCCTGGCTTGTTAATTCTGTCTGTGAAGCACTGTTTGAGTCTGCTTTTTAGTATTCCATTTCTGTTGAAAATTTCAAAGTGTTGGTTACCCTTTTATTAGAATAATCTAGTGCTTAAATCTGGGCTGGGGCAACACCTCCCACAAATTGACATCTATAATATTTCTTTATTGTATTTATGGGTGTCCTAGGGAATTTTAGGGTTTACTATACATGGAGGAGAATGCAACTCATTAAAGGAACCTGAAAAACTTTAAATTAGATCAGATTGTGAACTGGGAACCAAACCAGACTTTGAGGAGGTAGGGCATTGGCATAATGAAAACAACAAAACTTTTGTCACTACTATGTATGGGGATCTCAAGCTATTCCAGAAATTCTTGGGTCTGAATTTTGGATAGATGCCATACCACATAAATTCTTGCACTGTCTTGGAAGGCTTTATGTGCACAAATTTGCCCAATATTTAAAGACCTATAGCACTTAAGGGTTAGGCACTAGGTAGCACCAGAGCAACATAGCAAAAGGACAAACAGATACATCTGCTGTTCTTCTGAACACCCTTCTAGGAGTTTATGTATCAGGAGAAACTCAGAGCTATGACTAAATCAGGGATGATTGCTAGGAATCCTAACTGAGCATTCTGTGAATCAAAGACTTACTTGGGTTTGACACGGTCTCCTAAAACAATGATAATTGTCAACAACTCTATGATGCTGTTTCATCTATTACTAAACATGACGACTTATTCTACCTACTCCTAAAATGCCCACCATATCCAACTTCTACATGCCCATCATAGCAGTACAATGGTGTTTTAATGCAGCGTTTATATGTTGTCTATTGCTGTAGTGGTGTAGTGTATTGCATTTGAGTTCAGCTTACTTAAGCCCCTTTCCTGTATGCTGACTCAGCTCAGCTTTTAGCTGTACTAGTGCCCTAGCCAGGGTGCTGATGCTCAATCCATAAATGTATACAGTACTATTCCCAGATCCACCTCCAGCTTTGCTTTATTGTTTTAAAAGTGTAAGGCTGTCCTTTATGAAATGTTTACTTTTGAAGGCCCCAATTTCAACACAATTCAACTAAATTCCATTCAATTCAGCAACATCTATTAAGTACCTTAACTATACTTTGCATTGAACCAGGTGATGGGGATTCATAGGCAAAGCAAACAAAATAAATTCTTCCCTCAAGGATATTACATTTTTCAATGCCTTCAAAAGATTCAGTGGTTCCCCTTTGTTCTATTAAAATACTAACTCTTTGGTTTAACTTTTAAAGCCTTTTCCAATTTGATTCTGCTCTTACTTTCTGTTTTCTTTCTGTGAATTCTTTCCCCTTAAGTAATTTTTGTTCCAGCATTGTAGTGACTTTCTACTCTCTATAACCTATAGTCCATTTCTTGCTTTTGCAGTCTGTTTACTGTGCCTGAAATTCCTTCTCTTCTCATCTCCATGTCTTGTAAGCCCTAGCTAATTTCAAGAATTACCTAAAAGGTCTGATCATCATGAAATTACTTTGCATTTATATTTTATATTTATCTTGCACTTATATTGTACTCGCCCCCTCTCCTTAAGTATATAAATTCCCTGAGAGAAGGAATTGTTTCATTTGTTATTTTTTTTATATCCTCAGTGTCTATCAGATGCTGGTATGTTAAAATTATGTCTTGTTCTGGACTTCCTGACCAGTCAACCCCTTCTGGTCAGTATACTAAGTAAATTTATAAGTAGCTGGTATGAAATGGCTCTAACAGGAAGATTGCCAAGGGGAATCTAGAAGTCACATACAAACTATTCCAAAGTCAAAGTAGCACAATTTACAAATTGTATCATATATTAATGAATATATTATTATATTATATTAGGATTGCAGTGATCCCTATAATATGTGCTAAGTCTGAGGAAATCATCTAGGTTTTGCTATCAGGGATTTTTGGTGCTATGATATGTAAGTTTCAGACAAGTTCCAGATATCCAGAGTAAGACCAGCAGAACACCAAATGATGCTGATCATTCTGAGATGGTGTTAACAATAAAGTTTTACTAACAATGTTGAGATGCTTTGGATATATTAATGAACGAACTCAAAAGTGGTGCAGACAAGAGGTAAGCTGTTCCCCTGAAATTTTTATAAAAGTGAGACCTCAAACTCCTGTCCCACTCTGTATCCTATTGAAGCGTGGTTGCAGCTTAATTTTTCACTACCATCATGGCCTTTCCTGCTGGGTACCCAAATTTCTGGACTTGCATGTCCCATTTCATAATTTCATAAATTGGCTAGCAATTCTGCCTGAAACATAGTAAGAGATTTATAAATATTGTTGAATAGAATTGAATTGTACTGGGGAGATAAACAGACGTATAGAAAAACAGATAGATATAAAGTATGTCTAAAATGTAAAGAAGGAGCAAGCATGGAGATCGGGAAAGACCTAGTCTTGAAAGTGATGCTTGGCATGGACATTGAAGGAAGATAGGTATTATAACATGGGGAGGTGGGGTAGAAATCTATTCTGAATATGAGGTCATATGGGACTTCCCTGGGAAATACTCGGTGGATCTTCATTTGTCTTAATGATCAACACATGAGTTGGCTATTGTAATGCTAATGTAAATTTTAAAGATCTTCCCTGCCCCTAGGCTAAAGTGCACCAGAAGCCTGGGGAGGGAGGCTTGTTTTTCAGTAGATACTTTTTGATTGGCCAGTGGGTCAATAAGGTTGTTACATTCTCTGAGCCAGGAGAAGGCTATATAAGCCCTGATGTGTAGCTTTGTTTTGGGACTCACTTTGAGAAGTATTCTGTGATTTGATCTGAATTCTGGGAAGCCGTTGTTGAGAGTCCCCCGTCTTTGAAAAACCCAGAATGTGGAAACCCAGATGTTGACTGGGTATGGATGTAATGGTTGGACAGTTTGGAAATCTGTCTACTTGATGTTTCTGTCTTGATAATTATGCCTGTATACTTTGAGGTTCAGGGTGCTGACCTTTTCTCCTGAACAAGGTAAACGATATATGTCTGACTGATTAAAGTAAGCTTGTTAACCCATTTTGAGTTGCTTTCCTTTAACAAAGCAGATCCAAGAACCTGTGGTAGCAGCAAACCCTGAGGACGCGCTTGGGGTGCTTGCCGCTACAGCTATATGCAAATCTAATTGCTTAGGGGTTGCAATGACCAACTAGTAGAGCTGTTGATGCTTTTTAAAAGCTGTGGTTGAGGTCATTTCCACTAGAAGAACAAAGGGGGTGGGGATAGCTAACCTTTAGCTTTAGCAATTAAAAAAAATAAAACAAGGTAACTATCTGCTCATCATAATATGACTAGAATCATTCTGTTTAAGATGAGTTGCTATTGACCATCTTTGGTTAAATAATACAGGAAAAGAATGACTTTAATCCTACTTATAGTACAGGGTTCTGCTTCTGCAGCTCTTTGTAATACATGAAGATGTCAATCAATGCATGTCAGTGGTCAAAAATCTTTTTTAAAAAATTAGACAATAGTGAACTTTTTGGTCTAGCAGTCTTTTCTACTTACTAGGAGCCAGCAAAGGATGATCACCAAGGGTTTTGTAAATGAGAAACAACATGCCCTTAATGCATAAAGGCAGGAGACAATTCTGAAGTGGAATTCAGCAGAAACTGTTTGATACAACACAAAGGATTGTGAGATGCCAGGCAGTCACTCCACAGAGCATAATATGTCACTCACCACTGTATATATCACCTCCTGCTTTTCCTTTCAGGAGATAAGAGTATATAAATAATTTTTTTCAGACGGGAGAGAGAGAGACAGAGAGACAGAGAGAGAGAGAGAGACAGAGAGAGAGAGAGAGAGAGAGAGAGAGAGAGAGAGAGAGAGAGAGAGAGAGAGAGAGACAGAGAGAGAGAGAGAGAGAGAGACAGAGAGAGAGAGA
>NW_027186473.1:29305904-29354806 GCF_028583685.1 Petaurus breviceps papuanus
AGAGACAGAGACAGAGAGAGAGAGAGAGGGAGAGAGAGAGCAAGAATGAGACTGAGAGAGAGAGCGACAGAGAGACAGAGACAGAGACACAGAGAGAACTGTTTTCTTATTTTGCAGTTATATGCAAAATCAATAAAAAAATAAATATTTGTGTGGAATGCCATCTGAAATAAAATAATTTGTCATCTGTTCATCTCTAATAATGGCATTAACTTAAAGATCTCCTATAATAGCTTAGGAAACATTCACAATGTGCCACTTCCGGCTGTAACTGGGGAGTACTTCACATCAGTCTCATTACTGTTAACAGGATTTGTTATTGTTGGCCCACACACATTGGCATGACAATTTACCCCCACAGAGTCTTAAACATTGTGGAAACCTGAGTACTTTTTTTTGGCAAAATAGAGCTTGAGAAATTAAAGCTAATGTGGGGAATCCGTATCTTTCTAGAGGAAAAGAACTTTGACCAAAAATAATTTTCTGTTCTGCAGAACCACGGGTGATCAAACAGATCCTTGATCTCTTGAACAACTATAGATTGATCATTATATCAGACAGTTTGATGTTGCCCACAAAAGTGAGGTTTGAATCCCCTTCTAGGCAAAAAAGGATGAACAGTGACATGCTGTTTTAAAGACAGCAGATGAATGGAATAGATCTAACCCTGTACAGACCAAGCATAGCTACATATTTAACAGGATGCTGTGGTCCTCTCTCCTCCCATCCCCCACAAATTACTATTCATTTTATTTCTACTGTATTTTACTTTTACTTACCTGTATACCTGTTATACTCACTATCTCTCCTATTTCCCTGAGTAAAATGTAAATTCCCTGAGGGTAGGGACTATGTCATTTTTGTCTTCATATCCCCTGTGGTGCCTGGCACATAGTAGGTTCTTATAAAATGTTTTTTCAGTTTTGTCACAATTCAAGGAAATTTTATAATATTAGAACCCTTTAATGATCTTAGCTGATTTTTTCTTACTGCAATGCATCCAATTTTTATTTCATAATTATTCAGTTTAAAATTAATAGGAGTATGCCTTTGTACTTTAAATCACAGATCAATAACTAGAAAGGACAATGAAGGTCATAATAGTCTAAAGGTCTCATTTTGTAGATTAAGAAGTTGGATATCAAAATGGCTAAGTGACTTGTCATAGGTCACATTGTTTCAAAGTAGCAGAACCAGGACTCCAGTTTAGATTCCATCACTCCATTCTCAGTACCTTTTCCATCAAATCGTGCCACTTCCTGTTCCTTCCTTTTCCCTTCATAGGGATTTGGGATATGCTGAGCACTCTCTTTTGATTCCTAGACCACTCATTAATGAACAGCCATCAGTAACTCATAGAAGAGCTGGGTAAATTCTGAGTGCCAGATACAAAGCAAATTTACCTTAAAAATGGATTTCAAGGAGGTAGTTTAGTTGGCATGTAGTTTTTACTTTGCTTTTCTTTCCTATTGGAATGGACACACTAATATTTTTGCCAGTGATAATTGTCTGCTATGGGATTTCATACATACATTCTGATCTATCACTGGGGAGACAAGAGAATCCCACTTACACAGGGAACAGAGAGTCTGAATGCAAATGTATCTTTGGAATACTCCAGAAGATAAGAAGAAAAAAAGTGGGTGCAAATATTTTAGTCCCTTTCTTTTCAATTTCTAGGAATTACTTACCACATGCCTCACTCTATTTTGAAATACCTCCCATCTTCTTGTGTGCATTACTATGAGGACAACTGAGAATTATGTGCCAATTTTTAAGTGCTTATGTTTACTGAACAGAAAGTCAGGGAATGATAAAGATAATGATGAGCAATGAGTAATGCTACTTTATTTAGGGATATTTTTTCACATTCATGGCTTGGGAGCTGGAAGATGCATTCTGGGTCATGGGGTGAGGAATCTGGAAGCAATCGTATGGGCTACTCTTGGTTGCTCTGCTTATGAAGGAAAATTGGGGCCCTCCATTATACATGTCTTCTCTATAATGGTACTTCTGTATATATTGTTATGTTTTATGTCTTGAAGACATTCTCACCTGGAGTCCATTTCAGTTTCCTGACACCTCCATTCATCTCACCTTAATACATCTCATAAATTAGCTAGCACATTTTTATATATGTCTGGAAAATTAATTTATTTTTTGAAATGTAGACAAAAGAAATTGCTCACAAAGTGATGGGGTTTTACTTGTGCATTTCAGCTTAAGATGCCTCCTTTTTTATGCTACATTGTTTTCTAAACTGTTGCAATGCAAACTGCAAAAAGCTAAATGCCGACACATCTGGACTGATTGTACAATGGTGCAGATAACATGATAGGTTGGGAGGGAAGTGAGAAGAGGAGCAAGACCAATCCAAGGGAAAACTGGCTAATATTTTTTAGATTAAGTTTCAGTGTAAAGAAAGAAGTTGAAAAATATTTTGGTTTGTAAGTACTTGACCAGAGTGAGTCAGATGGGGAGAGGCACTCTATGCCTAGGAACAATAGGCAATATTTTTCATGGCTCAGAAATCTGTAGACCAGTAACTATGGGAATGAAGATTGCAGGAAGTCTCTGTTAAATGAAAAGGTGGAAACTTCCTCCTATGTTGAGATGTATTAGAATGTTTGCAGGTAAGTATAGCATAGGAATTGTCTTGTAGATCATTCTAGATTGACTTGTTTACCTTGTTTTCATCATCAGTCTCTAGTCAGGAACTTATAAGCCTTCATTTCACTTGTTTCTATTTAAGTCAGTTGACCACTGGCTTTCCTGTTGTGGTATGTTAGAAAGAAGGGTACATTTTAGCAAATTCATTGCTCCAATGAAGTAAATCAGGCTTTTTCATTTCTGAAAAGTAATAGTTTTCCTTTTTTTTTTGATAATGTTTCTATAAATTCAATTCAATTCAATACTGCAAGATTTTTCCTGAAATAGAGACCCATTTGGGGGGAATATTATTATTCTTCCAATGGTGTCATATGGCTGCAATTCATAGATTGCTACAGTCATTGGAGATTGAAAGGTGAGAATCAACCAAAGGAAGAGTGCCTGATGTGAGTGAATTGCAATGCATCACAAACAAGAAATTATGAGGGAGAAGTAATCAAAAGATGGCACTAGAGAAATGTTTGTGCATAAAAGATCATAAACTAGCCACATGATAAAAGTAAGGGATCACTGTTGGACAGAACATGTGCTCCATTGATATTTGGATATGGTGTCCAACACAATAGGTGGATACCCTGGGTAGACTGACGTGAATCATTTGGATTAGGCATTGGTATGGATGGCTTGCTAACTGTATCTTAGGAGGGAGTACCTACAAGTCTATTTTAGTACAGTATGTATGTGATTGAATATGAGTTAGACACGAATGGCAGTATGGATAAATGGATAGACTCATATTCCTAGATTCAGTAAACCTGGGTATGAGTCTTGCCTCTGACATATGCTAGTTGCGTGATGCAGGGCATGTCAGTTAACCTCTCAGGCTCCAGGCAACTCTCTAAGGGTATAAACTAGTGAATAATTGCTGATCTTCATCATTGGAGGAAATTTCCACACAAGGAATTTCCCACACTGATGAAATCACAGGTTTGAACTAAAAACAAACAAGTGTGCTAACAATTGGTAGGCACTGGGAATACAGAAGCAAAAATGAAGTCAGCCCTTGCCCTCTATGAGTTTACATTCTATTGAGGGGATATTTCATGTATATAGATAACTAAATACAAGGTAATAATGTAAGAAGGGAGAGAAAACAGGGAGGTAAAGAGGGAAGTAATTCAAGAAAGGTGACTGAGTCTTGAAGGAGGCAGCTAGGTGGCAGAGTAGATAAAATGCTGGACTTGGCATAAGATAGACCTGTATTTAAATTGTGACTCAGACATTTACTAACTGTCTTACCCTGGGCAAGTCACTTCACTGCTGTCTGCCTCGGTTCTTTTGACTGTAAAATGGGGATAATAATAGCACTTACCTCCTAGGGTTGTTATGAGGATTAAATGTCAAAGGTCATAGGAACACAAGTCTAGAATTGGAAGCAACCGCATTCTTTATGAGAAATGAATTTACGGTAGCTTGTGTCCTCTTCATTCTGGGTCATGGTCTCTCCTAGGGCCATACTAATTTATTTACATCAGAGCTTAAAGACAGGATTAGAAAGAGAAGGGGAGAGCACTGGGACCTTTTTTCTCAGAATGCCTCAGACAATATCATCTTTCAGATAGCCACCAACTCCATCTCCATACAAGGTCATCTCTACTCCTGTGCAATTTTGCCATTTTCAGAACCATGTCAGTGGTCCATAAGAAATCAATTTCTACAGGCTTTGGGTTCTTCATCTGTAAAAAACTGATTTTCTGACTAGATGATCTCTATGATCTCAAACAATTTAAAATAAGATCCCATAAGAACAAAAACATGTATTCATGACTTAATCTGCAATATGAATATAAGCTCTAAGAATGGTACCACCCATTTAAATCTTTGGTTGAATGAGGGGAAAATGTCTAAAATGTCTTGACTTTCCCTAACAGGTTTCAGTTTTCACCAGGATTTTTTTATTTTGGAGGCAACCTTAGATGACTAGAGTCTTGGGGGTTTTAATAGCTCTTTTGCTTATTATGGTCTGTAATTAAGAAAAAAGACTAAAAAAATTCCTTTAAGTTGAAAATCTTCTTAGGCTAAAAGATTACATGGGATTTTGGATTTGATTGAACTTTGGCACTTAAGTTTAAAACTAGAAAGCACTTAAAGATAACCTAATCCTACCCTCTCATTGTACAGATAAGGAAACTGATGTCCTGTAAAAGTAAGGTGACTTGTCAGAAGACAGACAAATAGAACTTAGAAGATCAAGGGTTGAAATCCATGTCCTCTTTTGCAAAATTAGTGACTTTTCCTTATATCACACAATTTTTCTTACTTGCTAAAATGGGGAATGCATGTGTTTTTTTCTTTACTTGGTCATTTTCAGTTCATTCCAGCCATCCATTAAATCATTTCTCTGACAAATATTTAACGTGTTATTTATGTACAAAACACTATCCTAGGCACTTGTGGAGATAACAATGATGAATAAAACAGATCTTTGCCTTCCAGGAAGTTACAGCTTCAGTGGGAAGAGATAAAAAATCTGCAAAGATAAACAATACAAATGACAGTATTACCAAGAGTCTCAAAAGTGCTGTGAGTTCACCTTAGAAAAGAATCTCTTTCAGCTGGGGGCTTCAATTTTGCAAAATAAAGCCAGCAGAAAGGCTTGATTTCCACCATTTCTGTCTGAATAACTTGTGACTGTACCTCATTGCATAAATCTACTTTAAATCACATAGAAATTATATATTTATGGAGGATTATATTGTAATTTCTTTCTCATCCCCCCCCCCATGTCTCCACAGCGGGCTATCACACTTGTTTAGACTTTGAAAGAAAGGTCAAATTGTTTCTCTCTCAATTTTCATTAGGAAGAATATATACACAAAATGCTATTTGTTGTTATGTTACATCTAGACAGCTGCTGTTATGGACTTAAAATAAGGAATGGAACTGAATGTGTTATGAAATGGTATCAATTAAAGTAGGAAGAGAAAGAAGTCTTGACCCACAAGAAAAATAGGAATCTTTCAATTGCTACCTGCTAAAAAAACATTCTTTTTTTGGTTAAAAACAGTTGTCCTGACATTCTACCAGAGTGACAAAAATAATCGAGTTTTGTGTCAGGCATTCGGCTGAGAGTAGGGATGATCTACTTTTGAGTTCTAGCTTTACCAGCAACTACCTAGGTGACTCTGCAAGTCCCTTGAATTGTGTGAGCCTTAATTTTTCATTTGCAAAATAAACAAGATGGCTCAGTGACTTCTAGGATGTTTTCTGTTTCTAAGATGCTATGTCCATGAGAGATTCCTTAACATATAGCAATGGAATAGTGAAAAGAACCCTGGTTTTGGAGTCAGAGTCCCTGGTTTGAATCTTGGTTCTGACTTGATAGCTGTATGATCATAGACATGTTACAACTTAGAACCTCAGTTTCCTCATCTATTAAGTGAAGTGGTTATGTTAGACAACCTCAAAGTCTTTTCTATCTCTAAATTAATGATTCTATAAAATTTAATTTCTGTGACCTTAGTTATGCTATTTCAATTAAACAAGAATGGTACTGCACAGTATTTTAGCAGAAAAATTGAGTGGAAGGTTGGACTAGAATCATTTATCCCCTCAAATATTAAGCATTTAATAAGTTGCTACCATATGGTGCTGAACTGCCAAAATCTGAAGATGTGATGCCATCAAGATGAAGAGTTGCTATAGAAATTAACATTTTCCTTTTTCCTATGACTATTCTCTTCCTGCCAGAGAAGTAATGGTGGAAATGGTGATTTGCACAGGAGAATATCTAATTACTTGGGTTTTAGCAATCCCTGATTAGATAGCCTTTAAAAAATATAAATTTGTTGTCTTTACAAGTAAAACTAAATGTAGCTAGTGGAATAGTGCTCAAATTTGGCACAAATTACTTACTAGCTGTGTGACCTGAGGCCAGCCAGGTTTGCTTCAGTTTCCTCACCTGCAAAATGATCTAGAGGAGGAAATGGCAAGCCACTCCAGTACTTCTGCCAAATGGGGTCACGAATAATCTGATACAACTAAAAAATGACTGAACAACAACTGTTTATATGACAAAATTAAACGGGATTATTGCTACTTTCATTAGTATGTTCATGAAATCCAAGGAAAATGGTATCTGTTGTATGAGAGTTTGAAAACAAATGAGAGAATGTGGAGAAAGTAGAATAAAACATTGGCAAGCTAAAAGCATGAGGGTGCATTGTCACAATCTTGATATCAGCTTCAAGGAAAGTCTCAATATGGAACTCCCAACTTTTGAGATGATGAGTTTGTCACATTTCAGTAGCTGGCAGAAGAAACCAGCACTTGCTAAAAGTAGACTGTAGGTCAAAATTGAGCAATATCACATAATATTTCTATCCAAAATTTACTCCTGATTGAGATACTATAGAATTTTTATTAGTAAAGAATGATGCAAAAGAATACACGAATACAAGCCTACTGATGTAGTTTGACCAAGGCCAAGTACAGTGAAATTATAATTTCCTGGATACTTTGCCAGATAAGCATACCCAAACTGTGCCATTATAATGGGAATGACTTTCTCATTAGCTGTTATTTGATTTTGCATAGAAAACAGCTACATATGGACAGAGCAAGATGAACACATGAAAATTTAAATTGGGGTTTTGAGTTCATTTGGTTTTTATGAATTATCAACAGAGAAGTAACAATACTTTCCTTAGGAAGACTTTGATAATTTTCATTGTTCCTATCATCTTTATTTACCGTATACTATTTATGTGTTTATTATGTATGCATTTTAAAACAAGTGTTGACTTATTGCACTTCTAGTCATTTTACAGATTCTAGAAATGTGATTTGTTCAGATTACCGGGAATCTAATTATAGGACCAAATTGTCTCACGTAAATATTGATACTATATGAAGCAAAGTCTTCTTGACTGCAGGTCCAGCACACTATCACTGCAACACCTAGGTGCTGCAGTCTGCCCTGTAGATATGTCTGTACCACAGATGTTCATATATTTTCTTTTCATAGCCTGACTGATTGAATTAGATTTTTGCCTTCTGATTCTACTTGGTGGATATTATTAATCATATTATTATAGATTCAGAGCTAGAAGGAATCTTAGAGGCCATTTAATACAAACTCTTCATTTTACTGATGAGGAAACTGAGGCATAGAGGTGAAAAGACTTGCCCAAGGGGATCATGGGAGGAGAGGTAAGATTTGAATCCATGGTCCTCTGACTCAAGTTCTTTCCACTGTACCACGACTCCTTTGTTGCTACAGTTAGAATTTTGTGAAAAGTTGGTAGTAGTATACTATTTTTATGCTATCAAAGAAAAGAGCATTAGATTCATTTGGTTTTTATGAATTATCAACAGAGAAGTGACTTTTTACTCTCCTTAGGAAGACTTTGATAATTGTCATTGCTCCTACTGTCTGTATTTATTGTATCGTATTCATGTGTTTATTATATATGCATTTTAAAACAAGTGTTGACTTATTGTACTTCTAGTTATTTTACAGATTCTAGAAATGTGATTTGTTCAGGTTACCCGGAGTCTAACTATAGGACCAAATGTATTGTTTCTTTTCAAATGTTTTCTTAATATACTAACTCCTCATTTGCAACCTATAATTTCAAAGCTGAAAAAGAACACAGAGGTAATTTATTCTTACCTCCTCAAGAAGAAACTGAGACCCAGTGAGATTTACTGTACTTAGTAGGAGAATTGATTAGAACCAAGTTCTCATGGTTCCCAGTGTACTTTTATGTTGGGGATTATTAGTTAAAGGGATTCCACCTAACTTATTTTTTTCAGGTCCAAAACTTAATTTTTTTTTTCCTTTTGGAGGGCAATTGGGGTTAAGTAACTTGCCCAAGGTTACATGGCTAGTTTTTGTGTGTGTGTGTGTGTGTGTGTGTGTGTGTGTGTGTGTGTGTGTGTGTTAAGTGTCTGAGGCTGGACTGAACTCAGGTCCTCCTGACTCTGGGGCTGGTGCTTTACTCACTGCACCACCTAGCCATCCCCAAAACTTTATTTTAACTATTTAAAAAATGTAAGATTATAGTATTATACAGTGAGAGCTGGGAGGTGCCTTGGAGTTTGTTTAATTAGCCTCCTTCATTTTACAGATAGCAAAATTGAAGCCCAGTTTCTTCATCGTCCTAGCTAGAAATCAGAGAACCAGTGTTCAAAAATAGGTTTGACCTTTTGACTACAAATTCACAACTTTCCCTATGATACAATGCTTTAAATGTTATGCATGAAAGTGAAAACAATGTTCAGCAATCTTACTATGTGACTTATATCTCATGGAGGTCAAAGAAAGGGAGAAAGATTCCATACATAAAATAATAGTAATAGCTATACATTTTTTTGTGGTGGGGGTGGGGGCAGCTAGATGGTGCAGTAGATAGAGCACCAGGCTTGGACTCAGGAAGATCCAAGCTCAAATCTGGCCTTAGACATTGACTAGATCGATGTGTAATCCTTGGCAAGTCACCTGACCCTGTTTGTCTCAGTTTCTTCCACTGTAAGATGAGCTAGAGAAGGAAAGAAAACCCCAAATAGAGCCATGAAAAGTCAGACACAACTGAAACCACTGAACAGTAACAACAAATACGTTTTTGTTGTGCAAACAAAGTGAGCACCAATTCAGTAGAGGATAGCTAAACAAATCATGCATATGGGAATAATGGGACATCATGTATGAAGATAAGGTGAATAGGAGGAATTCAGTGGGATATGGAAAAATTTGAACAGCTTATAAGAAGAGAGAAGAAAGCAGACACATGAGAAAAACCAGTATGGTGTCTACAGTGATGAAAATGCGAAAGAACACCAAGAGGAACTAGAACTGAGTAATTGGAATCACTAGTCTTGGTCTCAGAGAATAGATAGTGAAACATAACTTTCTCCTCTTGTCAGAGAAGTAAAAATGTAGTAGGGTGGAATGTTTCATATACAATCAGATAGTCACTATATTGATTGCTTTTGTTTAAATGTATTTTCTTTGTTACAAAGTGGAGTTTGCTGATGGAGGATGCTCTATCTAGAAATGATTGATGTTCAAGCAAAATCATCTATAAAATTTGATCTGAGAAAATGTATATATGTATATCTATATATGTATGTATGCATGCATGTATGTATATAGTATCCACTATTTAAAGAGAGAACATTGAACATAAATAACAACCTTTTCTGAACACCTCTGAATTTTCACAATAAATCTCCATATTGTCCTATACCATTACACATAGAGCAGCTTTGTTGCTGCTCTTAAGGTCTTTGTCATCTCCTTTCCAGTCAAGATTTCAGCTCCTGCTTCCAGCTGCTGTCCCTGTGCCCACCTCTGTTAGACCTTCTCTTTTCCTTCTCCCCTTCTGGTTTCAGTTTTAAAACCACAGAGCTTATTAGAATTTTGTGTTAATTAGGATACATTTAGGTAGATATGTACTTTGGACACAATCCCATGAGGTAGGTAGTGACAGTATTAATATTATTAAGATTTTATTTATGTTGATGTTCATTCATTCTTTCATGGAGCAAGCATTTATTAAATGCATACCATGATCCAGATACTACAGTAGGTACTGAAGCTACCAAAAAACCTCCCCCAAAACCAGAACAGTTCCTGCCCCTAGGAATATTACATTCTACAGGGGGAAACAATACAATAATTGAAAATTAAATAAAAATAAATAAAAAGTAATATTAGGGAATATGCATCATATTTAACCAAGATCTGTGCTCTTCAGTACCTCTGAAGTGGTAGTAAGTTAGAAAGCTCTTAAAAACTGCTTTTTAAGTCTCTAGAATTTCATGACATTTGTTGAGTAGTCACCATCTTTTTCACACTCACGTTAGCAAATGACTTCTCACCAGTTAGCAGCTCTTCAGAGGAAGAATTTTTGAACAGTTTCTATATCTTTATCACATTTCAGTAAAAGTCTTGTATCGGAGTGCAAACATGCTTATCACTATTTTACAATTATGGAAACTGAAGTTGAGGGAAATTAAGTGACTTGTCCATGGTCACTCAGGTTGGGAGTGTCAGTTTGTGCTGGTGCCCACATTTGGGGGATTTGAGTAAGTAAATCTGAGGAAGAGTCAATGCATTTTGCACTCCATAGATTTAGTGTAGGATCTTTTATGACAACTGTTTTGGTGTTGAAGCAACTTTTTTATGATTGTATCCTAGAGGACCAAGGTTGATAGAAGCCTAACTTCTAATATGTGACCTGTTCATTTATGAAAATCAGTTTTTTATTCAATGAATATGTGATCTCATCCAGATTCCTACTGATCTATATCTTCTCATGATTGCATGACTCTTGTCCATGTTCTTACTTTACAGGGAAATTACTCCCTAGACTTGTGGTCTGCCTCTAGGTATCTTAATTTTCTGAGTACGGATATGGTACTTAATCTTTTTACCTGCTGTCTCTTGTATTTTCTATATAAGTAGTCCACTCCCTTTTCAAGTCATATACCTCTCATGATTTTTTTAATGCTAATTTTCACATACAATTCATTGTTGGGATGTTCTTCAACTTACTTATACCTCTATCTCCTCACTTCCCTTCATTTCAGTAGTTGGCAATATGGGTTCTGGGAAAATTATAGAATTCCATGTTTTGAATTTGAATAGCATTCAAAAGCAATACTAGAAGAATTAATTTTATAAATAGGTCACTGATTCAGGGAAAAACAAAACAAAATGGAACTTGAATCATTAAAAGGGCTTCAAAATTTCAAGGGCAATATAGCCCATTTGTTTCCGTCCATTTATCTTTGGGTTCAAGTCATTGTTTATCCACAGTGTCAACCCAAGATCTATGCATTGATTAATGTCTACTATATTAGAGTGGACATACAGGACAACCTTAGCCATATATGTGTAACTGATGATCTCCAGTAGGTTGTACATTTAACTGAGTTTCACAGTTTAGACAATGGACAATCTTCATCTACTTGTTTTTTTCCTATATGGATAGCTGGGCTGGACTCTGAATGATTATGAATCTCATTTGGGAGGCTTTGAAATGCTGAAACTTTGGTGCAATCAGCACAATGTCATTTGCAAATAGAGCAGAGGTATCAAACACAGCCCACATTGGCCAGCCACTCTAGTTTGGCCCAAACAGATGAAAATGCAATTGAGAAATATTTAACAAAATAAATAAAAATAGAATAAATCACAGATGACATTTCATTTTAAAACTTAAGTCAGTATGTGCCTGCAGGGATCCTTATTTAGGCATTAGTGGCCCCTACTTGATTTGAGTTTGACACCATTAGTCCAGAGGATATCACCATTTAACCATGTATAGGAATACACACCTTTATTTGGTTTGTCTATAACTATGTTACTATTATTTTATATTATGTTATGTTACATAGTTACTACTACTAATAAAAATGGTTGATCCAGAGTTGGCCAGTAGTTCATAAGTGCATACATTTAAAAGATGAAGTTACATTAACAGCTCAAAAGAGCTTTTAAAGTTACTGACAATACATCTTTTCAGTTCATTGGGTTCATGTTTGGAAAAGAAACACATGTACAAAAATTGCAGGTTTGGCAAATTGTTATGTATATTTTATTTCCTGAGCAATGAACAAAACCCAGGCCTTTCCCCACCATCTCCAGGCAGATGGTTGATGGTAACAGCAGATTTCAAATATAGATGTAGCCCATATATATTGCAAACAGCTGTAATTGCTAAAATACATGCCAGAAGACTTAATCTTGCTAGATTTTTTCTCTAGGCATTAGTATTCAAAGTTATACAATCACCATGGAATTCTTTGAAATGGGCAAGTTCTTATTTTCTCAGTGTAGTATAGGAAAGGAATTAGTCCAAGGTTTAGAGGCAAAGAAAGGACCTTGTTTCCAATTCTGTCTTCCATTAGTAACCTAAGCAGTCTTGAATGGTGTAGCGGCAAGCACCCCAAGCGTCCTTAGGGTCGCTGCCAACACAGGTTCTTGGATCTGCTTTGATAAAGGAAAGCAACTCAAAATGGGTTAACAAGCTTACTTTTATCAGTCAGATATGTATCGTTCACCTAGTTCAGGGGAAAAAGGTCAGCACCCCGAACTTCAAAGTATACAGATAGAATTATCAAGACAAAAACAGATCAAGTAGACAGCTTTCCAAACTGTCCAACCATTACATCCATACCAAACAACATCTGGGTTTCAAAGCCAGGGGCTCTGGACAATGGCTAACCCAGAGTTTCATCAAATCACAGAACACTTCTCAAAGTGAGCCCCCAAAACAAAGCCTCACATCAGGGCTTATATAGCCTTCTCCTGGCTCAGAGAATGTAACAACCTTTTGGACCCACTGGCCAATCAAAAAGTATCTACTGAAAAACAAGCCTCCCTCCCCAGGCTCCAGGTGCACTTTAGCCTAGGGGCAGGGAAGATCTTTAAACCTGCATTTCCATTACAAATGGGTCCACAAATTTCCCTGGAATTCAGTTGCCTAAAATAAATTACCTCTGAGGAAAGAGGCTTGGTCTAACTGGACTGCCTTAGACATTAACAAACTGGAGAGTGTTCTGAGGGTGTGATCAGGATGAAGAGGGAACTGGAAGATACCCTATCTGAGGATTAGTTTGGGGATGCTTATCTTAGAGAAGAGAATGCTCAGAGGAGGCTTGGTTGCTGTCTTCACATCCTGGAAGAGCTATCAAGTAGAAGAGGAAATGGGTTTCTTTTATTTGGGCCCAGGGAGTAGGGCTAGGACCAATAAGTAGAAGTTACAATGAGTCAAAATTTGACTATTAAACTTAAATCAGGTTTGTACAAAAGTGAGAAATTGCCAAGTTCTTTATCAATGGAAACCTTTGAGTAGAGTCTATCTGACCATTGGTCTGGGGGGTCAGAAAAGAGATTTCTACTCAACTATGGATTAGATTAGATGGCCTTTGAGTCCTCTTTTCATTTGTAAAATTATATGACTTTATATAATTCAATTCTGCACATTTTGCCTAGCATATACTTTGTGGTCTGAGGAATAGAAAACATGCATAGCACTGGAACTTAAAATTTTGTTGAGGAAAGAGATGGCAGTGCAGTGTATTGGATTGGCAATAGCACCATACTAGAAGTCAAAAGATCTGAGTTTTAATGTTAAATCCTGTCACTGATTGGCTGATTTTGGATAAATCACTTTCCTGGCACCGTAAAAATATAATTTTAGAAGATCTTTAAAGTATAATTTTTAATAACATTACTGAAATTCATGATATATTATAACAAACAAAGGTACTAATTAATTTTTCCTTATCTCAATGGATTAAACTGAAAATAAAATCTACAGATTTTATTCTACTAAAATATCCAAATAAAAGCTCAGTTTAATTTGATAAGTATTTCCTAATTGGCAGTAGGATAGAGTTGATAGAGAGTCATCCTTGAAGGCAAGAGATTTATGTTCAAATCCCATTTCTGATTCATATTAGTACTGCGATTCTGGAATTTCATTTAACTCTCCAATTCTTGGGTAGATGAGTTCAAATCACTTAACCCTGTTTACTTCAGTTATCTCATCTGTAAGATGGGAATAGTTCAACACCTACTTTGCAAAGTTGTTGTGAAGATTAAATGATTTAATAATTGTAAAATACTTAGCACATTACCCGGCACATAGTAAATGATATATAAAAGTTATGATTATGCTAATTATTTTTCTTTAATTATAGTTCTTTAAGAGTGTAAGTAGAGGAGAAGATGAAGACCTACATTGACAGTGAGTTTCTTCATCTTGTAATTGCATATTTTAATGAAATCACAGATCTATTCTTTAAACATTTGTTAAAGTTAAAATAAATAGAGGGCCTTTTATGTCATGCCTCAATTATTACAATATACTGCAGGTGGGTCTGCCTGCTCCTAAGTCTCTCCCCATTTCAATCCTTTCTTCATTCAGTCACTAAAGTGATTTTCTTAAAACACAGGTCTGGTCAAGTTTCTCTCTTACTCAATAAACTCCACTGGCTTCCTGTTGCCTTCAGGAACAAATTCGATGTCTTCTATAACTTAACCTCCTGCTACATTTCTAGTCTTCTTATACTTTACTACCTGATACATACTCTTCACCAGTGATACTGGCTTCTTGGCTTTCCAACAAACAAGATACAGCATTTCTCAGTTCCGGGCATTCCCTTTGACTGCCCCTCAAGTCTGGAATGTTCTCCCTCTTCTGCTCCAACTGAATGACCTTCCTGGCTTCCTACAGGTCCCAACTAAAATCCCATCTTCTACAGGAAGCTTTTCCCAACCCCTTTTAATTCTAGTGCCTTCTCTCTGTTAATTATTTCTCATTTATACTATTTATAGGTTGCTTTGTACATATTTATTTGCATGTTATCTTCTCCATTAGATTGTAAGCTCCTTGAGGGCAGATATTGTACTTTGCCTGTTTTTGTATCCCCAGAACTTAGCACAATGCCTGTCACATAGTAGGCACCTAACATTTATTGACTGATTATTACTAAAAGATCTCTAAGATTGCTTTTAACTGTGAATTCCTAATATTTGATGATTTTATGAAACACAAACTCAATAGGGTCTCAGAAGTAGAAGACAGCCAGAATTACTTTCCCCTGACCCTTTTCACTTCCCAAATTATGTTTCATAGATTGTCAACATTCTGATTCTTATTTGTCTATTTGGACAGAAAATGGCTTGGTTGATGCTATCCACTAGGAACATTATATAACTGCCAAGTGGTTAAACATGAAGGAAAAAAAATGCAGTTTATTTGGCTACTGTAACTTTAAGGATTCATTAGAACTCCTCATTTGATAGAACTTTTCTTAAGAGAAGTGTGGGGATCAAATTAATGTCACTGAGATGTGGTGTTAGTTACCACCACATCTTAAATTGAAATTGCAGAACTCAATCAAGTCCTGAACTCAAACTTTCTTTGGGTAAGATTTGTTTGACTGACTTTGCATTCAAACCACACAAACTTTTTGCTTTCAGAGCTCTTATTTTTCTATACCTTTACTGATGCCATCTATGTCTATCATACCTTATATTATTATTTTTTTAAGCAATCAGGGTTAAGTAACTTGCTCAAGGTTACACGGCCAGTTATTTCTGGGTGTGGTGCTAAGTATCTGAGCCCAGATTTGATCCCCAGGTCATCCTGACACTGGAGCCAGTGCTCTTACTTGCTGTGCTACCTGGCCACCCCCATACCTTATATTATGACAACTAGTGTGCGATAGAAGAAATTGGTGGAGAAGGAACAAGTATTTCTTAAGTATGATACATGATATTAAATATTGATGGAATCCTAATAAAGCTGTCTCTAGCCCCAGTATTATAACTTCCTTATGGGCCTCACTGAATAGCAGGCATGCCCTGATTTGACCACACAATCTGGCTTTAAACCATGCCATGGGACCCTAGACACAATATCCCAAATATGCCTCACCTGAACAGCAGGTGTGTTCATGTGATGGGATCCTAGCCACTGCCTCTAGCTAGCTACTGCCCCAGATCCAATTCTCATATTTCTCACAGAAACAGTGTTCACACACTCAACCACAACCACATTCATCTAATCTCAGACAGGACCACAATAGCCAATGAATCAGAAAGCAGCACCACCAGGATACCTGGGCAGGATGTGGATCCCAAACCAATAGAAGGGACTTTCCCTAATTAGACACCTGTGTACTAATAGCAAAAACTATCCTTTAGGTGAATTTATGATATAGAGAGGCTTATTATAATTTCATTATCATACATACATGACTCATCAAGATGTTTTTTTTTTGTGCGTGTGCATTGTGGGTAATCACATGTGCAGTTCCACTGAAGCTGGGACTTTTCCTCTATCGCCTAATTCCTTGACAAACCCCTCCTGCCTTTTTAATATTCACATACTCTGTTATGTAATTTCACCTTTTGTCCTATAAGAATCCTTGCTTTCACTAAGCTGCCAGTTCCTTCTTGGAACTCAACCCACTTCCAAAGAGTCATTGCTCTCAATAAATGCCTTTACTTGGGCTGGAAATGGTCTGAGTCTGTGAATTCTGTCAAGACAACCCCACAGCACACCGTGAATCCTTGACAGTATGATATGTGGTAAAACATACATGTATCATCAGACCCTAAATATAAATATCTCATTTGACCTTCACAACAATCCTGGGAGGTAGATGGTTTAATTATCCCTATTTTTATAATTTATGAAACCAAGGCAAACAGAAGTTAAATGACTTGCTCATAGTCACGCAGATTGAATCTAGATTTGAACTCAGGTCTTCCTTACTCTAGTTCCAGCACTTTATCCACTGTACTATCTAGTTGCCTCTTGTCACTGCTACACTCAGCTGCCTACCTTAGAATGTAATCTCCTCAAGATCAGTTTCACTCTTGTCTTTGTATTTTCAGTGCTTTGCACAGTGCCTGTCATATAATAGGCCCTGATAAATGACTGGTGATTATCAGATTGATTTGGCATTTGGAGAAGCTAGGGTTCCAGTACTGCCTCTGATCCTTCCTGACTGTATGAAGTGGAACACATTTAAATTCCTTGAGCCTCAGCTTCTTCATCTCTAAAATGGAAATAACAGTGCCTGGAGTTAATACCTCCATACACAACAATACACAGACAGTTATTCTTCAAGTCATTGCAATGTTTGTTCTTATTCCACTAATAAATTAATAAACATTTTTAGGGAATTACTGTGTGCTAAGTACTGGAGAAACAGAAAGAGACAAAGGCAGCCGCTACCCTCAAGGAACTTTAATGAGTCTAATGAAGAATCTAATGAATGCCTTGGGGAAGATGTGTTTCATGCCCTTTGAACATGGCCTGTAAGATACTTGTGTTTATTTTGGATCTTTCTTTATACATTCTGGGTCACTCACTCATTTATTCATTCATTCAGGAGACATTAAATGAGTGCCTACTACAACAAAGTACTCTGCTAGATGGAGAGATGGAGTGGGAGACAAAAACATTAATAAGGTTCCTGCTACCTTAGAAAGAAATGTAAAAGTGACTCCTTGATATTCATATATTTCTGGAGAAGAGTTCTTACCCAAGGGTCTGTGAGTGTGTGTGTTTAAAATATGTAGGCAGCCAAGTTGTGCAGTGGCTAGGATGCTGGGCCTGGAGTCAAGAGGATATGAATTCAAATCTGGCCTCAGATATTTGCAAGCCATGTGACCCTGATCAAATTACTGTAATACTTAGTGTACTTACTGAACAAATTACTGTTTCCCTTGGTTTTCTCATGTGAATAAAAGGGGGGTAATAATAGCACTCTACCAGGCTTGTTAGGAGAATTAAATGATGTATATATATATATGTATATATATGTATGTATATTATATAATATAATAATTTTGCAAACCTTAAAGCATAAGTGTGAGTTGTATTACTACATTTGATTATTGTATTTAAATATAATTTATTTCCTTTGTAATTACATGCATTTTATTTTCTGCATTTAAAAGCAATATTCTTAGAAGGGGTTTATAGGCTTCACCAGACTGTCAAAGGGATACATATCAACAACAAACAAAGCTTAATAATTCCTTCCAAGAAAATTTGCTTGGCTCCCTGGTTGGTCGCTATTGTTTTCTGCATTGTAGTTTGCTTCATCTGTGTCCATGGTCAAAGCTCCAGTCCTCCCTTCTTCAGTAAAACTTAAACATTATGTGCATAGGGACTGTTCCATTTTGTCTGTGTCTGCTCAACATCTGCCGCAGTGACTTAAGCATAGTAGGTGCTTAATAAATGTGTAATTAAATTGAACAATGTGAAAAATAACGTGTTTCATTAGGTCTGATCCATTAATAGATAGATTGTTTTATTTTAAAAAAATACACAATTTTAAAATGCTATAGTATAGGATAAAGAGATACTAACCATTCTTTGAATGAATGAGATAAATAATAAGCTTATAAGAAAAGTGGTACAGAAACATTTTAAGCTAGGGATGCTAGAGAAAGTTTGATAGAGGGGGTAGCTTAGGTAGACAGATAGACCTTAAAGAATAGGTAGAAATTGTACTAGTAGAGAAAATATGAAAGGTCACTCCAAACAGAGGAATGTGTTCCCTTGAAAGCACAGAGAGGAGTGATTGTTATTTAAGTTTGACTGGATCCTAAGTTCAGTGAAAGAAAATAGTATCAGAAAGACAGGCTTGAACGGGAGGTTGAAGGTAGGCTGTACCTTGCTTAGAAGTTGGGAAGTTTCTGAGCTGGAGAGTAATGCATCAGACATAGATTGTTTATGTTGAAACTACTGTTATATTAAAGGTGGAAGAGACGGGAAGTTATAGTAAGAATTGTTAAGAGACTATTTCAATAATTCAAGAAAGTGGGACTAAACAGGTGAATGAGCGTAGCACTGGAAAAGCAATGGTGAGGATCTTGAAGGACATTTCTGTGACATGATAACTCAATTCAGTTAGCTGAAACTCAGAAAGTACTGTCTAAGCACCTGCTCTAGCCAAAGTGCTGAACATTTTGGTGATAGAAAGACAAATGAAAAATAGACCTGTTCTTGAGGTACTTATATTTTACTTGTGAGATACAGCTTAGATATGGCATGCATCCTAGTTTCCTATGCTGACTTCATCTTCTCTCTGTAGTCTTTCCTTTCCCCTTGGGAGCAGACAGCCCTCAGAACTTGGGGAAACATAAAAAACATTCTTCTGAAATTCCTTTCATTTCTCCTTTCTGCAAATGAAGGATGAGAATCGTATAATCTTCAGTCTCCACACCTCAGAGTCCAACTGGTCCTTTATTTGTGTTATTTTATGATGACATTTTCAGACAGTGCTATTGGGTATGAGGTCCATATTTTTTTGAGAAGCAGGGCACTGAACGTAAAGGACTTTGAATCAGAAGAAGTGGGTTCTAGTCTCAGCCTGGATACTTAGTAAATATGTGACTTAGAATTTAATCAAAAGCTAGGTGGCATAATGGATAGAATGCTAGACTTGGAGCCAGGAAGACCTGAGTTCAGATCCTGCCTCAGACACTTTCTAGTTGCCTGACTTTGGGCAAGTCACTCAACCTTTCTCAGCCTCATTTGTAAAACGGGTATGATAAAAACACCAGTGTTGTTATAAGGATCAAAGATAGCATAAAACACTTTGTAAAATTCAAAGCATTATATAAATGCTAACTATTATTAAGTGCATATTATGTATAAAGACCTGTGATAGATTTCAGGAAGAGAGGGAGAAGAATATAAATATATTTATGAAAAACTCTCTTTGTCCTCTCCTTATTGGGGATACAATCAAGTAAATATATGAGTAAATTTGCAATAAAGGGGAAAAAGAAAGGTTTCCTGGCAGTGACAACATGAGTTGAAACTTGGAGGAGGTTTGGGATTCTAAGAAACATAGGGGAGGAATCAACTTGTTCTGGTTAAAGTGGACAGAATGTGCAAAGGGACGGAGACAGGAGATAATAAGCTGAATTAGGATTACAGCAAGTTGACCAATCTGGTTGGAACATAAAGAATATGAAGGTAATATAAGAAGCAATCCATTTAACCTTTCTGAGTCTCAGGGTCTTCATTTATAAAATGGGAATAATAACATATGTACTATTGTAGGTGTCATTGTGAGAATAAAATGAAATAACCTGCATAAATTCCTTTGAGGCTTTGTTATAGAAGCATAAATTATTATTATTATTTTAAAAATATCCCATGGAAAGCAACTCTTTACCTTTCTTTTTACCTTCAAAATGGCTTAGCTCTGATTACTTTCTAGAAGGCCCCTCCTCCAGCCAATAAATTGCAACAGGGGCACTTCTGCCTTTAAGATGTTTATCCAATAGCTTGCAGAATAGAATACAAATGAATAAAAGATAACACAAAAATACAAACCCTTGCACAGGAGAGGTGATTTGTTCCAGCAGTAGCAAGGGTTATGGTCTTCAGACCTTATTCAAATTCAAAGTTTTCTTTCACTAAAAAAGTTATTTTTTCTTTTTAAAAACGAGAAGACATTTTAATTTGCAACCAGGACTGAACATTTTTTTTTTGCATCCCCCACCACTGCTCCTTGAACACAAAATAATGGAATTAGGGTTATTTTTACATTTTTATCAGTTATGTGAAGGTTGCATTAAGAAAACTCAATTCCTCTACTTACAACAGGATTTCACCATTTTCAAAATGGCTTTTCATTTTTCCCTTGGGGAGAGAATTCCATAGGAGTACAGGGTTATAAATAACAGGAACTGTAACTAGCAATTTTTGTGCCTAGAGAAAGAGGCACAAAACACAACTTTCCTTCATTTGGTAGAAGGTATGGGGGTGGATGGCAGAGACTTCAAAGCATTCCAATGCAAAAGCTGGGGGATACCATGGGGTTTGAAGACCAGGTTTGTGCTGGACTAGGCTAGGGAGAGTTTAGCTAGGTGAAGAGGAGCATCATTTGGTAGTTCTTATTTTAAATAATTATTTTTTGCTGACTAGGTGTTAAATGCAACAGTTTATACCTGCTTGAAAGTATTAACACCCTCTAAATTTCAGCACGTTCAGCATCCCTATTTTCTTTCCCTAGTTATATCTCTGTGAATAACTAAAAAATAAAATACTTTGAGAGTATTTTTAAAGAGGTAATACAACACATTTTATTTTTTTTTGGCTCCAAACATTCCATGCTCTCATCATATTCTTTTGGCTCTAACAACTCCTCCTCCTCTTCTTCCTCTTCCTCTTCTTCCTCTTCTCTTCTTTTCCCTCCTCCTCCTCCTTCTTCTTCTAGCACTATCACCACCACCTCTACTACCACAATCACTGTCAACAACAACCTGAAATAAGTGTGAACACTTGGATTAAGTGTTAAAGGTAAGGTGACTTAGAAAACTTTCCTAACTCATTTAGAAAAATTTGTTTTGGCTAAATGTTTTATTACTTAAAACCCATACTTGGAGGTAAATTCCTTTCTCCCATTTCTTGGTGCTGTATACACGTGCCAAACGAAGTAGAAAAACTAAAGTAATTACATTAGAAGGACGGTTCGTTTGGACTTTCTGCAGACATAGCTTGGGACTTTAGATCATTTTCTCATCCTTGTCTAAAATCTATAGCCATATACTGATTGAAGTAAAGGGGTGAGAAAAGAGCTGCCACATCCATTTCTAGATGGCCTTTGTTGATCTTCCACAGCTCTTCCTTTCTTCCCTATGTTCCTGAAAAGGCATGGAGAAGAAATCTTTCCTGTCAGCTCCTAGGGGCTACAAGTCTTTAAGAAAAGTAGATGTTTGTCGTCCACCTTTGGGAGACTTGGTGAAGTGTTTGCCTGGTGAAAATGTTTAATCTTATGAATACATAAATTCCAGGAGCCTGTTTGACCCTGAAACCTCTAGGTTCTTCTTGGCTCTGGAAGCCCCCTGCTGTTACAATGCATGAAAGCACACAGACTCTGACTCCTAGATCAAAGCTCTTCCCATTGTTCTCTGGCTGAATGAAATTTTATTACTTAGCAGTACACTTAGTAGTATCAACTAGAAGAACAAAGTGTTGCCAAGTGGGGCTCCATAGGGGGAATTGCTTTAATGTGATCCCCTCTCTTGCATTCTAATATTTTTTCTATGTAATGAATTCTATATGGGTCTGTATATACAGGAGATAGTTGGTGATGTGGGATTGGGAGGTGGGTGGTGGTGGTCAGGAGAGGGACCAGGGAGTTATAAACTAGAGAATAATACTTGAACGACTGGGAACTGATGTTGTTCTTGTTGTTGGGTCATTTAGTCATGTCTGACTCTTCATGATCCCATTTGGAGTTTACCTGAAGAGATTTTGGAATGGTTTGCCATTTCCTTCTTCAGCCCATTTTACAGATGAGGAACCGAGACAAACAGGGTTGAATGACTAGCCCAGGGTCACACAGCTAGTAAGTATTTGAGGTCACATTTAAACTCACGAAAATATGACTTTCTGATTCCAAACCCAATGCTCTATTCACTGTGCCACCAGGCCAGAGCTTAGGAAATTACATTAAAATAATTTACTCAAGGTCTCTCTATTTAGCAAGTCTTCATTAATCCTTTCTCCCCTTTTCCTTCTCTTCCTTGAATGATCCACTTTTAACAAAATGGTTGAAATAATCTTCCCTGAGCACAGGTCTGACCAGATACTCAACAATCTTCAGATTTCTAGGATGAAACATACTGGTCATCTGGCATAAAAGCTCCTTATACTCTAATATTACCCCTTGGGTGTGCTGCGGCCAATCAATGTTTAACAACTGGTTCTCCAGGAAAAAATACAAATGACAAATTGATTTGTAGTGTTTTTTTTTTTTTGAGGTGTAAAATCTCCTGCAGTGCCTGAAAGAATACCCACGTTCTACTGTGATTTTCAAGGCTTAATACATATCACTCTACTTTAAGCACTCATTAATTCAGTCCAACTGGCTTATGGCTATTCTCAGAACATTGAATACCATCTCCAGCCTTCATACCTTCACACAGTATGTTTCCTAGGCCTGGGATGCACACCCTCCTTACCATTGTCTCTTGAAATCTCTAGCTTCCCTTGAGATGAGTTCAAAGGATGATTCTCACAGAAAGTTTTGCCTGATCTTCCTACTCATGAATGCTCTTTCTCCTCAAATTACCATGTATTTGCATAGTCTGGACCTATGATTCCTTTGCTGTGGGGAACCACTTCCAATTTAAAGCTGCCTTTTAGTGAAAGTCTTTTACAAGTAGTTGCCTAAGAGTACTGAGATGTTATCTCTTTCCCAGAGTCACCAAACCAATATGTCTTTCCAACTTGGGACTTTCCAACTCCAAGGCCAGTTCTCTACCCAGGGATTCATAACCAGGAGTTCAATGACTTTATTAAAAAATATTTTGTTAAACTGTATTACAATACATAGAGTTTCTTTTGTGATGACATGTATTTTATTTTATGCCTATCAAAATATTATTCTCATATTGGGGCCATAGGCTTTATCAGACTACCAAAGGGTCCAAGACATATACACAAAAGTTTACACTATATATGTTATCTATAGAATAAATGGAAGGTAATATTAGAGGAAGGGAACAAACAGAGAGAGACAGAGGACTGAGGAAAATCCTTCTGAAAAGTGACATTTGCAGTTTTAGAAGAAGCCAGGGAAACCAGGAAGCCAAGATCAGGAGGAAGAACATTTATTTCAAGAGCAAAAGATGGTACAAAAGCACAGTGTTAGGAGATCAAGTATCTTATGAGAAGAATAGCAATATTAATTTCTCTAGTATGGATCATACATATTGTGGAGGTGATCAGTGCCAGAAAAATGGAAAGGAGGGAAAAACTTAGATTGTGGAAAGTTTTAAATTCCAAACCAAAGGTTTTGTATTTGATTCTGGAAGTAAAAGGGAGTCGGTGGAGTTTACTGAGTGAAAGTGTTAGACTTGTGTTTGTGAAAAATTACTTTGTTGTGTGGAGAATGAATTGGAACGGGAAAGAGTTGAGAAAGGGGGATGAACCAGAAGGTTATTGCAAATAGTCAAGGTTTAAGGTGATGAGAGCATTCTCCAGAGTGGTGATAGTGTGAATGAATGATGACAATGAGATTGCAATTTTTGGTGACTTGATGGCAATAAGAAAGTTTGGGAGATGGAAGAGTTTTGGGGAAAGATAATGAGGTCTGTTTTGAACATGCTGAGTTTGAGATATCTATGAGAATTGAGTTTTCGATGTACAAAGGCAGTTGGTGATATGAGACAGAAGCTCAGAAGAAAGGTTAGGTCTGGATGTGTAGATATGGGGATTTATAACTTTTAGAATTTTGCCACATAATATGGCATTTTATTATATTCCCAAGGGGTAGTTTTGGGGACAGTTTTTTTTTTTCTGGGGAATGCAGTTAATGGGGAGAAATAGTACTGTTTCCTTGCCCCCTTGACAATACTGATGATGGGTGCTGATGAGGACAGTAATATTTCCATAAAAGATTGAAACTGGGGTAACTAGGTGGCACAATAGAGCACCAATCCTAGAGTCAGGAGGACCTGAGTTCAAATCTGGCCTCAAATACCTGACACACTTACTAGCTGTGTGACCTTGGGCAAGTCACTTAACCCCCATTGCCTTGGCTTCTCCCCTCAAAAAAAAAGATTGAAATTACATAAAATTGATGAATTATCAATAAAGCAGTCTTGAACATTATCTCTTTCTTGGGAGTATAAGGTAGCTATCTTCTAGCATTTGACAACCTGTTACGTGGAAAAGAGATTAGATTTATTACCTTTGGTCCCAGAAAGCAGAACTAGAAGGTAAAAAGAATACTTTGACTTGATTGAAAAGCTTCTTAACAATTGAAATCATCCAAAAGTATAGTGCTTTATATTAGGTAGTAGTGGGATACCTATTACTGGAGTTCCTCAAGCCAAAGGTGAATGGCCACTTATTGAATATGATATATAGAGGTCATTCTTGTTAAGGTATGGGTTGGATGAGATGACCTCTGAAGCTCTTTTCAACACTGAGATTCTGTGTTGCTGGTACATATTAACACATTGAAGAGAAAGGTGATCATTTAAATAATGCTTTCCATTTTGATTTTAAAACAACATAGCTTTCTTCCAAAACTGCCAAGCAGATTTTTTTCTAGGGAAATTTCTAGAAATCAGCTACCTGAATATAGTCAGACCACTAACTAGTTAGAACAAGATTAAAAGCAACTTCAAGTTTGAAGAAAGGAACAAGATGAGGAGATACTTCCTGCAGTTAAAACAGCATTAACTGAATTGTTGACTCTAAAAATGTGACTAAAAGATTTACTCCCCCACCCCCACTCCATATTCCATATATGCCTCTATCGTTTGTGTAGGCTGTTACCCATGACTGCAATGCATTCATTCCCTACCTTTGCCTGTTGGAATACTTGGTGCCATTCAAGGCTCAACACAATCACTACCTCTTATGTATCCCCACTGCTTAGTTCCCTCTCCACTGAAATGATTTTGAATTTACTTTGTATATATTTAATATTGATTTTTTTCTGTTTAGAAGTGTTTCCCCCAAAAGCATCTAAGCCCTTTGAGGGTAAAAGCTATTTCTTTTTTTTTTTTTTGGTATTTGTATTTCCTAGGACCTAGCAAAGTATGTTAGAAGTCACTCAATAGATGCTTGATGAATTGTATTGAAGTAATGTGGAAAGAACCCTGGACCCAGAATCAATAGACCTAGAGTTGATTCTTGGATCTGACACTGAGTAACTATGTGACCCTAGGCAAGTCAGTTAACCTTTCAGTACCTCCATTTCCCCATCTATATAATGAGAGTAATAGTACATCACTTTCTACCAACAAGTTTGTGTGTGTGTATGTGTGTGTGTGTGTGTGTGTGTGTGTGTGTGTGTGTGTAGTGTTCTTTATAAACCATATATGGATGTGAACTACTGATTATTACTAGCACTATTATTTTAGAGAAGTTTAGCCAATACAAAGCAGTCATGACAGTAAGGACACCAAAGGAGTCCAGAATCACTCATGGATAACAAACGTTTGCTAAGCAGGAAGGTAGGGCAAAAGAAACACTAGTTTAGAGAACAAACTCATTTGCACTGGAGGATGGCAGAAAAATTATACAGTATTGCCTTCAAAATAGTGAAAAACAGTAAATTAGAAAGGTTTGTGTAAAATCCAACTCATCCATATCATTTCTAATACACTTATATATGATAAGTAGAAGGAGCACAACGAATCTAGTCCAAGGGGAATGAATTTGTCAGTGTTCCTACAGTCCTCTATTTTCCTCACCATATTTGAAGGGCCTGTGACCTTCTAATGCAGGGGGAACACTCTGAGTGGGAACTCCCTTGATCATCTTCTACACCTTCTCAACTCCCTCCCTCGATTGCCTTTCCCTTCTGATTGGAGGGCAGAGCAATAAACTCTTCCCAAAGTCTTCCTTTATAGAAGGCCCATAATTTTCCAGTTAACTTTATGTTCTGCTTGGTTTTGATTCTATGAACATTATGCCACCCACCCTGATAGCTGATTCTCTCTGACATCGCTCCCAGACCTTTTCATATTCCTTTTGTGTATTGTATTCCTTCTTTAGATTGTAGGCTCCTTGATGGCAGGGACTGTTTCTTTTTCTTATTTTTATCTCTAATACTCAGCGTGTGCCTGGAACATAGATTGCCCTTAAAAATGTTTATTGATTAGGTAGAAAAGTCTCAAGGCATTGACTAAGGTTCTAAGAAGTTATTTAACTTGCCCAAGGTTAAAAATCTAGGAAGGGATTTGAACTGAAGTTTTTCTTACTTTAAAAGTTGCTATAGACCAAAAACATGCCATGTAATTCATGTATCCTCTTCTCCCCACAACCTGCCCTCCCCACCCCTCAAGATGCATTTCTTACATTGTGGGAGTATAAATTATAGATTCATGCATTGGGATGCAGAAAACATTAAAAATCCCAGAGAAAATCATCCAACATATTATGCAGATTCTATGTAGAGGATTTATAGTGGGGCATGGACAAGAGCTGAACAGAGAAGAGAAGGGAATGGAAAGGAATAATCCTCCATATAGCACATATGATGAGCCAGGTACTATGCTAAGCATTTTACAATTATTATCTCATTCAATTCTTACAACAACCCTGTGAGGTGAGTGCTATTATTATCTACATTTCACAGATGAGGAACCTGAGGCAAACAGATAAAGTGACTTAACCAGGGTCACACAGCTAGTAAATGTCTGAGGATGGATTTGAACTTAAGTATTCATGATTCCAGGCCCAGAACTCTATCTACTGCACCACCAGCTTCCAGGGTTGGTGTCTGCACTGGTAGAGATTATGGATACAGTAATATATATATATATATATGTATATATATCTGTCAATGTATTTTTGACAGCTGAAACTCACTTTTATTTGCAGTTCATTCCAGATTATTTGCATTTTTGCTTCCATGCTTTTATCTCACTCTCTCTCTATATATATATGTGTATGTAGACAACTTTGGAATAAATGTTTTTAAAGCTTTCTGGATCTTGCAATATGTCAGAGTACCAGTTACTATGAAACCAAAGGGTCAGATGTAAGTAAAGATGAGGAAAAAAAATGATAAACATATCTCTCTGTACCCTTTTTTCTATTCAAACTACCATCATATTAGTCCAGGGTCTCATTTCCTCTTATCTTTTTTATTGGAATCACCTATTAATGGGACTTCTCCACTCTAGGCCCTTTCCACTCCAAGATCCCTCATATATGCTTGTTGCATTAATTTTCCTAATAGATAGATCTGATCTAGTCACTACACTCAGAAATAATGCATTTCCCTCTCCTGCTAAATAAAGCCAACACTCTCCAGTCTAGCATTCATGGCATTCAGCAAATGGGTTCCAATCTGACTTCTAGCTGTATTTTACTTACCCTGATCTGTTTCATATGTTATACAATTCTTAAAAATTATGCTCCTCACCATTTTGCAGGCATATCACAGGTTTTCCTTCTTTGTGCCTTTACTCATGCATATTATTTCCATATTTTATTCTTTATTAAAGTTAACATTTTAAATATTTTATCTCCCTTCTTATATTGTAAACTGCTTGAATAGGCAGGGACTATGTTTCATTTCTTAATTTATACCAGAGCTTTTTACTTGTTTTGTATTATAGATTCCTTTGGCAGTCTGGTGAAGCCTAGAGCCCTCTTCTCACAATAATTTTTTAAAAATTCATAATCGAAAGACTGCTAAGTTTCAGGTACAAATTAGTGAGCATAAAGCATTATTTTTTTTCCTAAACAAGTCCACAGACTCCTTGAAATCTATCCATGGATCCCAGGTGAAGAACTCCTAATTTACACTAAGCAATTATATTTTTTTAAGCACTTAGAAATATTATAGCTCCTCAGGTGCTATAGTTGGTACAAAATATCCCACATTGCCCAAAGTTTGTGTCACACTCTTGCAAAAGTATATGCAGAGTCCAGGGAAACTGGGCTCATGCTTAGAGAGCACCTGTGCTGGAGGGGTGAGTCACAGTGCCTTGTTGTTGAAAATTCATTACTTCCCTTTGTGGGATGCTCAAGAAGTTTCTGTTAAATATGGTGAAGCTTCTTTCTTGAGTTCTTTGTGGAGCCCTGATGTAGACACTGCCACCAACTATTGCTATTTTGAGGGATAATGCTAGAATGTCAATGGAAAGTAGGACATCCAGAATCCTCTGGACTCTTCAAAACTCAAAATGTACTCTTTCTGCCAAGGGACATGAGGAGGAGGCCAAGTATGTACTTAATATTTCAGAAATTCCACTCTACTCACAAATATGTTTAGAATCAAGAAGACTCTGTTTTTTTTTTTTTTGCCATTCTTGTGGTGCATACATTTTTTTGAGTGGAATTTTTGCAAAATAATAAAGATGTGAATTTTAGGGAGAGAGCCTCCAAATGAATAATGAAGATGACCAGAATTGCTAAGATTTCCCTCAGCCAAACAAAAATATGAGCATATTCAGTGAGGGCAGAATTTGTTACAAGGCTATGCCAATGACTAGTAGCATTACTGGAATTAGCCCCAAACTCAGAAGATTGTGAGTTGAGAGATTGGAAGAAGGATTGAATAGATTAACTGACCCTCTTGGTTTATGCCTATACTTGGATCCAAGCAGAGCTATCTATCTCTGCCATGCCTCTTGCCCTGTGAAAAATTTATCCCATTGGACACTGTCAAAGACAAATCAAAATAGTCTAAATTTAGGGCATCTCTTGATACAAATCAGCAGAAGTGGGAAGCTGAAACAATTAGTGAAGAACTTGCTTCTTTGTGGAATGTAGAAGAAACAGATCTGGATTTGAGGTCAGAGGGCATTCCTTTTCCTCTCTTGGCCTCAGTTTTTTTCATCTGTAAAATGAATTTGCTGGACAACATGATCTTTAAGGTCACTTCTTTCTTTTTGAAGGACTTATGACTCTGAGAGAAAAGAGCTGGATTATATACTCTTCTATTTGTGTCCTGGCTCTATTAGAGAAAGACTCTAGATGAACCAATACAGAAGTGAAATGGAAAAAAAAATAAACTGTTTCATTTGGGGGTTTTATTTGAAATTATCTTTCACATTTTAAAAATACTTATAGCTGACATTTATGTAGAGATTTAATTTTGTAAAATGCTTTCTGTCCATTATTTAACTTGAGCCTCACAACGATTTAGCTATTATAGGCTATAACTGTCCTCATTTTACAAATGAAAGAATTGAGGTACTCAAGACAGTAAGTAGCTTGTCTCTGGTCCCATAGATAGTATATGTCTGAGGTGGAATTTGAGCCTAGGGCTTCTTAACACCAAGTCCCACAAGTCTAACTCTACTTATTGACCTATACAATGAAGTTAAAGGCTCCAAGTAGATGTTCCTTTAAGTCCTGGCTTATGGATTTTTATTTGAACTTATCTGAGCTTACATTAATTCCATCATTTTGTAGTTCCTGTGTGTTTCATATATAATTAAATATGAAGGTTGATCTGTGTGTGTATGTTTTTCCCTTCAACTCCTTACTGAGGAGATGAATTGAGAATAAAATGTGCTTTCTTCTCTCTTCGGTGCTAGGATATAATTATAAAGGTCAGAGGCTTAGCACTGATGGCTCATCCTGTACTTATTAAACAACAGTATATTAAACTTCTGATTAAAATAAACCATATAATGAAAATGGATAAAGTTGCTCAGCTATTGCCATCTTTCCTTCTGTTCCTTCACTGGAGGGTAAGTCCTGTGATTTAGGCGATCTTAGAGTTGGGAGGCCATCAGAAGCTGCTGTTTCTTTATTGTCTTAGAGAGCTTTTCAGCTGGAGTTTCTAACAGCTGTTCCCAAGCTTCATTAAGACTCATTATGACTTGTCATGTAATAGAGAACTTATATTTTTTGATGATCTCTGCATACCAGTAAAGATAAAAGTGTGTCTTAAGGCAGAACTAAAAAGAACAGAAGTCGGTACATATTAAAAATAGATGACTAAAATGCCCTAGTTAGCTGGCACAGGTCTGGGAAGCTCAGTACAATCACTCAGATTTAAAGGGGAAACATAAAACAGTACCTAAACTGGCTGGGCTTTTAATGCCCCAACTGTGATATATTTTTTTGGGGGGGATCTATTCTTTAATATGAAAGTGGTTCTCTATAGGGCACCATTGATTAAGCTGCCATTTCTGTGGGCAAAATTCGAAGTACCTGCTTTAGGTCATGAGGGAGAAGAACATCCTGTTTGCTGCTGACTGGTGAGACCTGTCTCTGGTGGGTATCCATTCACATCTTCACTTACCATCCCATGCAACCCACACTGATGCCACCTTGGTATCTCCATTAGGAAAAACCCTGTGCTAGAAAAGAAATGACTGGGGTAGCTATGTGGTACAATGGAAGGAGATTGGACCTGGAATTGGAAGGACCTGGGCTCAAAGTCTGGGCTCAGACACTTGACACTTACTAGCTATGTGACCCTGGACAAGTCACTTAATTCTGATTGCCTTACAAGAAAAAGAAATGACTGAATAATTCTGGCAAGGAAACAGTGGTCTAAACTAGCTACTCTATAAATACTGTAGCCTACAGCAAATCTTTTTTTCCTCTCTGGGCCTTAGTTTGATAATTTGTAAAATGAGAGGTTTATACTGCATTAGGATTATGGTTCCTTCCAGCAGCACATTTATGAACATTGAGTTTTCCCTGTAGTTCAGAGATGTGTGTGTGTGTGTGTGTGTGTGTGTGTGTGTGTGTGTGTGTGATGGATCCCTCTGGGTATTTGGTAAAACCTATGGACCCCTTCTCAGAATGCTATTTTAAAATAATTGAAGGAATTGCTAAATTTTAGTTAGAGATTAATGATACTAAAGATTTAATTTTTTTTCCCATCCAAGTTTGGATCCTTACTCTAGTATTTATCTTTTGATTAAAACCACTCTCTTAACAATCATTAAAAAGTCATTTCCCATATCTCGACATGATTTATGAATATGGAAAGAACTAATGCTAGAAACTTCCAGTATGAAAACACCTTTCACCATTCCAGATTGCACTGATTTACTACAATATAGTGCTCTTCATTTGCTATGTCCTACTGCTTTTTTTACTGTTCATCATTTGTCACTTAGAAATGATGGAGTAAATAACACTGAGTGCTGAATAGCCAGCTTGGTGACCAGATGTTAATTACGGACAGACTGATTTTTGAACTCAACACATTCCCAATGTACCTAAATATGATGGAAACAGTCTGTCTTTTTTTATTGACTCCGTCCCTGGCTCTGGAGGGAAGTCTTTGGATAAATGGGAGATAGAACTAGTATATAACAACAGTTGGAGTATAGATATTGGTTCCCAGTCATAGCACACAATACTTTCGCCATTTACCAGCTCAAAAAGAAAGATAATCACATCTTCAAATTTCAGTAAGAACAGTTCCAGAGAAAGCTCATGCTAGGTTTAGATAACATGAAGTTAACTCCCTGCTCTATTTCACAGAGAGCTAGCACAAAACCTCAGACATTCCCCTAGTGTCTCTGGAATATTAACACCCTTACTGACTGTGTCAAGATGTTAGCTTAAAGAATTTCGATATGAAATGGTTCAATAATCTGGTTGGTGACAATTGATTGACAAAGATAATTAACTGACTGAAGAAGGAGAGACTTTTAAAAGGAAGCCAATTCTGTCTGAAAGAATTTCCTAAGCAGACCAAAATGTTCTTTTTTGTCTGTCTCATCCCTCATCTCGTCTTTTCTCTCCTTTCTTTCCGCCTCTCCCACCTCTAACACCAGCCCCTTCACTTTCCCACTAATCTTAGATAAAAGAGACTTTTTATTCTCTTTCCTTGATTGGTTTCCTGTGGAGCTGGTAATATCTGAGATTTTTGCTCACCAAAGCCTCCCTTTTGCTTTTCCCGCCTCCCTCCTCTGACCCTTTGAGGAGCTGGCTGTAGAGTTTGAGCGTATCCGTTAGCTTCCAGGGTGTTCTGCCAAGGACACATTCACATCTGGTCCCTTGACACCAGGGAATGAATGCATTGTCTGAGCCCCTGCATATTTTCTTCACCTTGATGGTTGTTTTATTCCATCTGGTCTCTGTACTCCCTAGCCATGTTGCCTTCTCACAGCAGAGAAAACACCCATCTCTACCTTGAAGTCTCCCTCCAAGGTCAGAAAAATGTATATTGGGTATTTTTTTCAGCTTTCCTAAGGGATGAACATTGCTGTGGCTGTATTTGAGTGTACATGTTTTACTAATGGCAATAGATCCTATTTCTACAGTGCTTTGTGTACATTCTCCAATTTAGCCTTGCAAAAGTCCTGTGAGGTAGGTGCTGGTATTTCCATACCCATTTTACAGAAGAGAAGACTCAAAGAGATTGCACAACTTGCCCAGAGTCACTCAGTAATTTTGGGTACACCATCCAAATCCAAGTCTAGGGCTCTAACTGCTCCACAGTATTGCTTCAGGACTACTGTTTGTTTTGAAGGAATTCCTTATCTTATCTTTCAAATTTGATTATGGGTCAGGAATTGACTACAAGTTTCATGAATAGGCAGGGCAACTGGTAACTTTCTAAAGCCTTATTAGCATTTCTAATTGAAGCTGACAGATAAATAGCTTGAAAAATATACCAACCAAGTGTCTCTACCAATTAAGAAAGTGTTCCATAAAGTGATAGATCCTCATTTGTTAAGAAAAAGTGTGAATTCCATGAAGTTTGTTCCATTAAGCTAGCTGTCTCCCTCAATATGTTTAGCTATTTTTTGGCACATCCCTTGAATACTCAGACTTCCCACCAGGGTCTTGGGGTAGTAGGTGAGCAAAGGTTCCCGAATCAGAATATGTCTCATCTCCTTAAAAGAAATGACTCAGTGTAGCTGAGTATCCATCTGTCATCTACCTTTAGCAAAGAAAATGGCCTGTGCCTGTCACTGTGTAATAAAAACCTGTCCAGGCAGTCAAAGCTCTGAGGAAATACAGTATTGCTTTGACTTGGTGTTTTTAATCTACTAGCTTTCCAATCTATAAGTCCAAAATTGTGACCCACCCCAGTGAAGTCTGTGAGGTGATTACCCCATAATTGGGATTCCTTAGAGGAAAGTCATGTCTTAGACCTGAGCACAACAACATTACTATTGTTATTCACCTGTTTCTTTTTCCAGGAAATAACCGATTATAGGATTTAGACTAGTAACGTGCCTCAGATCATGTGGTCCAAATCTTTCACTTTACAGAAGAGGAAAGGTCACTCAGTGGCAGAACTGACATGTGAACCCAGCTTTTTCTTACTCTTTCCATTGTACCATTTACCATTCTGCTTTCTAAATTTTTGATTGAGATGATGATCCAGTTCACTAAGTCACTTAAATCTCTGTTTGCCTTAATTTCCTTAGTTGTGAAATGGGGATAATGATAGTACCTACTTCCCAGGATTGTTGTGGGGGTCAAATGAGATATTTCTAAAACTTTTAGCATATATACTATATGTGTATTATACATTATATACATATATGTATATATGTTTATAAATGTACACATTCATGTGCATGTTTATAAACACATATGCACACATTATATATCTTGATATAGATAAGCAGATCCTAATTACATATTTGTCTGCATATATACATATGTATAGATACACATATGTTTATGTATATATGTATATATGCATGAGACACACCTATCCTGAAATAACCACCCAAAAAAAACATTACATGCATGCTCCCTCCATTGGTATAATTCATAACCTTGAAATGAATAAGTAGATGGCTTAATAAAGTGTAATAGCCATAATATTTTCTCTGCCTTCAGTCTTTCCCCCTTCCAGTCCATTCTCCACTCAACTGCCAAAGTAATCTTCCTTAAGTGCAGGTCTGACATTATCACCACCACCCCTACAACTATGACTAACAAATGACACTGACTTACTATTACCTCTGAGAACAAATGTAAAATTCTCTTTTTGGAATTTAAAGCCCTCTTTACAACCTGGTCCCTTCCAGTCTTTTCAGCTGTCTTATACTTTATATCCTTCCATGTACTGTATAACCCATTGATATTATCCATCTTGCCATTCCTTACACAGGAATCTCCACCCCCCAACTTCATGCCTTTGCATAGACTGTCCTCCATGCCTGAGTGTTCTCCTTCCTCACCTTATTCTCCTGACTTCCCTACCAGCTCAAGTCCCACCTTCTTCAAGAGACCTACTTTAGTCATGATGTAAAGAAGAAATAGAACCAATGAGAGGAAGCACAAGAAAGCACAAAACAACAAAAAAGAGAGCAAATAGTATGCTTCCATTTGCATTCAGACTTTAGTCATGATGCAAAGAAAAAATAGAACCGATGGGAGGAACCACAAGAAAGTATACAACAACAAAAAAAGAGAGCAAAAAGTATTCTTCCAATTGCATTCGGACTCAAAAGTTCTTTTTCTGGATGTGGATAGCATTTTCCATCATTAATCTTTTGGAGTTGTCTTAGATCCTTGCATTTCCAAGAAGAGTTAATTCTATCAAAGTTAGTCATTGCACAATGTGATTGTTATTGTGTACAGTGTTCTCCTGGTTTTTCTCCCTTTACTCCATATCAGTTCATATAAGTCTTTCCAGGTTTTAATGAAGTTCTTTCTTATAGCAAAATGGTATTCCATTACATTCATATAGCACGACTTGTCCAGACATTCCCCAATTGACAGATATCCCCTCAGTTTCCCATTCTTCACCACCACAAAAAGAGCTGCTATATTTTTGTACATGTGGGTACTTTTCTCATGTTTATGATCTCTTTGGGATACACACCTAGAAGTTGTATTGCTGGGTCAAAGGGTATGCACAGTTTTGCCTTTTGGGCATAGTTCCAAATTGCTCTCCAGAATGGTTGGATCAGTTGACAATTCCTCCAACAATGCTTTGGTGTTCCAATTTTCCCACATCTTATCCAACATTTATCATTTTCCTGTTTTGTCATGTTATCTAATCTGATAGGTGTGATATGGTATATCAGAGTTGTTTTGGTTTGCATTCCTCTAATCAATAGTGATTTAGAGCATTTTTTTCATATGACTGTAGATAACTTTTGTTTCTTCATCTGAAAGCTTCCTGTTCATATTCTTTGACCATTTATCAATTGGGGAATGACTTATAATCTTATAAATTTGACTCAGTTCTCTACATATTTTTGAAATTAGCCCTTTATCAAAGACACTGGCTATAAAAATTATTTCCCAGGGTGGCCAGGTGGCGCAGTAAGTAAAAGCACCGGCCCCAGAGTCAGGAGACCTGGGATTAGTTCCAGGCTCAGACACTTAACACCCACACAAAAATAACTGGCCATATAACCTTGAGCAAGTTACTTAACCCCAATTGCTTAGGGGCGGCCAGGTGGCACAGTGAATAAGACTGCCGGCCCCAATGTGGGGAGACCTAGGATTGGTTCCGTCCTCAGATACTCGGCACCCACACAAAAATAACTGGCCGTGTAACCTTGAGCAAGTTACTTAACCCCGATTGCTTTAAAAAAAAAACTTGTTTCCCATCTTTCTGCTTCCCTTCTAATCTTGGTCACATTGGCTTTGTGCAAAACCTTTTAAATTTACATTTCATAACATTCTCTATCCCTTGTTTGATCATAAATTCTTCTTTTCTCCATAAATCTGACAGGTAAACTATTTCTTACTCTCCTAGTTTGTGTATAACATCAGGCTTTATATCTAAATTGCATATCCATTTTGACTTTATCTTGGTATGCAGTGTAAGATGCTTGTCTATGACTAGTTTCTGCCATACTGTTTTCCAGTTTTCCTGGCAGTTTTTGTTAAATAGTGAGTTCTTAATCCAGAAGCTGGAGTCTTTGGGTTTATCAAATAGTAGATTACTATAGACATGGACTACTGTGTCTTGTATCCCTAACCTATTCCACTGATCCACCACTCTATTTCTTAGCCAGTACCAAGGAGTTTTGATGATTGCTGCTCTATAATACAATTATAGGTCTGGAATGGCTAGGCTACCTTCCCTTGCATTTCTTTTTATTAATTCCCTTGATATTCTGGACTTTTTGTTTTTCCAGGTGAATTTTGTTATTATTTTTTCTAGCCCCATAAAATCATTTTTGGTGGTTTGATTGTTATGGCACTGAATAAGCAAATTAATTTAGGTAGAATTGCCATTTTATTACTTTGGCTCAGCCTACCCATGGGCAACTGATATTTTCCCAAGTATTTAGATTTTACTTCATTTATGTGAAAAGTGTTTTGTAATTGTATTCATATAGTTCCTGGGTTTGTATTGGCAGGTAGCCTCACAAATATTTTATAATGTCTATAGTAACTTTAAGTGGAATTTCTCTTTCTATCTCTTGCTATTGGGCTTTGTTAGTAATATATAGAAATTGCAATGATTTATATGGGTTTATTTTATGTCCTGAAACTTTACTGAATTTGTTAGGATTCTCTAAGTATACCATAATATCATCACAAAGAGTTATAGCTTTGTTTCTCCCTTGCCTATTCTAATTCTTTCAATTTATTTTTTCTCTTATTGCTGAAGTGAACACTTCTAGTACAATATTGAATAATGGTGTTGATAATGGGAATCCTGGTTTCACCCCTGATCTTATTGGAAATGCTTCAAGCTAATCCCCATTACATATAATGTTTGCTGATAGTTTTCAACAGATGCTAGTTATCATTTTAAGGAAAAATCCATTTATTCCTATGTTCTCCAGTGTTTCTAATAGGAATGAGTGTTGTATTTTGTCAGAAGTTTTTTCTTCATCTATTGAGATAATCATATGATTTCTGTTAGTTTTGTTGTTATGGTCAATTACACTAAAAGTTTTCCTGATATTGAACCAGCCTTGCATTCCTGATATAAATCTTACCTAGTCATAGTGTATTATCCTCAAGATAGGTTGCTGTAAAAATGGATAATTTTTATTACATTAAATTGAAAAGCTTCTGTACAAACAAAGCCAATGTAACCAAGATTAAGAGGGAAGTGGAAAATTTGGAAAGAATTTTACAAACAATGTCTCTGATAAAGGACTCATTTCTAAAATATACAGAGAACTGAGTCAAATCTATAAGAATACAAGTCATTCCCCAAGTGATAAATGGTCAAAGGATATGAACAGGCAGTTTTCAGAGGAAGAAATGAAAGGTATCTATAAGCATATGAAAAAAATGCTCTAAATCACTATTGATTAGAGAATTGCAAGTTAAAAAAACTCTGAGGTACCACATCAGATTGGCTAAGATGATAAAACAGGAAAGTGACAAATGCTGGAGAGGATGTGGAAAAATTGGAACACAAATGCATTGCTGGTGGAGTTGTGAACTGATTCAACCATTCTGGAGAGCAATCTGGAATTATGCCCAAAGGGCTATAAATAATTTCATGCCCTTTGACCCAGCAATACCACTTCTAGGGTTGTATCCCAAAGAGATCATAGAAGTGGCGGGAAGACCCAAATGTACAAAAATATTTATAGCGGCTCTTTTTGTGGTGGCAAGGAATTGGAAATTAAGGGGATGTCCATCAACTGGGGAATGGCTAAACAAGTTGTGGTATACAAATGTAATAGAATACTATTGTTCTATAAGAAATGAAGAACAGATGGACTTCATATTTACCTGGAGAGGCTTATACGAACTGATGCTGAGTGAGAAGAGCGGAACCAGGAGAAATTTGTACACAATTACAGATACAACGTATGTGTGATGACCAACTTTGATAGTCTGGACTCTTCTCAGCAATGCAGGGTTATAAGTCAACTCCAAAAGACTCGTGATGGAGAGAGATGTCTATATTCAGAGAAAGAACTAAAAAGAACAAAGTTTGAATGCAGATTGAAGCAAAATATCTGCTCTCTTTCTTTTTCTGGTTTGGTTTTGTTTCCTCTTTCCCATTGTTCATTCCATCTGATACAATCCTTCTTTATAACCTGACTAATGTCTAATGTGAAAATATTTGCAGATCCTATACTTGATTGTATGCCACCTATGGGGGGGGGAGGGAGAGGACAGAGGGTGAGAAAATTTGAAACTCAAGGAATTGTGGAACTGAATCTTTTAAACTAAAAATAAACAAACAAATTAATAAAGACTCCCAAAAAATTAAAAAAAAGATAAGTTGCTATAATTGCTTTGCTAATACTTTATTTAAAATTTTTGCATCTCTATTAAGAGACCTCTCTTGATCTCCCCCACTGCTAGTGCTTTCCCTCTGGGATGACCTCCCCTTTACATTTGTACATAACTTATATGTATATAATTGCTTGCATGTTCTCTCTCCCATTAGAATGTGAACTTCTTGAGAATAGGGCCTGTGGTTTTTGTCTTCCTTCATTGCCTTCATCTTAGCACAGTACCTGATGTAATCATATAAATAAATGCTAATTGGGTGATGGTCAGTTTTCTGGTAATGGGTCGCTTTAAGATGAGTAAAACTGGTTTCTGGATAACATAGTTCATCCCTGAGACCATATTCAAAGTCTATCTAGCTTGCAAGGCCCTGTTGTAATTCATGCTTTGCTGGCCATAGAGTAAGAGCCTTTGCTTTAAGAGCCTTGGGTAGCTACCACACCAACATGAGGCATCAGAGAGGGACTTTGGTGGAGAAGCTCTAAATATATGAAGCTTTTAAAAGGATACTTTAAATATAGATATTGATGCAATGCTAGAATAGGTTTTCCCTATTAGTCATTACTTAATATGCTTTTCAAAATCCATCAATTTAAATGAATTCATGTGTGTATATGTAAAAAAAAGTCAGTCTTTTTATGTATGCACAGTGCTCCAGGGATTCTTGTAATTTCATATAATAATACCAGGTAGAGGATTTATATTTAGTAGTAAAACTTAGCCAGACTATGTCTAAAATTGAAAGTAGGCAATTTTCTATTGGAAACATGATTTAAATGGGTTTAGAATGATCTCTAAGGTACCTCCTATGTCTAAATTTTATGATTAGCAACTAATTTGAAAGAGGAAAAAATGATAGTAGAGCTATAGCTTTTGGAAGGTTCTTTTCATCCATGAAATACTGTTTTTTCTTAATAAATGTTAAACCTCACAAATTTTCACTGAAGTGACCATCATTGCATTATAGGCAATCACAGGATTTAGAACTGAGGAAACTCGATTCCCTGAAAGAAATATCAGTCTCCAAAGTCAGAGAACACTAAGTAACTAGGTGTGGATTTGAAACCAGGGCCTCTAACACCAAATGAAGTACTATTTCTATTGTGATAACTTGAGGAACACCTTAGGTATATTTTGATGGGCTTAAATATAATTTGGTAAGGGAGAAGGGAGTAAGCTTTTATATACCACCTAATATGTGCCAAGCACTATGCTAAGTGCTTCTTCTTCTTTTTTAACAATATGACCTCATTAGATCCTTACGACAATCCTGAAAGGTAGATACTGTTATTATCCACATTTTACTGTTGAGGAAACTGAGGTTAATAGAGGTTGTAACTTGCCAGGGATGTACAAGTAGTAGCTGTTTGAAGCTGGACTGGAACCCAGTTCTTCTGGACTCCAGGTCCAGTGCCTGATCCACTGAGCCACCTTCTTACCTACCTACTGGCAGTGAACTGGATAAAATACATAGGGAGTTTCCCACAGGTATGATATTTAAAATGTTTAAGCAGTTTTTTATGGGGGCAACTAGATGGTCCGGTGAATAGAGCACTTACTGAAATCTGGCTTCAGACACTTGACACTTAACTAGCTGTGTGACCTTTGGGCAAGTCATTTAACCCCAATTGCCTTCCGCCCTCCAAAATTAAAAAAAAATTAAAATGAAATGGTTATTTCATTCAGAAAATGGAGTTATAAATAGATGAACACAGCTATTTTGGGGGATCTGGTATGACTTTGACTTTAATTAGGAATGTTGACGCATGAGGCAAGTGGCATGAAATAAGCCCTCAGTTAAGCAGGGAGGAGGCATTGCCTCCTAGTGGGGAGGAAGAAATGCTAGGATATCCCTGTGAGCCCTTCTATGCTGACTTCAGCCTTCTCTTTTATAGCTTCCAATTTTAACTAATTATTCTTGCTATTTAGTTACTAAGCTCTTTTTTTCCCCATGACAAAAGAATATTCCTTGCTCCCAGTGTCCACTTCCAGCTTCTCTCTCTATCTCCATCAGACAGTTATCATTTTCCTTTGAAGTTCATGCTATCCATCTCTACCACCTAATCAAAATCCTGGTGACTATTGCCCACAGATCTCCAATTTACTCTACTGCCTTCCTCAATGAGTTTGTTATACGGCATATGATTTTTCTCTTCTCCCTAACTCCTCCCTGAAGACCTAAGTATCTTCAACATATATATTGACCCTCCCCTTAAACATCCTCACTACTCAGTTCCTCAATCTATTCACTTCCCATGAGCTATTCCTCCATCCCACCTCAGTCATACATAAAGATGGTCATATCCCTTCCATGCTCAAGAATTCAGAAATCCCTTTACCCAACCATAGTCTATTGGCTTCCTATCTCTTACTCTGCTTTCCCTTCACAAATATTACTCTGCCTCCATACCAGGATTTCTAATCCCTTGACTCTTCAATTCTCTCACAGGTTATCTCTCTTATACCAGCCACTGTCTCTTCTTATTCCCCACCTTGAACTCCATAGTGAATCAATTCAATTCTGCACCTTCCTCTTCTCGTGAGTTGATAGCCCCCTTTGCTGATTGTTCCCTGTCAAGTCTCAGGCTCAAATCAATCCCATCATCTGATGACTTTACTCCTCCACGTGCTAAATAAAAAAGAAGAAAATCATGCAACCATTCTAACTGGGTCCACTATAAATTTATTCTACAACCTCAACCACTACTATTAGGTAGTCCTGTTATACCTCCTTTATTAATTTACCATCCCACTCTTCCCAGTGGTTCTTCTAAACTTTTTTTTTTTACCTCTTCTCAAACTTTCCAAGGTTTCTCCTCCTCCCACACTCTCAGCTGAGAACCTTGCTTCATATTTCACAGAAAAAAATGGAGGCTATTTTCTGTGAGTTCCCTCTTCTCTCCTCTGCCCCATCTCATATCACTAATATCCCTTCTTCCCCTATTCACTTCTTTATCCCTGTCTCACATAATGAAGTGCCCTTACTCTTTACTAAGGATAACCCCTCAACCTGCTTAAGCAATCCCACTCCATCCCATATACCCCAACAGGTTGCTTCCTCTATCCCTTATTTTGGGTATCTCTGTCTCCTGGTTCCTTCCCTATAGCCTACTACATCCCCATGTCTCCCACATACTCCAAAAAAACCCTCACTAAACCCTTCCAGCCCTGCTAACCATCATCTTACATCTCTTCTGCTCTTTATGGCTAAACCTCTTTAAAAGTCACCTATAATAGTGCCTCCACTTTCTCTCCTCTCACTTTCTTCTTAACCTCTTACCATCTGGCTTCTGACCGCATTTATTCCACTGAAACTACTTTCTCCAAAGTTACCAGTGGTCAATCTACATTCACTTTGACTTCTCTGCAGCCTTTGGCATTTTTAATTGCCCTCTCTTCCTTGGTATTATCTTCCTTCCTAGGTTTTTGGATGCTACCTTCTCCTGGTTATTCTCCTACCTATCTGACTGCTCCTTCTTAGGTTGCTTTGCTGGATCCCCATCCAGATCGTACACTCTAATGGTAGATGAACAGAACAGGGTTCTGTTCTGGATCCCTTTCTCTTCTCCCCTTTATATAATTTCACTTGGTGATGTTATCAGCTCCTATGGCTTTAACTATCATCTATGCTTATGATTCTTAAATCTATATATTCTGCCTTAACCTCTATCCTGCCATCCAATCCCATACCTCGAGCAGCATTTCAGACATCTTTAACTGTATATCCACTAGACACTTTCTGAATATGTCCAAGATGGAATTTGTCATTTTCCCAGAACCTTCTCTGCCTCCTACATTACCCATTACTGTGGAGGGCAACACCATTTTTCTAGTTAGCCTCCCAGGTGTCATCCTTTACTCCTCACTATCAATCACCTTCCCCACCTCATACAATCTGTTGCCAAAGCCTAACAATTCCATCTTTGTAACATCTCTCAAATATGTCCTCCTTTTCTCTTCAGACATTGTCATCACCCTAATGTAGGCCTTCATCACCTCATGCCTGGATGATTGTAATAACCTGTTGATGGACTCACCTGCCTCAAGGCTTTTCCCACTCCAGCACTTTCTTTAAGCTACCAAGGTGATTTTCCTAAAATGCAGGTCCAATTATATCCATTCTACTCCATAAATGTCAGTGGGTCCCTATCAGTTCCAGGATCAAATAAAAATCCTTTGTTTGGCATTCAAAGTTCTTCATAGCTTAGCCTTCTCCTTTCTTTCCAGTTTTCTTACATCGTACTCCCTTCCACACACTCTTTGATCCAATGACACTGGCCTCTTTGCTGCTTCTTGAATGAGACACTCCACCTCTTGACTTTGGGCATTTGTCTGACTCTCTCCCATGTATAGAATGATTTCTCTTCTCCTTTGCACCTACTGGCTTGCTTTAGGCATAAACTAAAATCCCATATTGTACAGGAAATCTTTTCCAACAACTTTTAATGTTAGCGCCTTTCCTTTCTTACATATTTCCTATTTATCATGTAGATAGCCTGTTTCTGCATGTTTGTTTGTTTCTTATCTGCCCCATTAGATGGTGAGCTCTTGGAGGGCTAGGGCTCTTTGGGGTATATGTTTTTTTTTTCTCACTAGCACTTACATAGCCCTTGGTGCATAGAAAGCACTTAAAAATGTTTATTGACTGACTGACTGACTGACTGACTGATGTTGAAGGGCTGCAAGTATTCTCAGTGTTCTCTAACTTTGGAACTCCATGGCAAAGCCACAATTGCACAGTCTTAGTTATAGCTCTGTTGATGACAGAAATCTCTTAACCCTAATGGGTGATCTGATTTTTTTTGTTTTGTTTTGTTTGTATTTCTTCAAAGGCCTGCTTTCCAGCAAAAGAAACCAGAGAAACAGGGAACAGATATTTACAAATGAAGGCGGAGTTATTGCAGAGCCTATGTTAGTATTAGGTACATATAATTGTGGCTGGATTAAAAAGAACAGTGAGATTATGAAATGTTTGCCCAATGGGAAAAGGTGTGTCAGAGTACCAATGTGCTCATTAGAGGAGGCTTTAATTAGCACTGTACAAACCTGGCATTAAGGAGAGAAATAAAGAAAGGCTAACATAACTCAGTGCCTAGAGATTTTCCTTCCCACTCTATAGACTCACATTGCCTTTTGCATTCATTATTTTATATGAGTTACTGGCTACATAAACCTCATTTAAAATCTTAGATTTAAAACCTAAAGACCGTAGGCCAATTTATCTATGTGAAAAGACTAAATGGAAGCCTGACTAAACCCTCTATCTAATAATATCTGCCATTTATCAAGAGTTTTAAGTTTGCAAACCCTTTATATTCATGATGTTATTTAATCCTTCCACCCCCAATAAGTTAGATACTCCAAGTTTGGTTTTAGAAGCTCAGTGTGCAGATGAGAACACTCTAACCTGGAGAAGTTAAGTGTCTTGCCTAAGGTTGTACAGTGGCAGGATTTGAATGCAGGTCTACCTGATCCCATGTTTGGTACTCTAATCCCAGTGCTATACTTTGGTTCTTTGGTTAGGAAGCTGGAATGGAAACCTTTGGATGGTTACATTCATACAGTTCAAAATACATCTATGATAACTGTACTGTCTTATGGTCCATACATTATCTTATTTATAATGACAATATAGATGACTGTGTCAGTCACTTGTTCTAAATAATCTATTTCGTCAGCATTCCCTAATCTACCTAAATGATAAACCTGACAAAAAAGGAAATGAAATTAACCTGGCACGACTTTTTCTTTATGAATCCATCCTCTTTATGATCAGTTTCCTCTTCTATATTTTACTAATCATCTCTTTAACGATATGTTTTAAAATTTTACCAGAAACTGAAGGGTGTAATATAGTTTGTATATTTATTTCTCTTCCCCTTTTTGAAAATTGGGACAATTGGCAAAGTTTGGAGGAGATGGTTTTAGGAAGGATGTATAAGGATTCATTCTCTAGGTGTGTCAAGTTTGAATTGAGGTGTTGAATTAACAGTTGTCAATGGGGGACTAGAGTTTTGGGGATAAGGTAATGCTGGATGCATAGATCTGATGTATTTGGTAGAGATGGAATTATTAACCCTATTGGAAATAATGAAATCACATAGAGAGAATATGTAGAAAAAGAAGAGAATTGCACCCAGGACAGAGCCTTTGGGGACATCCATAGTTATAGGACAGGAGATAGATGATGAACCAGTAAAGGGGACCAAGAAGTAATGGTTAAGACAAGGAAGAACAAAACCCAAACCAGAAGAAAGCAGGATTGTGCAAGCCATGGGGATAGAGACTATTTAGGAGGAGGGGATGTTTGACAGTGTTAAAAACCTCAAAGAGGCAAACAAGAATAAAGACAGAGAAAAGACCATAGGATTTGGCACCTATGAAATAATTGGTAATCTTGGAGAGAGCAGTGGCAGTCAAGTGGTGAAGACAGACACAATATTACAAAAGGCTGAAAAGTTAGTTGGAATTCTTCACAATCTGACTTCAATTTACCTTTCCAGGCGAATTAGTTATTACTCCCTTTCACATACTCCAGAGTCCAGCCAAATTAGTCTTCTTGCTGTTTTTCACAACTAAACTCTCTATCCTAGTCTTCATGCCTCTTCCCTTTCCGTCTTTATGTACTCCATCTTTACTTCTGCATTATGGTAGTCTTGTTGATTAAATGAGAGAGGGACCATATTGGAATCAGAAATAGTGGGTTCAAATCCTTTCCTAACTCTCCTTCTGACACATATTGTCTGTGTGACCATTGGCAAGCAGCTTAATTCCACAGTTTCAGGTAATTCTTCAAGAAGAGGTATTGCTTGTCTGCATTGGTGAATAGTGTTTCTATACTGGGAGTTCTCTACATGAATAAAATCACAAATGTGGACCAGCAAAATCTAAAAAAACAAAAGAGAGCTACTGTAATTAAAGTGTTGTGATAAGATATTAATGAAAACACAAGTAATGTGAGATTTTGGGAGAAGTTAGAAATATGAGATTCTAAATTAGTTTGCATCATTACTGACCAAATAAAAGGCATACTAGAGGAAATCAACTACCGATGAACGTTAATAGTGGAAAAGACAATGAAAGTAGAGAAAAATCAAAGAAAAATGGTCTGTGGGAGTGTTTTGCAGAAATCTATAATAAGTAGTATAAAGAATAATAAAATGGTTTCCATTGATTATTAACAGTGTAAAGGCACGGAGAAGAAAAAAAAACAACACTGTTGAAATCTCAAATAACAGGAGGTCTAATAAGATTCAGGAGCAGAATAAAAGACTGCTTGCTTTATGTTTTTTATAAAGCCAGAATTATAAATGAAATAAGAATAAATGCAAGGGAAAAAGGAGAACCATTAAGATCTCAGGGAATGTAAAAATAAATACATGAAATTTAATGGGTATGGAATTTTGGAGAAAATGAAATGATATCCATATTAATAGTATGCTCATTCATCATGATTATTTTGTTATGATAAATACCATATGAATAATTATGATCTACCCATAATCTTAAAGCTTTAGCAGAAATGCTTTTTTTAAACATGAAGTAAACAATGCTGATCAATGAGTTATAGATACCATTCATTAAATGAGAGTCAGGGGAAGATAGTAACAGATAAGTCAAACCCTACAATACATAATAGAATAATTGGTTTTTTTTCATATTCCTCATGAAATTGGAGTACCATCTATTTAAGAATATAAAGGATTTTATTTCTTGTGCACAAAATATGGAAATATTTAGCTTTAGGACTCTAATCTGCCTTGTACTTAATACACAATTTGCAAGCTATCCATTATAGTTTCAGCTCAATTTTCTTTAAAAAGTGTATGATTGAAAACTACTGAATACCTTTGCATAATTAGCTTCCTCACATGTTTGTGACTTATAGCACCTACATTTGTGGATTGGCTGCTATTTTAAAATCTGAATGAAGTAGAATGTATGCATCCATGGTCATGCAGGGAAAACTCATTGAAACTAAATGACACCTGTTCAGGTGCTAACTAGGTTATTGTTTTCTTCACTGCCTATCTGGATCACATCCCTGTAGAATACTAGTCACAGAGGTAGTTTTGCTTAGGGACATCACATATGCCCTGATGTTGATGGTTCTCATCACCTTTCACCTGGACTATAACAATATCCTCCCAACTGACTTCCCTGCTTTCAGTATCTCCCCTTTCCAATTTATCTGCTAACAGCTGCTAAAGTGATTAGCCTAAAATGCAAGTCCAATGTTATTTCCCTACTCAACAAACTGTTCTGATTCCATTTTACCTCTAGGATGAAATATTAATAACCCTGTTTGTATTTTAAAGCCTTTCATAATCTGGCCCAAGTTATTCTCTCAGTCTTATTACATGTATCCCTCTCTACACATTTTGTAATCCAACCAAACTGCCTTTCTTGCTATTACTCATACATGGTATGTTATCAATCAACTTTTCATCCTTTCACTGGTTGCTTCCTGTGTATAGAATATACTTCTACCTCAGATTTACTTTTTAGTATCCCTTGTTTCAGTCATAACTCAGCTCAAGTGCAGTGTTTTTTTTTCTTTTTGGAGGAGGGAAGGTAGGGCAATTGGGGTTAAGTGACTTGCCCAAGGTCACACAACTAGTTTTGTGTTACGTGTCTAAGGCTGGATTTGAACTCAGCTCCTCCTGACTCCAGGGCCAGTGCTCTATTCACTGCATCACCTAGCCACCTCTGCAGTGTTTTTTTAAGAAGACATTCCTGATACCCCCAACTTAGGCCAAAGTTCTCTCCCTCAAATTACTTTTTATTGTGTATGCTTGCTTATGTGCATATTGTCTTACCCAAGTAAATGTAAGATACATTAAGGCAGGGATTGTTTCACTTTTGTTTTTGTAATTCCAGTGCCTATCACAGTCTCTGGCACACTGTAGGCACTTAAAAAATGGTGATTTATTGGATAAGTTCAGTATAACATTACCTCTAGCCAACAGGGAAAATATGGAAATATCATCATTGAGTACTAAATGTTGGGGAAGTCAATTGTGATCCTGATAGTGCAGCCATTCTCTTTGAAAACCCTGGAAGCTGACCTCAGTTTGAGTTATAATGGTGGCCAGTCTATACAGGGATAAGGTCTACTCTTTTTTCTCCTTAGATCATAGCATGACTTTCTGACCTATGCAACTTCAATATTATAACCATGAGTTCAGCTACCCCAATAAGATTTTCTTTAAACCAATTGGGGTTAAGTAACTTGCTCAAGGTTACATGGCCAGTTATTTCTGGGTGTGGTGGGAAGTATCTGAGCCCAGAATCGATCCCAGGTCATCCCGACTCTGGGGCCGGTGCTCTTACTCACTGTGCTACCTGGCTGCCCCTCCCCCCCCAATGATATTTGTTAAAAATGGAAAAGGAGCCATATGTGCAAAAATATTTATAGTAATATATTTGTAGTGACAAAGAACTGGAAATTAAGAAAATGTCTATCAATAGTGGAATGGCTAAAAAATATGACATATGAATGTAAAAGAATACTATTGTGCCATAAGAAATAATGAAAGGAATATTTCAGAAAAATATGGGGAGATTTGAAGAAATTGATACAATGAAGTGAACAGAATAAGGGAACAATTTAGATAATAATAACAACCTTTTAAAGATAATCAACTGAAGAACTCTGGCCAATACAGCTACCAACTATATTTCCAGAGAATCAATGAGGAAGAAGGCTACCTACAAGCTCACAGAGAAGTAATGGACTCAAGGTAGAGCATGAGATATACATTTTTTGGACATGACCAATATGGGAATTTGTTTGACTTGACTATGCCATAGTTGTAATGAGTTTTACTTTTCTTGGAAGGGAAAATGTTTGTTACTAAAAAAATAAAATTTCATGAATTAAAAATAAAATTATAATAAACTATGTATTAAAAGCAACAACAATAATGCAGCTTATTAGCTAGCATAGTGCTAAAAGATTTGCAGAATCTGGCTGTCCTGTCACTGACCAGGTTGCTGTCCAATGTCCTGAAATGGCCAGTCAGTCATTATAATATTGTTTTCTTGCATTATACTAAACTTATCTTCACTGGCAGTTTGTGGGAGAACATCTGTTTTAGAAGATGATGAGACAGAAACAGTTTATACAAAAAACATGATAATATT
>NW_027186473.1:29355206-29367606 GCF_028583685.1 Petaurus breviceps papuanus
GGGGGAGAGAGAGCCAGCCTTATGCTATATATCATAAATAATTTTTTTAGGAAGAGAACTTGAAATTTTTAGAATTGCTGAGCACTGAATAATATCATAAAACATACAACTGACCATATCCTAATAGACATGAAGTGCATAGTTACTAATGTAGAAGTCATTTCAGAATAAGCTTTCATTCATTTTCATACTATTAACTCATGCCAGGACAACTGAAAATTAATATCAACTTAAAATAAAGGATAAAGATAAGAGAAAGATAACATGTACAATTAGATCAGCTCCTATCTGACCTATTTAAACTAACCATTCACTCTTAAAACATAATATTAATATTATATTTAAACAGATGGGAAAAGAATTAATATAGATATGTGTTCAAGAAGTCATTCCAGAGTCAGCTATTTCAGTAAAGTAACACTGATTATAGGTGAGATAAAATTGATACAGAAGTAGAAGAAAAAGAGTAGATATTTTTAAAAAGTATACCAAAGAACTAAAATCTGTTCTATTAAAATAATATTAATAATAACAAAAATAATAACTAGCATTTTACAGCACTTTAAGCTTTATAAATACTTTACAAGCATTACCTCATTTTACCCTCACAAAATCTCAGGTAGTTAGTTGCTATTATTATCTCCATTTTACAGAAGAGGAAAAAACTGAGGAAGAAAGGTCAACTGATTATCTTAGGATATCAGAGTAAGTAAGTGTCTGAGGAAGGATTTGAACTCAAGTCTTCCTGAATCCAAGTCCAGTGCTCTTTCTATTCCTGTACCTAGTTGCCTATTAATGGTTCAGGATAGCTGTGGATGGAAGAAAAGCCATAGATATAGATGATGACAATTTCATACATAAATTTTATAGATTATACATTCAGAGTTTAGGCAACCTTAAAATCTATTTAGTTCAACTTATTCTCTTTACAGTTGAAGCTATGGAGGTTCAGAGAAGTGAAGTGACTTTTCCAAGGTTACAAGGTAGGAAAAGCTAGGTGTTTAATCTAGATCTTCTAACTTCAATCTAGCTAGCTTTCCAAATGTTTTCTCTTAAGTTTTAATGTGTGATTTGCTATAAGGATGATGAATTGCTATAAGGAAACTAAAAGAACCTTAAAACCATCATAGATAGTAAACATCTTTCATACTGTTGTAGTGAAGGATGATGGAAGATTCTTAACACTATTGCTTCATGGAAGAAGGAGAAGTAGTTCACAGTAAGCCAAATTTAAAGCAAATTTGGTGAAATGCCAAACCAAGCAAAGTCAACCTGAAGGCATATCAAGATAAAATTGAATGGAAGGCAGAACATTGAAGCAAAATGGAAAATATAGTAAAAGATTTTCATAACAAACTTTGTTCATCATCAAAAAGGATAACTAACACCCTTGAATTCTAATATCACAATTCCAATGTGCTTTAGAAAAGATAGAAATAAAAATTGTTTTACATGTCATTGGGGAAAATAAAATGTTAACTATACATCAAAAAGAAAAGAAATAACACTAAAGAGAACAAATACAAGAAAATCATAATGTATCTGAAGCAAGGGAGTTATTAAAATCATGGTACAAAGTCTTGGACCTTATAAATACAGAAAATAGGAAGCTTAAAACGTGAATACCTGCTATCTTTTATACCCAGTTTCCCATTTACATAAATTTTTTAAAAAACAATCTACTCATATGTACCTGGGACATTCTTGATGACTCTATTTGCAGGAAATATTAAGGCCTTTCAAATCCATTTTTTTTCACAACAGACTATCTTTATCACCAATCTCTTGATTAAAGATGTAGAGAATACTAGGTTCCACTGTGTTTATATTTTTTTATTTTTGCATTTTGGAGGGCAACTGGGGTTAAGTGACTTGCCCAAAGTCACATGGCTAGTTTTTTTGTGTCAAATGTCTGAGGCCAGATTTGAACTCAGGTCCTCCTGACTCCAGGGCCAGTGCTCTATTCACTGCACCACCTAGCCACCCCTGACTCTGTTTGTATTTTGTTAATTGTAAAAAGAGCAAAATTCATCAAAGCAAAAGTGTAATTTTGAAGGCTATAATCCTACAATGAGTCTACCATCCATGCATCAACACCATTCCACTATTTAATATTCCTGGAAAGATCTATGCTAGAAGTAACTTTATTTAATGACTCTCTGATGATTAAAATTAGGGGAGGCATAGACCATTTAGAATTCCAATGCCAAAGGGGTTTGCCATTGTCATGGAGGAGATCCAATGTAGAGTCAAAGTGAAAGAAAAATTTCCCAGTCCACATATTTTCCTGCATATGCATACTTTGGGCTAATGATATTACTCTTTGGAATATTGAAAATTCCTCTGGAAAAGATTCATAACTAGTGCAAAGAATTTGAGCTACAGAGGGAAAACCAAGTGGATCAAGACTGCTTATTGTTCACATTATGATCTACAGGTAGATAGTGAACTCATTTATGAAGACATACAGATAATTATTGGTACCCAAAATTAAACAGGAGATTATACTGGACAAATTCTGAGAAACTACAAAGTTCCAATGACTTCAAACTTTTTCCAGAAATGGTCTCATTTTTTAATTGTAAAATTCTCCTACCATTGCATCGTTGAGTAATAGAACACTGCATTCTCCTTAGAATGGATTTATATCCATCTATAGAATCATCTACAACATGTTTGGGAAGGAGTAAGATTAATATCTTCCAAAAATCAATAAAGTGGTATGTGGCAAGCATGAGTCTCTGTAATAAATAACAAACAAGGAATAATGAAGAACAAGAGTACAGGGCATCATTAAAGAAGTGTATGATTGAATAAGGTGACCTGGTGATGTGGCAAGATTTCAAGAGAAAGCGGTCTCCCAGACTCTTGGGAGAGAGAACTTTCTGTGGTGAATTTATTTCACCAAATTTTCTTTAAATTTGGCTTACTCTCTACTACTTCTTCTTTTATGAAGCAATAGTGTTTGGGAATTTCCATCATCCTTCACTACAACAGTATGAAAGATGTTTACTATCTATGACAGTTTTAAGAATCTTTTGGTTTCCTTATAGCAATTGATCTGCTCACATTAAAACTTAAGACAAAGCATTTCATAATTGGAAATATGCTGATTATCAATATCAAGTGAAGCATAAAAAGGGAAATCTAGGCTCATCAAATTCATTCATCCTGGTAATGATGGATGCATACAAGGAAAAAGCAGGACCAAAATCACATCAGACCAGGAGTTATGACATATTTCCATTAGCTTTTCCAATTTAGTGTAGATCTGTTGACTATAGGGATTTCCTTTAGTGCTGGGAAATATCTTTCACAATGATTAGTAGCTCTGGTCTACCAGAGCCTGAACTGGGAGAATTAGCACTTCCCACTTATAAAGCCAATTATCAGCAGTTCTCCTGAGGACTGCTGCTGTGAATAACTTTAAGAATCTAATCACATAATATAGTGAACTTTCTATTTATTCAACAATAAAATAAGCAAAACATTCAAGAAATTAAAGCATAACATTAACAACAATATAACACGACAACTTATTACTAAGTGGACACATAGTCTTAATCAAAAAAATATCATTCAGTAAGTCACAATCTCCTTAATCAATACACAGTATCCAAATAAAGTCCTCTTTCATCTTGACTTGAAGCTGACTTCCAGTCATCCTTAAGCTACTCATCCTTAAGGGGAAGCAAAAAGTACAAATACCATCTACCCTTAGGACACAGTAAGTGACAATCAGTCAATACAGAGTACGCAAGTAAAGTCTTCTTTCATTTTAACTTGAGCCTGACTTTCAAACCTCACGCCTCCTCTTCCATGGACTGACCACTCCCAGCTCTTGCCTGGATTCACCTGAATCTTACTTGGATTCACACATAGGCAGCTCTCCATTACAGTCCCATATCTCAGCTTGGGAACAGCTCTACTCAAAGCTCTTCACAGATTCTGTTTGTAGACAAACAGTGCTTAAAAGGACTACAAAAATATTTACACACATTAAACTTAACAGAGCTACAGCAATATTTATGCACATTGCTGGTACTATCATTTCAAGTCAGTTTCTGTCTGACAAAGTTACACAAATCAACAGACAAGGCTTCTGAAGGAGAAATCACACACAACAGTAATCTCCTCTTTCAGGACTTCTGTAACAACAGTAAAGTCCTCTTTCAGGGTTTCTGTCTAAGAACAACAGACAGAATGCTTCTGTCTGACCAAACAACAGACAAGACTCATCTGATAGAACAACAGAGAGTGCTATAGAGTGATGATATCACAAACATTCTCTCTCTTAGTTCTTAGAAAGTAACACAGATCAACAGAGCACAAAATCACAAGTCTTCTTTCTCTCAGTTCTGACTGCTCGTGACTCTGCTCTAGCTTTTCTCTGCTCCTTCCTGTTCTACCCTTCCTGTTTCATCATTCCTGTTCTGCTCTTTCAGCAAGCTCTTCCCACCATGGGCTCCATGTGATTATGTTAGGCCTATTAAGGGCAGGAAAGATCTTCAAACTCCCCTAGGCCTATTAAGGGCAACACAATGTATACTCTTTCCAACAGAGACTCTTGATATAGTCAAAGGTGAGGCTCAAAAGTACTTGAATAGCTGAAACAAGCAGCAAAGTACTGCTTTGCTTGACATCACACCCCTTCTTGCAATTCCTCTTCTTTACTCTGTATATGCTTTACTTTTACTTATCATACAAGTTGATTCCTCTCAGTAGAATGCAAGATCCTTCAAAGAAGGCCTCATTTAACTTTTGTCTTTGTTTCTCTACTACTTAGTACAGAGCTTGTCAAGCAGAAGATTCCAGATAAATGTTTGTTGAATTGAATTGAATAGAATAGGCCAAATAGAATCAAAATGAAAGATGGAATCCCTATAGATAAAGTCCTTTTATAGTTCCTGTTTGTGGGTAATAATGAGTTGATTGAATTGACTCCTTAGGGCAAATATGCTCTAGCTTCCTTCCTCTATTAGTTGAATAAAACTAGATCTTTTCTGTCTGTTACTTTACATATAGTTCCTAGTTTTATGCCCAGACTTCTTTTCCTAATTGCTTTTCCTATCTAATATAATTTCTCCATCTTTCCAGAATCTGATGGCCAGAGCCTCAACCTCTAAACTTTGAGGTATGTGTTAAATATTATATACTTCTGTCCCCCTTCCTACTTTTTTTGTTTTTGCTTTTTGGAGGGCAGTTGGGGTTAAGTGACTTGCCCAAATTCTCATGGCTAGTGAGTGTGTCAAGTGTCTGAGGCTGGATTTGAACTCAGATCCTCCTGACTCTAGGGCTGGTGCTCTATTCACCGCACCACCTAGCTGCCCCACTTCCTGCTTTTTAATCACAAATCTCTTTACTTACTATTCTTTCTCATTCTCTCTCTAGCTTAGTTTCTCATTGCTTTTTTCCCTATGTTTCCAGGAAGCACATTGATTTCTCTCTTTAACCATTATTCTGTCTCTTAAAAATCAATTTATTTTGACTATGACAATATTAACATTCTGTTATTCATAAGGTTCTACTTGGCCAGAGTAAAGGGCTATTGCTATGATAAATATATGATTGGCAAGGAATGTTATTTCTCATATGATGTTGCTGTATTCCATCTCCAGTTTAAGCAACATTTTCCCTACAAGTATAAAGATAGTGTAATGAGGAACATTTACCTTTTCTGTCCAGGTCAAAAGGTTAAGTATATGTGAAGTAACTTAAGCCAATAGACAAGGGTAGAATGAAGATTAGAACTCATCTATTGAGTGCTGCTTCAAATATCAGTAAAATAAGTGCTACACTCTAAAAATAGTGGCCATTTATGTAATATTTTAAAATTTGCAAAGTAAGCACTTTCTAAATATGATTATGTTTGGCCTCACAATGACCAGGCAAAGTGGGTTCTTCAGGCATTAATTTTACATGTGAAAAAAAGTAAGGCTCAGAGATGTAAGGCAACTTGTCAATAATTATAGATTGTATCAGAAGAAGTATTTGGACCCAAGTCTTACTGATATTCTCTAATATATTATGCCATGTTGTCTCTATCACCACTACCAAGTGATGAATTGGCTAATGGGTTATATAATTGAACACTCTGTGTCCATAGATCAGTTGGACCAGGAATAAAGTGTCCTGTTTTTAAAAAAATGACACTTTTGGAATGCTATGGGGACAGTTCTGTTGTTATATGGTTACATGATATGGTTGAAGTCATGAGCTTCTTACAATGCAAAAGAATACATGATAGATGTAGAAATGGTTGTGTAATTCAACACTTAGAATGCCTTGGATTTGAGACAATTACCAGCAGATTGTTAAAAGACTCACTGGTCTGGATTTACAAGGCAAGACAAAAGCTATTGGATAAAGTATTGCTTTATACTTAATTAGTGACAAGAACAAATGATAAATAATTCCTTCATTTTGTTTGCTTGCATTGCGTTTATTTAGAAAAGAGTAATTTCTCAGAAACTATTTAGCCTCAGAAAGTTTTAGAATGGTCTTAGTTACTCTTAACAGATTTGTATTGGGCAACAAGCCCTTCATTTTCTGAAACAAAATAAAAGATTGAGGCCAAAGGTCAAAAGATAATGTGGTTCAGATGCTAAAAGGAAAGGGAACATGAGACAAAGAGAAAGTGAGCTTGTGCTCCGGGCTCCCACTACTCATGTTCATAATTAAGAGTTGCAGTATTATTAGCCTGTAATAACAATGTGTACTTCCTACCATTTCAGGGGTCTTCACATGCCAGGCTTACATGGATTCATGAGCCTGGGCATTTTTTACTGTTTATATTTTTCTAAGGAAACAATTCACTGGAGCTATTATGAAGTGGTATTCTATAGAGTGTATATTTGGCTTGATCTCCATGGAAAGGAAGAAAGAGTATTTTATGCTTTTTAAACCATCTACACAATGCTTGACAGCAGTAAAAATGCTAACAACATCTTATTTCTAAGAGTCTAGAGTGTTTAAATTTATAGAAGTTAATTTGGCATTATATGAAAACTTGAGTTAATGTTCCTACCAGCTGAAGAACTGAACTATGACATATGAGGCCATGATGCTAAATTGAGCTCAGAATATTCAGGATTTTGATTGTGGGAAATCAGTCATTAAGAAGCTCAAATTTTCTAACCCCATCTTTAGTGTTGAGGGAAAAGTACCACATGATTCCTTCACCAGAGCTAACTACAGTTAGTTTTCCCCAACAGGAAAATAATAGTGCCCCAAATGGTTTTGAGTTATATGCTAATCAAATGACAAAACTATTTGCTTTAATGAAGCAAATTATTTGTTTTTGGAAACTAAGAATAGTTTCTTTATTTCATTCCTACTATGGCGACCTGTATTGGATTTCACTTTCCATGGTTGTGTTTAGCCCTAGGATTCTTTTTGCTAGCAGTGGTCATATTCTTGCTGGTAGGTTTTACATTGCAATAAAATATCCAGGCTTAGAATGTTATTTACATTCATGCATAATCATACATAATCACTTAGATAGGTAGATGCTATTTCTTCCCAGTAGAATATAAGGCAAGGCCTATTTAATTTTTGTATCTCCAATTCTTAGTGTGGTGCTTTGGAAATAGTAAATACTTAATAAACAATTGTTCAATTGCTCAATTTATGCTTATTTTGTAGATAGCTAGGTAGGGGATAGAGTCTAGAAGTCTGGAAAGCCTCCAACCTTAGACACTTACTGTATGTATGACCCTGGAAAAAAACACAATCTCTGTCTGTCTCAGTTTCCTTCATCTATAAAATGGGGATATTAATGACACTTATGGTCTATGTTCATTGTGAGGATAAAATGACATGACATTTGTAAAGCAATGTGTAAACCTTAAAGTGCTATATACACTCTATTATTACTACTATTAGTCTATTTAAAAGGAAAACTCAGCCTTCATGCTATGCGGTACAGTATATTTATGACAAATGGCAAGGATGGTAACCTATCTATGACTTAATGGGTACACTTTATGGCATTGCTAAGATTTTGAGATGGGACTTGCCACTATATAGCTAGTAAATATCAGAGTCTGGATATGAACCAAGGTCTTCCTAACATCAGGTTCAGCACTCCATCTATGGTGTCATAATGGTATATTTTCACAGAGTATTTACTTAAATTTGAATTTAATCTTTAATTAAGACTTTAAATATCTAAATTGATAACATTTATAGTAAATTTATGAATTTAGGCAAGTTCCTTCAGATAAGTTGTACCATCTACAATCAGGGATAATAGTGACTTAATGTAAAAGAAGGGGTTTAAAACAGAAGTGGAATGGTTTTTACTATCTTTGGCATATGATTTTGGGCAAATCACTGAATTTTTCTGGTCCTCAGTTTACTAAATTATAAGATCTTTGAGTTGGATTAGATAGTTAAACTCTAGCACCCCTTCTGGCTGCACGTCAATATTTCTGTGAGCCTATGAGAGTCCTCTTAAAGTCACTCTATATTCTTATTCAAAAAAGAGTGATTAAACACACATATACATATTAGTGCAAAATTCACAGCTGCTCAAAGGGGAGGAAGCCATAAATGGGACGCACAAATGGGGGTAGGGTACGTAGAGTTTTCCATGCCTGTCTGGAGCTTGAAGATCCTTGAAAAATAAATTCCCATTCTATAAAGTGACTTTAAGCTTTGATCCACAACCACTTCTCAACACAAATCCTGGCCCTGTAGGAGAAGGATTTGCTGGGTCTGTTCAACCAATTCTTAGTAATTCAGAGACTAATTATAAAAGGTACAGAAGAACAGAAGGGCAAAGGCTCCCTTGATCTTGATTTTCAGTGGAGGATCCTTATCCTTTCTTCTCTTCTGCCCTCTGGCAACATGATTTTTTAGCTACTGCTCATTAGAAGTGTAACTACTCAACTAGTTCTGAGAATTACAAGGTGAAATTCCCACAGCTTTATTTATATATCATTGATATCCTACTGATTTTTTTAAAAAAATGGTGGGTACCTTAAAGGAAACTTAGGGTTTTCCTATGTGAATTGGATTATATGAATACCACACCCCCAGCCCATGACCATTCTGTTTTAGGTGCCTGACAAATGTGATCATTTATGTATTACCTGACAATGTAACCCATGCATTGCTAATCACTGATTTCTGGAAACTGAGACAAAACAGAAAAAAAAACCAGTAGAAGAGACAGGTTTGCTTCAGATCATTGGGCAGGGGGAAGGATGGACTGAAGTGTGCGCAGTAAAAGAGAGAATGTGTGAACCAAGAGAGGAGCAGTGCTCAGACTAGGGAAGAGTACATAGAGAAAGCAGGCATCTAAAAGATATTTAGTAAAACCTTTGAGTTAAGGAGGAAAAGAACTGATTTAATTAGCTGCCAAAATAATCTTCATAAAGCACATTGACCCCATAACTCCCCTGCTCAAGAAACTTCAGCAGATTCCTACTTCCTACAGTAAAAATTAAAGATTTTTCAACTAAACATTTAATGTCCTTTTAATTCTTACTTTGGTCTATATTTCCTGGCTTTTTACACTAATGCCACCTCAGGAATTCTACATTCCAGCCAAATGGGGACTACTACTATTTCTCAAATGTGACATCCATTTCCTACTTCCTACTTCCAGCCACAACCACATAGAACCCTGAGATTCCATCAAGGCTCAGTCACCATGCTACTTATTATGGAAAGTCTTTTCTGATTCCTCTAGTTATTAGTTCTCTTTTCCTCTTCTTCAAATGATTAGATGTATATATTTCTTTGCTTTGCATGTTGTATCCCCACAGTAAAATGTGAGCACCTCAAATTCAAGGGCTGTTTTTCATTTTCTCTTTGCATTCTATAGCACCTGGTACTGTTTCTGACAGATATTAAGTGCCTAATAAATGCTCACTGAGTTAATTGAATTTCCACTGAGCATGCTGATAAGCTGGTTGATTTCCATGTTATCATATTTTCAATTGATTAGTTAAAAATAAAAAAGCCAAAATTGAAAAGTATAGAAAGGAGATCAAGCGACCACATATCTAAAAACCCTGCTGTGCTCCTTCCTGAGATTTTCTTCTAAAGGACTGACAGAAAAAAAGCCTATCTCTTGAGTCTAGAGCATCATGTCTCCTCCCATCCAGCACGTTGGGGATTTTTTCTGAATCTTTCCAGACACTGGCAAAAAATGCTCTTGATCAAAGTGAGAAGTTAGCTAGAAAGCCCCGAATTACTCCAAGTGTATTATTTGTTTACAGCCTTGTTTCATCTAGCCTGTGTAATGTTTCCTAATTAGGCATCTTCCTCTCTGTTGCTATTGATGAAGCTTCCCTGCTATTCCTCAGACTGGAGGGATCAGCCCTTACAGTCATGGCAGGCTGCCTCTTCCTCAGGTTATTTATTTGAAGGTGTTTTGCTGGTTGGGTTGATTATTTAAATGGAAAAATTACATCTTCACAATATGCAAGTCAATTGAACTGAAAGTAAACTTGATGTTTAGCAGGAATTTGGATACAGAGTCTTGCTTGGGGGAATAAAACAAATCAAAAAACAAAGCTGTCTGCTAAAGACAAAAAGCCTCTTAAAGAAGAGGGGGTCTTGAGAACCTGCCCCTGTAGCTAGGCAGTTAAATCAGGAGAAGAGTTAAGTCACCTCATAAACTTGATTTTCCTGTGATCGCTCTGAAGACATAATTCTGATAAAAGCCTTTTAGCAGAGATGAATAATCTTTGATGAGGACCATTTAGCGTTTACATAATTACTGGCAGAAATGAGTAGGAAAGATGTACAGTTTACCGCTCAGAAACTGTTCTGGGTCTGAGGTCCCTAGACTCTTCTGGAAGATGCCTTGGAGTTCCCGAATACTTACAGTTGCTTCTGGCAAATCTGATATTACAGAGACTGAACACCAGCCCCAGGCACTCTTGACATTAACCAAACTGGAAGAGCACCACTGTGATTCCACAGATTTAATCACTGGAATATGGAACAGAATGAGCTGCTGTGGATATGGGATGAGCCATAAGAGAAAGCAATTTATGCAAAAGGAGAAGTCTGTTGTGGTTTGATGTGCAATGCCTGTGTTAATGGGAGATAGGCTAATCCTCCAGCAGGCTGATGGGGAGTAAAAATAACGAGGAGTCTGAGATTGCCTTGCCTGCCTGATGTGTCCCTTATGTAACACATACCGACCAAGTTCATTCCTGAAACTAACTTGACAGGTGATTTAGTGGTGGCTTAAAATTGTAGAGCATTTTCAATATGTTAGGGAAGAAAGTGGAGGAGAGGGGTTGCCCCCTCCTGTGCTGACCTGGATTAAGTGATACCTGTAGCATAACTGAGATATCAATCATTTTTGATTACCAGATTAATTCCTGGGCTAGCTTTAATGCTATTTCATTTAGAATGTCTTTAACTAGGATGACAGCAACAGGAGCTCTGTGTAGGCTGCCCAGATTTAGGAGTACAAGCTGGTGTTTCAACTCCTTCAGCAGGGAGAAACAACTGAGTTTGTGTTTACTAACAACAATAACAAGAGCTTTAAGGTTTGCAAAGTGACTTCTGTCATGATCTTATTTGATTCTCACAACAATTCTAGGAGAGAGAGGCTATTATTTTTATCTCCATCATACACATGAGGAAGAATGAAATGGAGAGGGTGATTTGCCTAGAGAGTACATATCGGTAGGAGAATTCAAATTTGGATCTTCCTCATTCCAAGTTCAATGTTCTAGTCACATTACAATACACCTGTCACAGTTAGTAAAAAAATAAATAGTTAAATATACTGAATTAGTTCCAGTAGAGAACTTCCTTTCCCCTGCAATAGCACAGTAGGGAAGTTCCTTCTTGCCTTCTTTCCTCCCTAGGAGGTACCTTCTCAAGCAGAATCCTTGGGGTTTCCCCAGAGTTTCACATGACTTAGTCTTTCAGTCTGAAGTTTAAAGATCTTTCCATTTTATTGCTTAACTGAATTTGCCTCAAAACAATGATTAGAAAATGCCTTTCCTGCTGCATGCACCAGTTACAAGTCTATTCCCATTCCAGTCTATCCTCCACTCAGCTATCCTAGTCAAGTTCAGACACAAGTCTGATCATGTCCCCCCATTGGCACTCTCCTACCTTCAGGATCCAATATCAAATCCTGTTTGGCTTCATATCTTTCTTATCTTTTCAGCATTTTCCTCCTTTATGTTCCTCCATGTGCTCTGGAATCTAGTGATGCTAACCTCCATTCTATTATTCTCAAAAAACATTCCATCTCCTGAGTCTGGCTGCACCTCTCTCATCCCCTACCCTATGTCTGGAATGATATCTCTCCTTGTCTCTACCTCCTAGGTTCCTTGTCATTCCTCAAATCACAATTCGAATCCTACCATCTTTATGACAGCTCGTCCCATCTTCTTGAATTCTAGTGCCTTCCTTCTGA
>NW_027186473.1:29367616-29368196 GCF_028583685.1 Petaurus breviceps papuanus
TTTAGGATAGGAAAGAGTAATCTCAAGTTTCTCTTTCTACAAATAAAAAGAAAATATTGAAAGCATTTAGCTCTGATAATGCTTATAGTAAACAAAAGTGAAGGAAAAAGGCCTATTACCAAGTCTTCTAGACCTTTTAAAATGGGGATGACCTTATATTTTTCTAGTCGGTTGTAGATGGCAAAAATCATGCAGGGTGAGCTCAACGAACAATTGTTGGTGGAGATTGCAGTTTCTGTAACAGAATATATGTCCTGTAGGTAGAAACAATTCTATATTATGACAGAATCCCACTATGGTCATCAGGGTTACCCAGTTATTTTAGTCCTATCTGAGATACTCAACAATACCTTTTGTGTTCATTCTCTGCTATTAATTTGGGAGTCAATGTCTGTAGAATAATAAATATTTGCTAATAGTAAATGGTGAAGTTCAGAAATGAGAAGTGCACGGGATCCTCAATAAGAAGTGAAGTGGGCAGTGATACTGTAGAGCTGTAAATATATATCTATATCTATATCTATATCTATCTATCTATCTATCTATCTATCTATCTATCTATCTATCTATCTATCTATCT
>NW_027186473.1:29368206-29398782 GCF_028583685.1 Petaurus breviceps papuanus
TGTATATCTATATTAGGAGTAGGCAGCTGACTTGGGCAGTGGTGGTAACACTTGGGAGAAAAGAGCCATCTTCTCTTGGTGCTCAGTTCTAACTGAACAGCATCATACATTTGGAACAGGTTAAGATCTGTGATAAAGTCTAACCCCACAGATGAGATGCACCACAAGCTTCACTTCTGGCTCCGAGGGAGTATCCTGGGAGTATGTGCAATAGCAGTACATGTAGCTACCCAAATCCCTGGGTGATGGAGGGCATGTAAGATTTTCAATAGCCTGTCTCAGGCTCCGGTCAGGTTACATACTTCCTCTTTGCTGGGAGAATATGTTGGTGTGAGTGGAGGCATAAATATTCACAGAGACTTACCCTCCTTTGGGTGTGGGTGTCCTTCCTACCAGCTTGGAGTATAAACAACAAATCTGACTGTCATTGCATTATCTTGTACCTGCTGTTAGTCAGTCGACTTTAGTAGGTCATCATAAGATTGAGTGGCTGTCAGGTTAATAATAATAATAGCAGCTAAAATCAATATAATGCCTACTATGTGCCCGTCATCAGACTAAGTGATTTTTACAAATATTATATTTTTCATTTGATTCTCACAACAACCCTGGGAGGGAGATGCTATTACATCCTTCACTTTTACAGAAGAAGCAACTAAGGCACAGAGGTGAAGCAACTTGCCCAGGGTCTCATAGCTAGTCTGAGGCTAGATTTAAATGCAGGTGTTCCTAGGACCCAGTCAATCACTCTATCTACTGTGTCACTTAGCTGTCCTCACCTAGCTGAGGTTTATTATAATGACATGATATAATACAACAATGTAACATAATGGAACATCAATATAACAAAAAAACCTAATGTAACATAAAATAAAGTGACATGACATAGCATAATTATAATATAATAAACATAGCAAACATAGTGTAATATAATATAATATTATTAGTCATTTCAGTTTTGTCTAATTCTTTGTGACCCCATTTGGGATTTTCTTGGTAAAGATAATGGAATAGTTTTCCATTTCCTCTCCAGCTCATTTTACAGATGAGGAACTGAAGCAAATAGAGTTAGGTGACTTACCCAGGGTCACACAGCAAGTGTCTGAGGCTGAATTAGAATCTTTCTGACTCCAGGCCCACCACTCTATCTACTATGCAACCCTCATAATATAATATAAATAATAATTACCATTATTGTTATTTTTTCTGGAGGGCAATTGGGGTTAAATGACTTGCCCAAAGTCACATAGCTAGTTTTTGTGTTAAGTGTCTGAGGCTGGATTTGAACTCAGGTCCTCCTGACTCCAGAGCCAGTGCTCTATTCACTGTGCCACCTAGCCACCCTAATGTTGTTATTCTGTAATCCTTTAAAGTTTGCAACACATCATATTCCATGATCTCATTTGAGCTTCAGAATGACTCTGTAAGTTGGGTGATACAGATATTATTATCTCTGCTTTATAGATGATTACATTGAATCTCAGAGAGATTAAATTACTTGTCTATGATTCCATAGCTAGCAAATATCAGAGATGAATTAAAGTCTTTCTAAGTCCATGTTACTCAGTACATATTTATCAGAACATAAGCTCTTTGTGAGTAGGAATTATTTCTTTATACATGTACTTTATTGCTTATCACAATGCCTAGAACAGAATAATTACTTAATAAATACTTGTTGAATGATTGCGGAACGAACAATTTACTCCAACATAATGGTACTCAAGATGACTGATCTTCCTAGTAGACAATTTAAGTTTTTATGACAATGCATTTGCCTACTGACTGAAATGGCTTGGGCTTTGGAATGTAGCCGAGAGTAAAATCAAACCTGTCCAAATCGTTCCTTTCAGAACTGATAGGGTTTAATTAAAGGGATATCAGAAGGTGCTCATGGCTAGCATGGACGATGTTTTACTGTGCTCTACCAAGGTGATGTCTCTAAGCATCAGATACCACCTTTTCTAGAAGTAGGTTCTTCTTTTCTCAAGAGATTAACTTGCAGGTGAAATATGAATAGATCTGTGGCATTGATGAGGTTGGCTTAGATTAAGTGAAGAAAGTCCCTACTGTAATATCAATCTCTCAGATTATTTAGGAAGTTCTAGGTAGATGAAGATGAGGACGACAGTGAACACTGAGCTTGTTGCATTCAACTTCTATCTTCTGTGTCCAAAGTTGAATGGAATTCCTTGTGATGCATGATCAGGTCTCTAAGGAGCACTGTAAGAATCACGACTCTGGGGATGAAAAGGCAGTAGGTCAAGGGCTTGTTGCAGGCCTTTCACCAACAAAGGGACATTCTACTCTAGTATGGCTTCCAGCTGAAGTGGATTCACATGTATTTCCTGATCGCCTTTTAAGTGTCCTTGAAATTCTTTCTCAAATGGGCAATTTTCCAGAGGGGCAAATAACTTGTGTTGGCATGGTCACTGGCATGTGGTTCCAATTGGCATAGGTGAAAGGGACATCTTTCCTTCCTCACCTCAACTGATAAAACCCTGCATCTTGAAAATCCTGAAATTTATTATTCTTTTGTAGTCCCAAGAAACTCTAGACATGTTTATAATTGTTATTATGGCAGCTAGGTGGCACAGAAGATAGAAGTCTGGAAGTAGAGTCAGGAAGATCTGAATTCAAATCTGGCCATAGACATTTACTAGCTGTGTGACCCTGGGCAAGTCATAGCCTCTATGTGCTTCAGTTTCTCCATCTGTCAAATGGAGATAATATAAGCACCCACCTCCCAGTGCTCTTGTGAGGATCAAATGAGATTAGATTTGCAGAGCATTTGGCACAGGGCCTACCACAGAATAGGGCTTCCTAAGTGCTTATTCCCTTCACCTTTTCCACTGACAGTTGTTGTGAGAATAAAATAAGATAATATTTGTAAAGTACTTTGTAAATCTTAAAATTTTATATAACCAAATAGAAGTATTCCTACTGAGCATGCTCCAAAAATGAATCGATGACTGAAGGGTGCCACTTACCTCACAGGATTTAGAGCTGGAAGGTACATTAGAGATTATTCAGCACAAAACCCTCATTTTATAGATTAAAAAACTGAGTCCAAGACAGGAGAAGTGACTTGTCCAGGGTTATGCAGGGGTTAACAGAGCCCTTATATAAAAGCTGGGCACTTGGATTCCAAAGGTCTCTCTCTTCCCCCTGCTTCATTCTGACTCCAGGATCTAAGAAAATAACAGCAACAACAGCTAGATAAATACAAAGAAACAAAAGGGCATGAGACACATGAGGTTGCTGGACTTTTGAGGATCTATCATATACATGGAGACAATAGCTACAATTTATATAATGCTTTACGATTTGCAAAACACTGTACAGATAGTATCTCCTTTGATCCTTGGAGGTAGGTAATATAACATGGATTTGACAGATAAGGAAATTGAGGCAGGTAGCGATTAAATTACTTGTTCAGAGTTACTCTGCTAAGAAGTTTCTGAGGCCTGGTTTGAACTCAGATCTTCATAAATTTTGGTTCTATCCACTGCACCACACCACCTAGTTTCCAATATCAATCTAAAGCATTTATTAAGTCATTAGTATGTGTCAGACACTGCTAAATGCTGGTAGTACAAGCAGAAAGAAAGGTGGTCCTTTGACCTTAGAAGCTAATTCTAAGGGAGAGGAAGACATCTCATAAAAGGAAGCTGGAAGGAGTGGGGGGCAGACTTCTGGGTAATTTTAGAGAAAGTCCCAGAGAAAAGTTAGGATCACAACCTGGAGAAGAAGGAAGACATGATGGACTGGGATCTCCTTAGAATGGAAGTAATGGAAGGAGCAAGAAGAATTGGGCACCTAGGTGATATAGTGGATAGAGTACTGGGCTTGGCAGCAGAAACACTCTTCTTCTTGAGTTCAAATGTGGCTTCAGACAATTACTAGTCTTGTGACTCTGGGCAAATGGCTTAACCCTGTTTGCTTCAATATTTCATCTGTAAAATGAGCTGGAGAAGGAAATGGCAAAGCACTCCAGTATCTTTGCCAAGAAAATCCCAAATAGGGTACCAAAGCGTCAGCTATTACTGAAATGACTCAACACCAAAAATAGGAGGAATCATACAATCAGAAGGAGGAGTCTTCAGTTACAGAGGGCACTTCTAATGTCTGAAGTCTAGGACTCTTAGTGAACATTCATGTTGAAGAGGTTTTTGAGGTATTGTAGAGTAAATCGTATTGGAGAGGAGGGGTCAGAAGAGCTGCCTGGAGAGGAAAGTGAAAAACATGAAACAACATTCCACAATAATGATAGCTAGTATTTATACTACACTATAAAATCTGCAAAGTACATAGTGTATAGTAACCTATTTGAGCCTCCCAGGAATACAGTAATGTGGGTACTACAAGTTATGATTATTCCCATTTTACAGATGAGAGAATTGAGGCTCAGAGAGATTAAGTGACTTGCCCAGTGTGACCAAGGCAGAAAGTGGTAAAGTTGAGATTTGAACTCAGCTTCCCTGATTCTAAATCTTAGCACTCTTTTCATTGTGTGAATTGAGGTCATACAGCTAGTGTCAGGGGCAAGACTTAAACGCAGGTCTTTTTGAATTCCAGTTTAGTGCCCTTTGAATGGAATATAGTGCTTCCTGCTCCTACTTGGGAGGGTAGACTTCATAGCTGGTAATTTGGAGTTTCAGGGGTGTCTTTCCATTATACTTCATTGCTTCTAATGAGAAAAGACTTGATGGCCCCTTTAAATATATGTAATTGAAAAGAAAGTGAAGAGAGAATAAATATTTTACCGGATGTCACCTTATTTTGGTTTAAATTGAGTGCTTTGTTGTTGAAGGTTTGTCAAATGACTTCACATAGTGCCACATCACTTGATACAATCTGGCTAAAAGAAGACAGATTGTACTGGGAATAAAAGAAAGCTAATTAAAAATGGAGTTATCAAATAAAGATGGAATGGCAAGAGATTAGGTGACAAACTTTAAATATTTTTTTACTGATCAAATAGATATTAGGGACATGAGGTGCACTTTAATTAGAGAGAGATGTGACTGTGACATTGTGGGCCACCATGGTAGCTGACCTAAAATGGAAACAAAATGAGGAGGGGATTTGGACCAGTAAAACTGGTTATATTATCTGTTACACAGTTAATGGTGTTGGAACACAAAGATCAAATTTCAAAATCAAATATTAATTTCAGTAGAAAAATAGAGAAAGTTCTGGTAGGAAGTGAAGAATAACACTTATACTCTTGTATTTGACACATCTGGAAACCATTATAGTGTGGTAGGCAAACTTTTTTTGCAACTCAGAAAGCTTTGGGGGAAAGACAAAATCCACTGGACATCGAAAATTTATTTTAAAAATAGTAACGGCAACAACAGATAGATGGCACCTATATAATGCTTTTAGGTTGGAAAAGCAGTTGACATAGTCTCATAAGCTTCACAAAAGCCTTGTGGTATTTTAGAAAGAACACTAGATTTGCAATCATGAAGCCAGGTTGAAAATTCCCCTGTGTCACTTTCTACTTGCGTGACTTTGGACATAGCATTTACTAAGTGGGCAAGATAGCTTCCTCATGCATAAAATAAGGGAGTTGGACCAGATGACCCCTTAGCCATTTTGGCTTTGTTTACAACATTGCTTCTGTACTATAGGTATTATTGTCCCCATTTTATATATTTATTTTTTATGTTTTTATGGTGCAGGGGGAAGACACAGTAATTGGGGTTAAGTGACTTGCCCAAGGTCACTTTAGTAAGTGTCAAGTAAGCTAGTAAGTGTCAAGTGTCTAAGGCTGGATTTGAACTCAGGTCCTCCTGACTCCAGGGCTGGTACTTGTGATAGTAATGGCAATTAAAGATTCCCCTGTATTGGCTTGGTTTTCAAATTGATTGTATTAAAACCCAGAGTTTGTTAATCCCACCTGTGGGATGGGCTTGTTGAAGTGAAAAGAAAGTCCTGAAGTGGGAGGAGCTGGTGATGTAGATTTGGAGAGTCAAGAGAGAGGTGGAAGATCTTTTTGGTAGCAGCACCTCCTGGAGAGAGAGAGACTAAGAGAATTGCTGGTGGCCGCTTTGAATTGCCCTGGACTTTTGAGACCTGCCCCCTGAGCTGCCAAGGACTGAGGAGACATGGCTGTTTTGCTGGTACTTTGTCTGTCTGTTTTGATGTTATTTTGCCAGATTTGTCCACTGGTGAAAGACTGTCCTTTTGTTGAAGAAGTCCTGGAACCTGGCTGTTCGCTAAGAAGGCCTGCGACTGTCCTGCAGACAGAGAGTGAATACTGTCCACTGGTGAGGGACAGTGCTGTTGTTGCAGGGGTCTGGGAGCCTTTCTGTTGGTTCAGAAGCCCTGAAGAAGGATTTTCTTGTTGTATGTTTACAGAAATCCTGGGAGAGGGCTTTGCTAATGTGTTCAGGGGTTCTAGGACTGTTCTACAGACAGAGGATAAATTCATGAAGGGACTGGCAATGTATCTTGTGGCTTTGCTAAGCCTTGTCTCCCCAGGAACTAAGATTGCTGAGAACTTGCCTCGTGTCAAGATGAAGAAAAGACCTCCATTTGGGTATTAAGTGCTGTGTTTAAACTTGATGTAACTCTGGGGTAGATTCAATTGTGATCCAGGGGTGGGGAACTTTTGACCTTATGTTTGGAAACTAATCTACATTTGAGAAGAGGGGCTTTGTGGTGGACTTAATTAAGGTATAGCCTAGGGGTGGAGAAGTATTTAGAACAGAGACTTTGTAATTGATTGAATGATTGGAAGATCCTGGGGTGGGGTAGTACTTGGAGATTATTTAATCACTTAGTAAATGCTGTATTTGGAATGATGTCATGTTTCGATCTTCTCTGTTCTTGGTTTGTCACTAAATAAAATAGAGAGCACCTATGCTGGTATTTTGAACCTGGGAAGTTGCCTTCTTTTGGCATTACATTACATTCGCTCTTCCAGGACGCTGGGTGGTTGCTGTGAGTGGGGAGAGGAGGACCTTTGCTGAGGTAGCCTGTTCTGTTTTAAAGGCTTGAAAATGTGGGTGCTTTCTACTTTATCTACCTGTGCCAATGTCATAACTACTCTGATGGCTTTCACTTTCTGGTTTTGGGACTCAGTCTTTTGGTATCTTAATAAATTTTCTAGTTTATTTCCCCATATGGCAAACCTGACATATTTTGTGATGGATAATTATATCAGCATATTTGTAATCTCTATAGGCATTGTGAATATGGCATTGCTGATACAGTACTCTATCCATTGTACCACCAAGCTGCCTTAATATTGTCCCCATTTTATAGAGGAGGGTAAGCAACTGACCCAGGTAATACAGTCTCCAATTAAAGATGTCCAGTAAAGTGGAACTGACTAATTCTCAAGATGGTCAAACCAAACAGGGCCAGCTATAATTACTAAGAATCCTTTTTCAGTGCTATTAATTCTGCTCTTTGGGAACAGGCAGAACCAGACTAGTTGTTCTTCCACATGATGGCTCCGTAAACATTTTTTAAGACAACTGTCATGCTTCTCCCTGAGCCTTATCTTCTCTAAGGCAAGTGTTCTTAGCATGAACCACCTCTATCAAGCACACATTTTCCCACTGTCTTGGTTACCTTACTCTACACAATCCCCAGCCTTAAAATGCCCTTCCCAAAAGAGACTTTCCAGACTGAATACAAAATCAGGGAATTAAAAGTGGAAGTGACTTGAAAGGTTATTCTGTCCAGTTCCTGGGCATAGAGAAATTGAGTGACTAATGCAAAGTAGAGCTGGAATTTGAACTCAGCTCCTCCAACTCCAAAACTTATTAATATTCTCACTGTACTTTGCTGCTCCTGTTGTGTTCTTTGTCTAGTAATTGAAGCATTTGCATTCTGAATCCCTTAGAAAAATTTAAGTTCCGATGGGGCAGGCGTGCTAGCTATATTTACTTATTTGCATTAGGGGCCAGTCAGTTGATAGGGCAAATGAGGCATTCACAAGTCATTGGCTAATGAAGATAATGAGATTTATTTTGTCCTAATGCATCAAGGATATGCAACAAGGATACAATGGCATTTGGTTTCTCAGGATATTTTATAGATGAGGAATCTGAACACACAAGAGGGTCAATTATGTGCCCCTCCTCTCCATATAGAAACATACCTCATCAGCAGATCTAAGTATCATTACTTAGGTGAGGCATCCGCCAAATAAGAAGTGCATCAAATCGAAGTGGGTGAGACTTCATGCCCTTCTATTTTATAACTGAGAAGTTGCCTAGGAAAGCAGTGAACAATCAGGTCCCAGGAATAGTTTTATTGCATTTTAGGAAAATCTAATCCCTATTATGGGGAAACAAGGGGACCCTGGTCCTGTCACATTGCAGCATAAACTGGTGCCTAACAAATACTTTTGAAAATACTAAAGTGAACACCCAAGGCATGATCTGATCACGAAATTTGGGTTCAAATCCTTTCCCCATCACCTATTAGCCAGTGACCTGGGAAAATCATTTGGTTTGAGCTTTAGTTTCCTCATGTGCACAATAACGAGGTTGAGCTAGATAATCTCTAAGATCACTTCCATTTCTGAATCCTGTGGTCCTATAGTCTGCTCCTTCTTATTCTTCAGGGGCATTTTGAAGATAAGTGACATAATTGACTGATTCTTGTCTTTTGATTTTTCTTTGAAAGGTTTTTGGAAGCCTAAATTTTAACACAGTGGTTAGAGATAAGAGCTTATTACATGGGAAAGTGTTTTATACAGTTATGAGAAATTTCTTTCACAAAAATTAAAATAAAATGTGCTCCAATTGATCTGCATGACCTTGGGTCAATCATTTACTGTCTTTTGTCCTCAGATTCCGCACCTATAAAAGAATGGTATCAGAGTAGTTGATCACTAAAACCCTTTCCAATTTAAGATTTTAAGAGAATATAATAACATGTAAGTCATGATAAGTATATTAGAAAAAATGTATAAAAAGTGGAGGTTGTTGAAAGTTTGAAGGAGGCAGATTTTAGCTTCATATAAGTAAAATTTTTTGTTTTTGTTGTTTATTTGTTTTTTTTTTTTGATAACTGACCTATACATAAGTGGAATGAGCTGCCTTGGGAGGTTTGGGGTTATTCCTCACCAGGATTCTTCCTTTGATGCAGTAGATAGAATGATGGACTTGTAGATAGGAAAACTGGTTCAAATCTTGCCTTAGATAATCCTTGGTGATTTTGGAAAAGCCATGTAATTTTTCTTGGCCTCAGCTCTTCAGCTATAAAATAAGATAGTTGCACTTGCTAGCCTTCTAGTTCTAAATCTATGATCCTCTATGAGCTGGTGAGACAGTAGATCAAGTGCTGGCCCTGGAGTCAGGAAGTGCTGAGTTCAAATACATCCTCAGACACTTACTATGCCACCCTGGGCAAGACACTTAAAATAAGTTTGTTTCAGTTTCCTCAACTGTAAAATGGGAATAATAACAGCAGGGTTATTGTGAGGATCAAATGAGATAATATTTGTAAAAAAACACCTGGTACAAAGAAGGTACTATATAAATGCTTATTCCCTCCTTTCCTCTATGTTTAGGTAGTGTTTCCCTGACCATTTGTCAGTGACTTTAGAGAGGATTTTGATTTTTATATTAGGAGAGGTTCATTCCAACCCCAAGATCCTATAACGTTACAATCTCAACCTGTCTTTCAGGCTCCAGACTGCATTTCCAACTGTCTATAGGACAAGCCTCCTCCTTGCTGAGAGTCAGAACAGGGTAGTTGGATAAGACATGTGATTTGCAGACAAGAAAATCTTGGTTCAATTACACCTCAGATACTTACTAGCCATGTGACTCTGAAAATCATCCAGCCTCTTTTTTCCTTTGCTTCTTCATTTATAAAATGAAGGGATTGTATTTGATGGCCTCCAAGGTCCCTTCCAGGTCTCAAATTATGATCCTTTGATCTCTCCCTGAGTATGCCATTGGCACATACATTTCAACAAGTTCAAAGCAAGTTTATTATTTTCTCTCTAAATATTCTCTTTCTTCTTTCACTATTTCTGTCAGTGGAAACTGACTGGTGAGTCACCTAGTCTCCCATATTTGAAACCTTTGTGTTATCTTTGATTCTTTCCTTCCCTCTTTCTCATCTTTCAAATTGAATCAGTTCTCCAATTCTGTCATTTTTACCTTCATAACATTTCTTTGCCTATATCCCCTTCTCTCTATTCTCATAATTACTACCCAAGGACAGGTTCACTTTACTACATACCTGGACTATTGAAATGGCCTCCCTAAGGTCTCCCCCAATCCTCTTTTCTTTGCCCTCCAATCCATTCTTTGTCCCACTGCCATTATCATTGTCTTTATGGATCGATCTGCTCATGCCCCTCCTCTGCTCTAAAATCTTTAATGGCTCTCTATTGTCTATTGAATAAAGTTTGAGCATTTCTCCCTGGTATTCAAATACCTTTTAAAGCCAGTATATAATCTAATTCAACAAGCATTTCCAGCCTTACATTTTTAACTTTATTTCATATGCTGAGTGGAATGGTCATTGCTGGTGGTAGAATCAGGGGAGGCATCATGGAGGAAGTAACATATGAGTTGAGCTTTAAAGCTAGAAATTTGAAACATTAAAAGAAAGGGGAGGGAAGGCAGACAGGAAGACATGCATTGTATTAATGGGACAGAAAGTAGACCGGTAGAAATGAATTTTTGATCCACTGTCCTCTCTTTTAGTTTCTGGTTTCCAGATTTATGGACTGGTATATAGTATTGATAATTCACAAATTGTGTCTAATCCTCAAACTTTTTATACTTGGAATGTGCTGCATGTACACTTTTAAATTAAATTTAATTTTCTAGCCTATTTTAATCCAACACTTCACTTTAATTGGCTAATATATTTAAGGCACTGCTAACTAATATAAAACCTAAGTACTGAAATGTTCTAGATTACAAGAAGAAACCAGTTCTGCAATTTAGACCCTGCAATGGATAGCTCCAAATAGGAATGAGACATGTGTTGGAAGTTCAACTCTATCATTTTGTGACAATGGCTAAGTCACATGACTACTTTTGGTCACTATTTCTTCATCTATAAATATATGAGGACATTAGGCTAGATAATCTCTGTTTCACCTTCCATGTGAAACAATTGATGATAAATTACCAAAAATGAATGTGGACACAGGAAGATTGTTCATTCATTCATGTACTCAACAAACATTTATGAAATAGCTATTTTGTAAAGGACATTTTCTAGATTTTAGGGATACAAAGACAGAAAATCAAATACAAAAGTCCCTGCCCTTGAGGAAGTTACATTCAACTGGGAGAAAACAAGAGCTAAATAGATAAGTAAATATAAAATATATACCAAAAATTAAAAGTAAATTGGAGGAAGATGGTGGGGGATTCACCTGGGAGCTGGGCCTTGATGGGAATCCAGGATACCAAGAAGAGGAGATAAGAAGGGAAAGAATTCTAGGCACTGGGTCAATCTATGTAAAATCACAGAGGTGGAAGGAACGGTGTCATTTATGAGGAACAACAAAGATGTTTATTCAGCTAGAACATGTGAGAAGGAGTAATCTAAAATCAGTCCGAAAAATATAGGTTGGTATCATGTGGTAAAGGGCTTAATTGCTCTCTTAATAATCAAAGGTCTTTTTATTTTATCTCAGAGTCAATAGGGAGTCATTGATGCTTCCTAGGCAAAGAAGTGATACAGTTTGGAGTATGGATTGGAGTTTATAGAAACTGGAAGCAGAGAGAGATCAAGTAAGGTATAATTTTAATAGTTTAGGTGAAAGAGATTGAGGGACTAAGCTAAGGTCATTTTCAAATGAGTGAAGAGATGGGCAAGAATGCAAAAGTGTGGGATTTTTTGTGGAGATAGAATGGATAAAAATAATCTAATAATAATCACTATTGATGGATATAGGAGAATAAAGGAGGGGGGAGAGTCAAAAAGGACTCAAGATGTGAATTGAGGTTACTGGGGCATATTCAAAGAGAAAATTTCAACTTGATTGTTCTTATTTCAGCCAAATATTGAAGGGAAGAGTAATATAGAACCATAGAAAGAATATGAATCTTCATCAGGAGACTGGTTCAAACCTGGTTCTGATGCATCAAAACTATGTCAGGATGAAATGATGCTGACATGCAGTTTCTTCATTTTATTGCATATGATAAGAACATAAAATATATATATATTCAATAAATAAATAAATAACACTATTTTGCTTGTAACCTTATTGGAAAGAAATCATATCAAAAACTTTTTATGGTGTTCAACAATTAATGTTACTTATTCATCAAGATGAGAGGATTTGGGGTCAGAATCAAATTTTGGCTCTACTATTTGCTCTCTTTAGAACTTTGTCCCCTTCTAGGACTCAGTTTCCTCATTTGTAAGAACAGAACAAAGAATTAGACCCCTAAGGGTCACTAAGAAGCGTACTATTTTTCTTTCTGTTTTTCTTTTCCAAGAGCCATTGGGAACTATTTAATTTATAGAGAAAGGAGAGACTGAAGGAGATACTCTTGTTTATGTGGAGTTACAGTTTTATTGTTCTTTTTTGCTCTGTATTGGACACATAAATAAAATTCTTTACATAATTTTCAGCCAGAGGCTTCAGTATAGTGTTTTTTAAATAGTAGATTTCTGACCCTCTAAGATTTGTTTCTTCTTGCCTTTGGGAACAGAATGGCTTTTGAGTTCTTTTCAGCATAGAAGTGATAACTTTGCAAAGAAGAATGGATCGAGGTGCTCTGGAGTAGAGACAGCTGACAAAAATCAGAGGAGATCCAAATGGAATGCTGATTCCCCAATCAACAAGCTACCCACCACCACTGAATTTTTTTCCCTCAGAGGGCTCAAGGAAAGGCAACCAGGCTGGTGCATATGTGGACAATAGCCCCATGGACTGGAAATTGTAGACAGCTAATGTCAACTCTATTAGGTTCTCAGTGAGATAGAACAAAGTATGGAGGCACTTCTGGCTGGAACTCCAGGATCTTGAATGTGAGCAGAGTTGCTCTAAGTGCTCGGTTGTGCTGCTAGGGTATCATATACAGTCTATCACCATTAAGGGGAAAATGGAGATCAAGTTACTTATTGTGTATATGATAGAAAAGTTCACGGGGATAAGATTGATGCGATTCATGACTAAGTCCTTGTAGCATTTTTCTAACATGATCTGGTCTTGCTCCTCCATGCTTGATTTTGTCACTCATTTGTCCAAGTAACTCACTGGAATTAACCTAAAATTTTTCACTGTTTTGGCAACGAGATCGAGACTATACAAGTCACCATTTCTTTTTTTTTTTTTAATGCTTTATTAACTTCTGATTTACATCATTTGTTTCTGCCAGATTTTGAGTTACAAATTTTCTCCCCATTTTTCCCCTACCCACTGCCCCAAAATAGCAGTCCCACAGGATATCCCCTCCTCCAATCTGCTCTCTCCCACATTTTCTCCCATACCCCTTTCGACTTTTCCAGTGGATCTCTATGCCTCAGTGCCTGTATACCTTATTTCCCAATTACACATAAGATGGTATTAATAATAGTATATACACACACACACACACACACACACACGCACACACACACACAAACACACACACATATATACACATATATATTTGAATATTTGATTTTAAAACTTTCAATTCCGGATTCATTCCCTTCCTTCCTTGTCACCCACCCTTACTGGGAAGATAAGCAGTTCAGTATAGGTTGTACATATGTGGCTAATGCAAAACAATAACATAGTAGATATATTGTAAAACACTGACTATATTTCCCTCCCTCCTATCCCACCTCCCACTTGTTCTATTCTCTACTTTGATCCCATCCCTTTTCAAAAGTGGTGCTTCCAACTTCCCTCCCCCCCAGCCTTCCCTCCCTTCCATCATCCCCCCTCTCATCCCCTTCCCACCTGTAATGGGAATGTGAATTTTTAAGATCTTCCCTGCCCCTAGGCTAAAGTGCACCTGGAGCCTGGGGTGGGAGGCTTGTTTTTCAGTAGATACTTCTTGATTGGCCAGTGAGTCAATAAGGTTGTTACATTCTCTGAGCCAGGAGAAGGCTATATAAGCCCTGATGTGTAGCTTTGTTTTGGGGCTCACTTTGAGAAATGTTCTGTGATTTGATCAGATGAAACTCTGGGAAGCTGTTGTCCAGGGTCCCCCGGCTTTGAAACCCAGATGTTGTTTGGTATGGATGTAATGGTTGGACAGTCTGGAAATCTGTCTACTTGATCTGTTTCTGTCTTGATAATTCTGTCTGTATATTCTGAAGTTCGGGGTTCTGACCTCTTTCCCCTGAACTAGGTAAATGATATATATTTGACTGATTAAAGTCAGCTTGTTAACCCATTTTGAGTTGCTTTCCTTTAACAAAGTAGATCTAAGAACCTGTGTGAGCAGCCACCCTGGAGACTCTGGGGTGCTTGCTGCTACACCCCCCTACTCTCCTGGAGGGTGAGATACCCTATTTAGTGTGTATTTCACTCCCTCCTCAAGTCAAATTCAATGGGAATAAGGTTGACCCATTCCATTTGCCTTCCTATTCTTCCCCTCCATTGTAAACATTTTCCCTTGCCTCTTCTGTATGAGATAGTTTACCCCAATCTGTCTCTCCCCATCTCCTCTCATATTCCTCTCACCTCTTAATTTCACCTTTTAAGTATCATCCCTTCCTATTAAATTGGTCCTGTGCCCTCTATCTATGTATAGCTGTTAACATATATACACACATTCACATATGTATTCATATGCCCATATAGCCTCATATTATATATATGTGTATATATATATATATATATATATATATATATATATATATTTCTAATCCCTTCAACTACTGAGAAAAGTTTCATAAGTTACAAGTTACAATTATTGTTTTTCCATGTAGGAATGGTAATAGTTCAACTTTGATAAGTTCCTTATGATTTCTTTTCCCTGTTTACCTTCGCATGCTTCTCTTGCTTCTTGTATCTGAATGTCAAATTTTCTATTTAACTCTTGTTTATTCATCAAGAATGCTTGAAAGTCCTATATTCCACTGAATGGCCATATTTTCCCCTGAAACATGATAGTCAGTTTTGCTGGGTAGGTGACTCTTGGTTTTAATCCCAGCTCCTTTGCCCTCCGGAATATCATATTCCAAGCCCTTCGATCCCTCAGTGTAGAAGCTGCCAGATACTGGGTTATCTTGATTGTATTTCCACAATATTCAAATTGTTTCTTCCTGGCTGCTTGTAATATTCTCTCCTTAATCTGGGAATTCTGGAACATGGCTATAATATTGCCAGGAGTTTTCTTTTTGGGATCTTTTTCAGGAGGTGATTGGTGGATTCTTTCAACTTCTATTTTGCCCTTTGTTTCTAAAACATCAGGGCAGTTTTCTTTGAGAACTTCCTGGAGGATGATTTCTAGGTTCTTACTTTGGTCATGGCTTTCAGGTAGTCCAATAATTTTAAAATTGTCTCTCCTGGATCTATTTTCCAGGTCAGTGGTTTTTCCCATGAGATGTTTCACATTGCCTTCTCTTCTTTCATTTGTTTGGATCTGTTTAAAAGCATCTTGATTTCTCATAAAGTCACTAGCATTCATTTGCTCCAATCTAATTCTAAAGCAATGATTCTCCTCATTGAGCTTTTGAGATTCTTTTTCCATCTGACAAATTCAGCTTTTTAAGGCATTCTTCTCCTCATTGCTTTTTTGAGCCTCCTTTACCATTTGAGTCAGTCTGTTTTTTAAGGTATTATTTTCCTCAGTCAGGCTGTTGACTCTCAATTCATAATTTTCTAGCATTGTTCTCATTTCTCTTCCCAATTTTTCCTCCGCTTCTCTTATCTGCTTCTTAAGGTCCTCTATGGCCTGTAACCAGCTTGTATTTTCCTTTGAAGCTTTTGGTGCCAGAGATCTGACTTCACTGTTTTCCTCCTGTTCCATGCTTTCTTCCTTTTTGTGCCCAAAATAGGAGTATATTGTTGGAATTTTGTCTGCTTTGTTTCCTTTGCCTGCTCATTTTGCCACTCAATTACTTGACTTTTGGGCTTTTTGCCACAGTAGGACTCTGCCACCAGACAGGGGAACTTTCATCCCAAACGCTGGGGTTTTCTCAGCTGCCAGAGTTATTAGATGGGTGCCCTCTCTGAGGTCTCCACATGCTCTGGCAAGCTGGACACACACCCCAGGACCTCCACTCTAGCCTGCAATCCAGATCCAAGAAGGTTAAAGCAAGAGTGATTACCCCTCAGACTGGTGCTTGGTCCCCCTACACTCTGCAGGCCAGGAGCTGAAGCTGCCACGTGGCACTGGCTGACTGTGCCAGTGTCTCAACGGCTTCTTGCCCCAGGGGTAAAAGCCATGCACTCCCACTTAACTGGTCCCAAAGTCCAGACTGCACTGACCTCTCACTTTGTCCTTTGCATCTATGTGTTCATAAATCTGGAAACAGCCACAACTGCTGCTGATCTGGAGCCCCTCTGGCTGGGCTGCTCAGGCCCCCCATGTCTAAAGCCTCTGCGTGGGGCTGGGCTCGGCTCCCAGAGTGCTGTGCTGGATCCCTGCTGGCCTGCAGGGCTGTCCTCAGCGGGAGGTTAGCTTCTCTGTGTCATTTTGTGGGTTCTGCAGCTCCAAAGTTTGTTTAGAGTCACCTTTTTACGTGGATTGGGGAAGGTGGAAGCTGGAGCTGAGGGAAGGTCATGCTTGTACTCAGCCATCTTGGCTCCGCTCCTCCAATACTCAAGTCACCATTTCTTCCAGTGATGAGGAACCCTGACCACTTTTCTCTGAGGATAGTCCCCATCCCCCGCAATAGCACTTGTATAGTCTTAGGCTTGTTGCCAAAACAGTGAAAAATGTTAGGTTAATTCATGTAAAGGGAATTACAATTGACTTAAATTGGTATTTTAAGAGATATTTTGAAATAGTTGATAAAAGGCTAGTAAGATTCAGAAAGGCCTAGGTTCAAGTCTCTCTCTCTCTCTCTCTCTCTCTCTCTCTCTCTCTCTCTCTCTCTCTCTCTCTCTCTCTTTCTCTCTGTCTCTTTCTTTATCTCTGTCTCTTACACACGTATACACACATGCAAAAACACACAAATCCTATATAACTATGGACAAGTCACCTACCTTCTCAGTAACTCTAAAGAATACTTTAATATTTTAAGGTATAAAAAAAGTTGCTGGTCTGCATCCATGGAGTTACCATGCTGGGAGTTCCTCTAGCGATGAAATCACATATCTGGAACCCTCTCCCCACAATATACACACATCTCTACTTCTCACCCACATTGGCAGTGCACTATTATTAACTCTTTTTTTCTGCTGTTTTCACTCATCAAGAAAACCTGGACTCAAACACTATGGGAATATCAGAAAGTTGCATTCTTGGTAAAATACAAGAATTGGCACTGTTAACAAGGCAAGAAAGGTGATTTTCAGCTTTTGATTAAGATATTTCTTTGTGTGTAGTGTGAGAAAACAGTTATGAAAAAATAATTATCCTGTCACTTCCTCTTTAAGCTGTGTCAGTGAACTAAGAAGACCCAAATACTTCTATGTCTAGGGAAATGGGCAACAAGCTGAAGCATGCACACATCTTCACACAATCCAATTGATGGTCAGAAGAGAATGAAAAGAGCTCTAGTTATTTTCACTAAAATAATTTTAGATACTCTATCTCCCCTCATATTTCTCTCTCCCTCTCTTTGTCTTTCTCTTCATTTTGCTGTCTCTTTCTGTCTCTGTCTCTCTACTTCTATCTCTGTTTCTGTCTGTCTCTGTCTCTGGAAAAATTCAGTGATTGGATGTCCACTAAATGAATTGAACTTACCCAGGAAAGAGTATTCTAGCTCTTGTTTTCTTATTCTGCCAAAAAAGACAGTATAATACAATAGTTCAATCAATCAATCAACAAATATTTACTAAATACCTATCATGTTCCAGGCACTGTTCTAGGTGCTAGGAAGTGTGCAAAGAATGAAATAATCTCTACTCACAATGATCCTACATTCTAATGGCATGTGCACCATAAAATGAATAAATACTAACTAATAATCTATGGTTCAATGTATAGTCTGTGTTGTTTGTCCTTCTTTCTCAAAGAGGACCATGACATTGGGAAGAGGATGCCATGACTTGTAAGTAAATTGGATTTAAGTGAGACAGGGCCATGCAAAGTCATCAGCTTCACTCTTTCCTCAGGAGACATCTGGATCCAGTGGCAAGATAGAGATCAGGATGACTGAAGATGGCCCTGTATGCTGTGGGAGACCTTGGCCTTTGTCTTTCTTAGGTCTCAGTTTGTCTGAGGCAATGATGATTCAGTGATTAAGGCTAGGTAAGAAGAAAGGAGGCAAAGAATGGTCTCTTTTACCCAGTTTTAAAAAATCACTCTGGGAGGGAAAGACCTTTAGGGTTTCTTGCCAAAACAGAAAAAATTGCTATTTACACTCACTCTGAGCTCTCAGAGCCCAAACAGTGGCCGAAAGAAGTTTGGACTAGGACCTATTGTTGGCCAATAAATGAGAGCCCTGGTCAATAACACGACAGTTTGGGAGGGATGGCACTATCATTTGACGAGGGAGGTTCCTGAAAGTCAGTCAGTCCTAGTCAACAGACTGTGACCACACTTGTACTAAGCCAGACACTGAGCTAAGCATTGTGGGTAAAAAGAAAGGCAAAACAGTAACAATCCTCAAGAGTTTCAGATTCTAACTGGGGAGACAACATGTAGATTATGTATAAACAAGAAGAAAAAGCAGTAAATAACTCTAATCTCAGAGGGAAGGCCCTAGTAATGGGGGTGGGGGAAGGAAATGCCTCCTGTAGAAGGTGGTATTTGAGTTAAGTTTTGAAGGATGCTGGGAGACTGAAGTGAGGAGAGCTTTTTGGGAATAGGAAATAACTGGTGAAAAAGGCATGAGGTTGAGCTGTTGAGTGTTGGGGCAGCTAGGTGGCGCAGTGAATAGAGCACCTCAGACACTTAACATTCACTAGCCGCGTGACCTTGGGCGAGTCACTTAACTCCAATCATTCTGACTTCCCCCCTCCAGAAAGAAAAAAAAAAAGAAAGATATTGAGTGTTGTATATGAGGAACTGATGGAAAGCCAGGGTCAATGGTTTATAGAGTACATGGAATAGAGAAAGATATAAGTAAACTGGAAGGGTAAAGAGGGCCTAAGTTGTGAAGGACTTTAAATTCCAAACAGATGATCTTATATTTAATTCTTGAGGTGAAAAGGAGGTAGTCGAACTTATTTATTGAGTAGCAGGGTGACAATGTCATACCTGCTCTTTGGGAAGATCATTTTGGCAGCTGAGTGGAGTGGAGAGAGGCCTGCAGAAGGAATACCAATTAGGAGATTCTTTCAGTTATCTAGGGGAGAGTTGATGAAGGTTTGAACTAAGGTGGTAATTGTGTGAGTGAAGAGAAGGAATTTTGGGAAATGAGTGAGTTGTTGGGAAAGAGAAAGATATTGTGGAAACAGAGATCTGAGACATTACCTTCATATGAGTCCTGGGACTGAGTGGCCCTGGGGCCTTGATGAAGGTTTTTGGACCCAAGATAAATTTTCAAGTCTGGGTTTCAATGAATTTTAGAGCTCACAAAGATGACAAGTTTTAACATGAAAAATATAAAGGCTTTTTTTTGGTTGATTCTGTGAGATTCTCCTTTTCCTCATCACTCACCTTCCCACACCCAACATGCTCCATTCACTACCTTTGCCTTTGAGGTTCATTAAGAACTGAGGACTTGGGACAGCTAGGTGGTGCATTGAATAGAGCACTGGCCCTGCAGTTAGGAGGACCTGAGTTCAAATCCATTCTCAGACACTTGACACACTTACTAGCCATGTGACCTTGGGCAAGTCACTTAACCCCAATTGCCCTGCCTTCTCACTCCAAAAAAAAAAAGGAAAAAAGAACAGGGCTGTCAAATCTTTCTAGAAAGCACAGAGACGATTTATAACTCAAAAGAAGGGGGATCTTATATGCAAATCAGGGGGATGATAGGGCATCAGAAATAAAAAATGGAGCTAATCATCTTCCTTTGAAGGGGACTTCAATTTAAGTAAATCAGTTGGTAATCTATTGTCATGAGGTGTCAGAATGCTGCATTGTCTTCATAGGAGCATAGATTTAGAACTTGAAGGGGCTTAGAGGTCTTCAAGTCCAACTCCCTTATTTTATAGATGAGGAAACAGTCAGAGAAAGCTTCAGTAATTTGCCCAGGGTTTTATAATAATCTGAGGCAATAATAACAAAATAATAACATACATTATTATGGTCCTTAAAATTTTACAGAATGCTTTTTACATGTTATCTCATTTCATCCTCTTAGGAACACTAAGGACCTGACTTCAAATTTGACCTCAGACACTTACTATGAACTTGGACAAGTCACTTAACCCCAGTTGCCTCCAACCCCCCCCACCCCAACAGAAAAAACCAACAACCCAAAAACTCACAACGTAACACACAAGCTAAATAGATATCCCTATTTTACAGATGAAAAAACTGAGGTTCAAATAGCCTAAGTGACTGGTCCATGGTTGCATAGTTAGTAACTACCAGATAGAGGCTTTGGATCAAGACCTTCTTGAGATTTCAGGTCCAGTGGGAGTTCACTATGTACTGCAGTCTCCTGGTTTCAAATTATCTCCCCTGTCACCCTCTAGTGACAAGGGTAGTAAAATAAATCTTCCATTTACAAGAGAAATCTGTATACTTTTCCTTGCTTGATATTGCAGCTGTCACTGTACTCTATGCTCTGTGCTTTAAGACATTCTATTGTAAAGCTATATGTCTGACTAGAAGAGAAAATAAAAGAAAAATTAGTCAACAACAAATGTTTTTCTCATAATATTGAATATGTCAGAACTGGAGATGTGTTGGGAAAAAAAAGTTTTTCTGCTCCTATGTTTTATGATTGGTCAGCAATTCCAAAAATAGTCAAAAAACAATTTCCATTTACCCTTTTTTCCCCCAAATCAAATGCTTTATCAACTTCTGGTTTACATCATTCATTTCTGGCAGCTTTTGAGTGACAAATTTTCTCCCCGTTTTTCCCCTACCCATCACTCCAAAATAGCTATCCCACTGTATATCCTCTCCTTCAATCTGCTCTCTCCCATATCTTCTCCTAATACCCCCTTCGACTTTCCAGTAGGGCATGGTGGATCTCTATGCCCCAGTGCCTGTATATCTTATTTCTCAGTTACATGTAAAATAATATTAATAATAGTATATATATTTAAACATTTGATTTTAAAACTTTGAATTCCAGATTTATTCCCTTCCTCCCTTGTCACCCACACTTACTGGGAAGATAAGCAATTCAGTGTAGTTTGTACATGTGTAGCTATGCAAAACATTTCCATAGTGGATATATTATAAAAGAATGACTATATTTTCCTCCCTCCTATCCCACCTCCCACTTGTTCTATTCTCTACTTTGAGCATTTACCCTTTTAAAATGGGAGTATATTATGTATGTGTCTTGAGTATCTAGGCAGCACAGTGAATAGAGTACAGGACATGAAGTCAAGAAGACATGAGTTCGAGTCCCTGAGTTCTATGGTTCTAATCACAGAAATGACAACTTATGAATCTAGGAAGTAAGTGGAAGGGAGGAAAAGGAACCTGTACCAGAGCAGGGAGTTTTAGGGGAAATGGAAATACATCTGGTGCTAGAACACTTGGGCTGAGATCCCTGCTGTCTTGCATGTGAAACCCTGGACAAGTTATTCAACTTCTCTAGACCTTGGTTTCCTCATTTGTAGGGAATGATTCCTTCTTATTTTATTTTATTTTTTTCCCCATCACATGTCAAGACAATTTTTAGTGTCCATATTTACAAAATTTTGAGTTCCTAATTTTTCTCCCTTCCTGCCTCCCTCCCCACCCCTCTTCTGAAAATGGTAGGCAATTTGATATCACTTATACATGTGCTATCATGTAAAATCATATTTCCATATTAGTCACAGTTGTGAAAGAAGAAACATACCAGAAGGAAAAAAAAACAAACATGAAAAAAATAAAGTCAGTGAAATATGCTTCAATCTATATTCAGAGTCCATAACATTTTCCTTCATGAGTTGTTTGTATTTATCTAGGATCATTATGCCACTGAGAAGAGCTGAGTAATTCATAGTTGGTCTTCATATAATGTTGCTGGTACTATGCACAATGTTTTTCTGGTTCTGCTCATTTCACTTTTCATCAGTTAGTACAGATTATTATAAGATCCAGAAAGAGCCTTTCCAGGTTTTTCTGAAATCTGCCTGTTCATCATTTCCTATGGCAAAATAGTATTCCATTACATTCATAAACAATTTGTTCAGCCATTCCCCAATTGGTGGGCATCCCCTTAATTTCCAATATGTTGCCACCACAAAAAGGGCTACTATAAATATTTTTCACATGTGTAGGAACTTTTCCCTTTTTTATTATCTCTTGAGATATAGACCTAGTAGTGGTATTGTGGGATGCAGTTTGGTTGCCCTTTGGCCATAGTTCCAAATTGCTCTCCAGAATGGAGCTCACAATTCCACTAACAAGGCATTAGTATCCCAATTTCCCCACATCCTCTCAAACATTTGTCATTTTCCCTTACTTTGATATTAACCATTCTGATAGGTGTGATGTGGTGGTACCTGAGAGTTATTTTAATTTGCATTTCTCTAGTCAAAAGTGATTTAGAGCACTTTTTCATATGCCTACAGATAGCTTGGATTTCTTCATCTGAAAACTATCTATTCATACCCTTTATCAATTGGGGAATGGCTTGTATTATTAAAAAATTTGAGTCAGTCCTCTATATATTTTAGAAATTAGGTTTTTATCAGAGACACTTGTATAAAGATTGTTTCCCAGTTTTCTACTTTCCTTCTAATATTGGTTGCATTGACTTTGTACAAAAGCTTTTTATTTTAATATAATCAAAATTATCTGTTTCATATTTTGTAATGCTATCTCTTATTTACTCATGAATTCTTCTTTTCCTCATAGCTCTGACAGGTAGACTGTTCCTTACTTTTTAAATTTGCTTATGGTGTCACCCTTTATATCTAAATTTTTACTTTATCTTGGTGTATGGTATGAGATATTGGTCTATGCCTAGTTTGTGTCCTCTTAACTTCCAAGTTTCTTGGAAAATGTCAAATAGTGAGTTCTTAACCAAGAAACACTAGGTTTCTATGGTCATTGACTATTGTGTCTTCCGTACCTAATCCATTCTACTGATCCACTAATCCATTTCTTACCCAATACTAGATAGTTTTGACAGTTACTACTTTATAATATAGTTTGAGATCTAATATTGCTAGACTACCTTCCTTTGTAATTTTTTTTATCATTAATTCCCTGGATATTCATGATCTTTTGTTCTTCTAGATGAATTTTGTTGTTATTTTTTCTAGCTCTATCAATTTTTTGGTAGTTTGATTGGTATAGTACTGAATAAGTACATTAATTTAGGAAGAGTTGTAATTTTTATTATTTTGGCTCAGTCTGCCCATGAGCAATTGATATTTTCCCAGTTGTTTAGATATGACTTCAATTGTGTGAAAAATGTTTTTAATTGTACTCATACAGTTCCTGGGTTTGTCTTGGCAGGTAGACTGCCAAATATTTATAATGTCTACAATAACTTTAAATGGAATTTCTCTTTCTATCTCTTACCAGTGGGCTTTGTTGGTCATATGAAGAAAAGTTGATCATTTATGTGGGCTTATCTTACATCCTGCAACTTTGCTAATGTTAATTATTTCAAGTAATTTTTTAGTTGATTCTCTAGGGTTAGATTATTTAGTTTCCAATTGATTTTTTAATCAATCTTTCCACTGTCCTTTGTTGAATGTAATTTTTATTGCATTATAATCCAAAAAGACTACATTTACTATTTTTCCTTCTTTACATTTGATTTTGAGGTTTTTTAAGCCCTAATACATGGTCATTTTTTTGTGTAGGTGCCATGCGCTGCTGAGGAAAAGGTTTATTCCTTTCTGTTCTTATTCAATTTTCTCCAAAGGTCTGTCATATATAACTTTTCTAATATTTTATTTATGTCTTTAGTTTCTTTCCTGTTTGTTTTGTCATTGAATATATCAAGTTCTTAGAGAAGACAGTTGAAGTCCCTTATTAGTATAGTTTTACTATCTCTTCCTGTAACTCACTTAACTTCTACTTTAAGAATTTGGATGCTATATCACTTGGTCCATAGATGCTTAGTATTGATATTTCTTCAAATAGCATATGGAACCTTTTGGCAAGATGTAGTTTTCCTTCCTTATCTCTTCTAATTAGGCCTATTTTTGCTTTTACCTTGTCCGAGATCAAAATTGCTACTCCTGCTTTTTTTGCTTTGCTTCAGCTGAAGCATGATATATTCTGCTTCAGTCCCTTACCTTTATTCTGTGTGTGCTTCTTTGCTTCAAATGTGTTTCTTGTAAATGGCATATTGTAGGATTCTGGTTTTTGATCCACTCTGCTATCTACTTCCATTTTATGGGAGAGTTCATCCCATTCGCATTCACAGTTATGATTACTAACTGTGTATTTTCCTCCATTTTGTATATAACTGTATATTTTTCCTCCTGTTTGTCTGCTCTCTCCTTTCATCCTTTCCCTGATCAACAATTTCTGTTCACCACCTCCCCCAATCTTCCCTCCTCTCTGTCAATGCCTCCCTCCCACTTTTATTTAATCTCCTCCCCTCCTACTTCTTTGTAAGGTGATAGATTTCTATGTTCAACTGATTGTGTATGTTATTCCCTCTTTGATCCAATACTGATGAGAGCAAGGTTCAAGAGATGCCCATTGCCCACTTATCTATCTTCCCCTACACTATAAGAAGTCTTTTATGCCCTTTCATGTGAAATAATTTACCCCATTCTACATCTCCCTTCTTTTTGTACTCAGTGCATTCCTCTTTCTCATCCTTTATTTTTTTTTCATTCCCTCAAATTCACCTTATACATGAATCCTCTGTGTCTATATATTCCTTCTAGCTGTACTATTGGTGATAAAATTTTTAAGAATCACAGATCATCTTTCCATGAAGGGATGTAAACAATTAACTCTATAATTTTTTTTCATCAGTCTCACTTTCCCCCCAATTCTTCTTCTACCTCTCTTATATGATTTTTAAGCTCCTTTTTGAGCTCTTTCATGAGTTCTTTCTGGGCTCAAGACCACTTCCCATTTTTCTTTGGGGTTTTGCCCATAGGTATTTTGACATTGTTATCCTCTTTTGAGTTTGTGTCTTGATCTTCCCTGTCACCATAATAATTTTCTATGGTCAGATTCTTTTTGTTGTTGTTATTTGCTCATCATTTTTTGTACTTTTCCCTTTCTTTTAAAGTGGAAGGGATGCTGTCTAAGGCTTTTTGTGACAATAACTGTGGGCCCTGGCCATTTACGTGGTGCTACACTGATCTTGCCCTGAGGCCCATGGGGGACCCTTGTGTCTGATGATGTGATTATGGAATGGGGCTGGGAATGGTCCCTGGTGTTGCTAGAGGCTATAGTGGTTTCACAGCTTACCTGATGCTGAGTGGGCTCTTAGTGGTGGCATCTGTCTATGTGCTGAGGCAGTGGGGTATTATATGTTTCCCTGGGGCTGTATTGAAGCATGTGGTGTTTTGGCTGCTGGTCCCTGTTTGCCCAGGGCTATACTAAAACTCATTGAGCTCTGGCTACTGCAGTTTGCATGTTTGCCTGGGGCTAAGCTGAAACTCATTGTGGTTCTCAGAGATGGAATTTGTTCATTCCTCTGTTTATGCTGAAGCTTGTGGTAGGGTCTGCTGTTTGATGTTTGCCTGCTCCACTGCACTGGGGCTTAATCTCCCACTGGTTTTCTGAGGTGGGGCTTGCTGAGATGCTTCTTGTCCTGGAATGAGCTCCCTTTTTATCTGAGTAAGACAGATCTCTCCTATTGATCTTCCAAGTTTTTTGGGCTCAAAGAATGTTTCACTCTGTCTTTTTGCTTTTTCTACTCTTCCAGGATTTGTTTTGAGGTGCTATTTTGTAGTTGTTTGAAGGTGAAAATCAAATGTTATGTACCGCTTGTTCTTCCATCTTGGCTCCTGGAAGTCCTCCCTACCTTAAAATCTATGGAAGATTACTGAAAATGAGGCATACTACTAGAAAAATATTGAATATCCCCTTCCACTTTCAGTCCCTCATTTTGTGTGTGTCTATCTATGTTTGGGCAAGGTGGTATGGTATAGTGTAAAGGGACTGGCTGAAGAGTCAATTTTACTTCCTATAAAACTAGCATAACACTACCCTTCTTACCTATACTACAAGGATTCTATCCTTTGTTCCTTTGGGAAAGCTTTTGTGAAAGCCTTAACATTATATAAATGTAATATGGAGAGGGGTAGAAGAAGTATGAATAAGAAAAAGGGTCCAAGTGTTTAAGATGGGAGCCAATGCATTTATTGGGAGATCATACATTTATCGCCTCAGCCTGAGTTGTTGCAACTGACTCTTATTTGCTCTCTCTCTGCCTCAAAACTCTCCCCACTCCAATCCATCATCTATCTGCACAGCTTCTGAAGTGATTATATTAAAAAGCAGATTTGACCATGTTATTTTTATTTAATAAGTTCTAGTGGTTCTTTATTACATCTAGGATCGAATATAAACTTCTTTGTCTGGCATCTGAAACTCTCTTGCAACCTATTCCCTTCCTATGTTCCCTTACATATATTGTTTTTTCTTCTTTCCTATCTTTCCTTACACATTTTTCCTTATAGATGCTCTCCAATCCAGCAGTACAGGACTCTTGGCATAGTAGGACATTCCCTCTCTTGTTCTTGTACCTTTATACTCATCATCCCTCCTCCCTCAATAACATTTTCTCCTTGAGGTGACCACATAAAGTCACCCTCTTCCTTTAGCATACAGCTCAACAGGAAGCCTTGCATGATCCCTCCAATTGCTAGTACCCTTCCTCCCCAAACCACATTGTATGGATTTTGAATATTTTTGCCTATACATAATTCTGTACATGTCATCTTCCTCATTAGGATAGAAACTTCTTGACAGCTAGGACTATTTCATGTTTTTGTCAACTGTATCCTTAGTGTTTAAAACAATGTCCAACACATAGTAGGTGCTTAATAAATGCTGCTTGCTGATTGATTGTGGGCTCAGTAGACTTGAATGAGTGAAAGGATTTTTGAAAACTGTTAAATACCCTCCTGAAGAAATTTCAGTGCCCCCTTGAGGGAGCAAGTCTAGTGAGGCAAATCATGCAGGTGCAGGGTGCTATCAATATCATTATAGGAGATGATGCTGAATTGAGGGATCACCAGACATGTACATTGACTTCAAAGGATCCTCAGAATTGCGGCAGCAGCTCTGCTAAGGAACGAGGAAACTTCTATTAGCTTTCCTGTCACCTTCCAGGACCTTTGTAATAGACAGCCAAACTCAGGGTTAAATATCAGGAGATTTTGTTCCTTAAGGTGCTGTGCATTTCTGAGTGTGAAACTCTAGCCAGAGCTGTCTTAGAAACCACCCTTTGAGTTCTCTTATAGAAGCATAAAATTGGTATATGATTGTGATGGAATACTACTGTGCTATAAGACATGATGAGCTCAATGATCTTAGAAAAATCATGGTAAGATTTGCATGAATGTATTAATTAATGAAGAATAGAATAAGCAGAACCAAGATAACATTGTATAAAGTAACAGCAATATTATTTCAAGAGCAACTTTTGGCAAATAAGTCATTTTGACTATTATAAATATCCAAATTAATGATAAGGAACTTATGAAGAAAGATGCTATCTCCATCCAGAGAAAGCACTGATAAATAGATTTACATAGAGCAGCACTTCTTAAACTGTGGGTCATGTTCATGACCCACAGTTTAAGAAGTGTTAAAGGGGTCACAAGTGGCAAACATTTAAGAAGCACTGATATAGAGAATATATCTATTTGTTTCTAATGGTAGCCATCTCTAGGTGGTGGTAGTAGGGGAAGAAAGAAAAAGAAGAAATTTGTATGATAACTTTATGATATATTTTAAGGGAATAGCAATTTGTACATAATAAATAGATTTAGAGTTTAATGTGTAACCATCTTTTTATTATACTATGTTATGGAAATGCTTGTTTTATTTCAGAAATTACAAATTAAATAAATAAATGTGAAAAAATGGCAAAAATATAACATTGGACTTAAGGGCTACAAAGGATCTTAGAGATTAATTTATCTAACCACTTCATTTTTACAACTGAGGGAATAGAGGTCATAAAAGTGTGATTTATACAAGTTGATGTAGTTCTTAACTGGTGGAGCCAAGATAAGCCTTCGTCTCTCAATTCCCAGTCTGTTTCTTAAATCCCTGAATATGACAACACACTGGTTAATCATTTCATGGACTTAAAAAAATAGGATTTCATTGAATCTTAAAATCTTTGAATTGGATAGTCCAACATGTTTCAGGGGTACCTAAGAATCACCTGTACAACATTCCCCAAAAGTGAAAACTACTAGTGGTGGGGAGAGGTTCTTGAGACAGAGAATTTCAATTATTGATACAATGAGTTGTACAGTGACTAGAGGGAAAGGCAGGGAGGATGAGGAAGGTCAGGAAGATCTGAGTTCAAATCTTGCTTCATATACTTACTAGCTGAAGGACTTTGAAAAAGTCGCTCAATCTCCCTTTGCCTTATTTTTTCTTATATGTAAAATGAAGGGGTTGGACTTGGTGGGATCCAAGTTTCCTTTATTCTCTAATCCTATCATCATATCCTCCTAGAAGCATGGTGAAGTTTTTTTACATGATCCTAAATTTGCCTCTCTGCAGATTGTACCCATGGCTTCTAGTTCTTCCTTCACACTCTGTCAAATAAAATCTTCCTTTCAAATATTTGAAGACAGCTGTCACATATCCCTAAGTTTTTCCTTTCCAAGCTAAACATTTCTAGGATTTTCAACCTATGTTCATACAATATGATCTCAAGGCTTTTTAAAAATTTCATTGGTAAAGTGATAAGTATGAGTTGGCCATTTGAAAGGAAATATGGGACATAGAAGAGTCCACTCCTTGTCTATTTAGCTTTTGTGAATGTAGAAGTGTTCCCCAATTGATTATGGATTGAGGGAATAACTTTCTAACCTTGATATGACAAGTTCATCTTGGTTCAATACTGCAGATGCTTAGAATGGTCAAGGTCCTCTACTGACTTAATAGAGATCAGATTATCTATCTTCCAAAGTTTTTTCTTCCTTACAGAACCTCTAATGTAGATAGGCTTTGTATCACTTCCAAAAAGATATAACTCACTGTGACTAAGCAACAGGAAACGTATTTCGATAGGAACTAGTAGTCAGGACTTCCGGGAGTTTTTCCCCTGCTTCCTGTTCTCTTTAACTAGTTTACTTCAGGGGTAGAAATAGCTTTTTCTTCTTTGCCAGCTGGCAACAAAAGAGCAGGCTGAATTGTGATTAGTCTGAGACCTCTCTGTGCTCTAGTACTTTTTTTTGTCTACCTGATCCCAAGGAAGTGTTAACTTATTTTTTTTCTACTTAACTTCAGGTTTTGGAACCTTTGAACCTTCTTTCTGGGAAAGAGGTGCTGTCATATTGCACTATTGACACTCAAAGTTTGAAGTCCACTACAACTCCAAGAATTATGGTCTAGATATACTTCCCCCACCTACTTGAAGGCAGGTTTGTAACTGTGTTATGCAGTGGTCAGGGGAAGGGGATATGGTTGATGAAAGAGACCTTGAAAGATTTCACCTGTACCTAGAGTTATTTCATGGGCAACCTGAAGAGTTGGAAAATATGTCATTGCATGGAAATTGATCATTCATTTGGCAGGAAATGAATACTACTTGACATTTTCTTAAACATGGGTGGAAATTTTAGGTTTTTAATTTTTAAAATTTTAATAAATTTCTTACATTAATATATGTCTCTTCTCTCAAAAACTCAAGATACTTCTTTATAAATATTAGTGGTGAAATAAATGTTAACACATACCTTCCTTGGGAACCAGGTAAAGCTACAATTATTCATTTGCATTTTTAATTAGACCAAAATGAGCCCAAACACTCAGACATTAAAATCATACTTGCATTGTTTGATTGTGGAAATGACTGTAGATTAGTTATTAATGGAATTATCAATAAGAAAAATGGATGGAGAATGAAAAAAATCTCAGAAAGTGGGCAAAGCAGGATAAAGAGTAAAATCACGTCTCTTCTGATATATCAGGTCACTTTCTCCTTAGTCCTTTGTGATTTTTTTTAGAAATAGAAGAGTCAAATGGTTTGACTTTTCCTACAAATTCTACATTGGTTTTCTTTAACCATGTTAGCCTTTATTCCAAAATGGAGAAAAAAATAGTAATTTCCTTCTCTCCCCTTCTTCACCTTCTCTCCTTCCTTTTCTCTCCTTCTCTCTTCTCCTCTTCCCTCTCCTTCCTTCCCCTTCCTTCCTTTTCCATTCCTCCCCTATCTTCCCTTCCTGTCCTTCTGTTCCTTCCCTTCTCTTCCCATTCCCTCCTTCCTTCCTTCCTTCCTTCCTTCCTTCCTTCCTTCCTTCCTCCCTCCTTCCCTTCCTTCCTTCCT
>NW_027186473.1:29398882-29422742 GCF_028583685.1 Petaurus breviceps papuanus
TTCCTTCCTTCCTTCCTTCCTTCCTTCCTTCCTTCCTTCTCTTCCCTTCTCCCTCAAATAGTTACTAATATAGAAAAAATAGAATCAATTGAAGGCTCAATCCTTGTTTCAAATCAATATTTTATGAAGTATTATGTTAGTCCTTTATCCATTATAATCTCATTTATTCTAGCATTTTTATAGTTTTAGAACTTCTAGATACCTCTAGAGGGGCAGAAACAAGATAAAGGAGTAGAAACAAGACTTCCGCAGGGTTCCAGCTTCCACCTCTTTAATTCATGTAAAAGGCGACTTTGAACAAACTTGGGAGCTGCAGAACTCACAAAATGACACAGAGAAGCTAACCTCCTTATGAGGACAGCTCAACAGGCCAGCAGCAAGCAGTAAGTGCAGTACTCTGGGAGCTGAGCCCAGCCCCCGGTGAGCCTAAGGTTTTAGCCTCAGGGCCACCTGACCAGCCACCTGCTGGAGGGACTTCAGATCACCAGAAGCTGTGGTGGTTTCCAGAATTATCAACCCATAGATTCTAAGAACAAAGTGAGAGGTTAGTGCAGTGTGGACTTTGGGATCCAGAAGTTTGGGAGTGTGGTTCAGGCTATATCCCCTGGAGGGAGAAGCTGCTGAGGCACCACAGACATTCAGCCACTACCACATGGCAGCTTCAGCTCCTGGCCTGCATATTGTAGGGGGATTAAGCAACCAGTCTGAGTGTTCGCTCTTGCTTTTACCTGCTTGGATCTGGACTGCAGTCCAGGGTGGAAGGCCTGGGGTATGTGACCAGATTGCCAGAGCATGTGGAGACTTCAGAGAGAGCACCCAACTAATAGCTTTGGCAGTTGAGAAAACCCCAGTATTTGGGATAAAGCTCCCCTGTCTGGTAGCAGAGTCCTAATGTGACAAAAAAGCCCAAAAGTCAGGTAATTGAGTGGCAACATGGGCAAACAAAGGAAGCAGAACAAACAGAGGAATCCAACATTACACTCCTACTTTGGGGACAAAAAGGATCAAAGCATGAAACAAGAGGAAGACAACAAAGTCAGAACTCCTGCACCAAAAGCTTCCAAGAAAAATATAAACTGATTACAGGCCATAGAGGACCTTAAGAAGGATTTTGAAAATCAAATAAGAAAAGTGGAGGAAAAATTGGGAAGAGAAATAAGAATGATGCAAGAAAACTATGAAATTAGAGTCAACATCCTGACTGAAGAAAATAATACCTTAAAAAGTAGACTAAGCAAAAGAGGCTCAAAAAGGCAATGAGGAGAAGAATGCCTTAAAACGTTGAATATGCCAGATGGAAAAAGAAACTCAAAAGCTCACTGAAGAGTATACTTAGTTCAGAATTAGATTGGAGCAAATGGATGCTAGTGACTTTATGAGAAATCAAGATACTATTAAACAGATACAAACAAATGAAAAAATAGAAGGCAATGTGAAATATCTCATTGGGAAAACTACTGATATGGAAAATAGATACAGGAGAGACAATTTAAAAATTATTGGACTATCTGAAAGCCATGATAAAAAAAAGAACTTAGAAATCATCCTTCAAAAAATTATCAAGGAAAATTGCCCTGATGTTTTGGAACCAGAGGGCAAAACAGAGGTTGAAACAATCTACCAATCACCTCCTGAAAAAGATTCCCAAAAGAAAACTCTTAGGAATATTATAGCCAGGTTCTAGAGTTCCCAGATCAAGGAGAGAATATTACAAGCAGCCAGGAGGAAACAATTTGAATATTGTGGAAATGCAATGAGGATAACACAGGATCTGGCAGCTTCTGCACTGAGGGATCAAAGGGCCTGGAATATGATATTCTGTAGGTCAGAGGAGCTGTGATTAAAACAAGAATCACCTACCCAGCAAAACTGAGTATCATGTTTCAGGGGAAAATATGGTCATTCAGTGGAATAAAGGACTTTCAAGCATTCTTTTTTTTTCTTTTAAATTTAAAGCAATCAGTGTTAAGTAACTTGCTCAAGGTTACATGGCCAGTTATTTCTGGGTGTGGTGCTGAGTATCTGAGCCTGGATTTGATCCAGGTCATCCCGACACTGGAGCTGGTGCTCTTACTTGCTGAGCCACCTGGCCACCCCTAAGCAATTGGGGTTAAGTAACTTGCTCAAGGTTACACGGCCAGGTGTTTCTGGGTGGGTGCTAAGTGTCTGAGCCCAGGATTCGATCTCCAGGTCTTCTCAACACTGGAGCCAATGCTATTACTCACTGTGCTACCTGACTACCCCACTTTCAAGCATTCTTGATGAAAAAACCAGAGTTGAATAGAAAATTTGACATTCCGATACAAGAAGCAAGAGAATCATGAGAAGATAACAGGGAAAAGAAGTCATAAGGAACTTATTAAAGTTAAACTATTTACATCCTTAGATGGAAAAACAATGATTGTAACTTATGAAACTTTCTCTCTCTCTCTCCATACACACACACACACACACACACACACACACACACACACACACACACATTTGGCTCAGGGAGCAAATGACATGCACACTAAATATAGTATCTCACCCTATAGGAGAGTAGGGGGGAAGGGGATGAAAAGGGGCCTGATGGAAGGGAGATCAGGCTGGGGGAAGGGTGGTTAGAAGAACATAGTTTTGAAAAGGGACAGGATCAAAGTAGAGAATAGAATAAGTGGGAAGTGAGATAGGAGGGAGGGAAATATAGTAAGTCTTTTATAATATATCTGCTATGGAAATGTTTTGCATAGCTTCACATGTACAACCTATATTGAATTCTTATCTTCCCAGTAAGGTTGGGTGACAAGGGAGAAAGGGAATGAATCTGGAATTCAAAGTTTTAAAATCAAATGTTAAAAAATATACATATAGTATTATTAATATTATTTTATATGTAACTAGGTAATGATATAGAGGCACTGAGGCAAAGAGATCCCCCATGCCCTACTGGAGAGTTGGAGGGAGTATGGGAGAAGATATTGGAGAGAGCAGATTGGAGGAAGGGATATCCATTGGGATCACTATTTTGCGGTGCTGGGTTGGGGGAAAATCAGGGAGAAAATTTGCAACTCAAAATCTTGCAGAAATGAATGATGTAAACTAGAAGTGAATAAAGCATTTTATTAAAAAATATAAAAAAATACCTCTAGAAACAAACAAAAAGAACTACTCCATTAAGGAGATAAGTATTCTTCTTCTTTTTTTTTTTTTTTTTTTTTGCTTTTTAGAGGGCAATTGGGTTTAAGCAACTTGCCCAAGGTCACTTCAGGTCTGGTGCTCTGTTCACTGTGACATCTAGCCACCCCAAAAGTATTCTTATTGATGTAACCAATGTGTCAAACAAGGACAAACAGACCAGGTTAATTTCTGACTAATAAATAATATCATGCCTTTTTCTCCAACTAGAAAAATCTCAGACTATCTGCATTTGGGTCACTTTTAGGTATTAGACTAAGCTTCCTTGTTTTTTAAACAGTACATATTTTGAACACAAACATGCACACATTACAGAAAACAAACTAACAAACAAACAGATAAGGACATAGCATGGGAATCTAAGTCTGACAGCAAGGAGAAAATCATATAAAATAGGGAAGTCCCTGTGATGTGGATAGAATTAGCACTTTTTCTGAATATCTGTCCTTTTTCTCTTCTCATCCCTCATTCATCAGAAAAACGCAATGACATCATAGTTACTCCTACAAATTCTCTCTTTGCTTATAAAGTCTCAGACACAGACTGGTAGCTATTCCTACCATTTTGATATCAAACCTAGTGTTTTTCACCTCCTGATATGCTAGCTGCCTTCCTGGGTCCAGTGTTATTACTCTCTCCTCCAATAAATTCTTGCATTTTGAGCATGTGGAATAGGATTCTTGTTGGTGGACATGTTTTCTATACTCATTCATCTGAATAAAACAAGATCAGAGAGTAAAAGTTTTCTTTATGTAGAGAAGACTGAGCATTAATTTTATGCTCTTTTGGTCCACTGTCAGAAATAAATTTCTGATGCACAAAGAGAGATGATTTATTTAAACATTAACTTTTTTTTTCACACAGAAGCTGCAAGTGACTTAAGAACATTTTTTTTTAAATGGAGGCAGGATGAATTTTATCAGTTGAAGTGAATATTAGAGGTTCTATTGCCATGTCTAAAGAGTAAATTAAAGGGAAAAAGAAAAAAAAGTAGGGAAATAATTAAATTCAATAATTATTAAATGCCAACTACATACGAGGTATTATTCTTGCATGCAAATTAACCTGTGGCTCTAAGGTCAATGGGAAATTCTCCTTATTGGTGCAGTTCTTTGTCTCAAGCTTACATGAGGGTTGGGCAGAGTTGGTGAGAAGAGATATTTTGAATTATTCTGGCTTCCAACTTTCAGATTAAAGATACATGACTACAGCCTTTCTTCGGGTCACTTAAGGGAAAGAAATACACTGGGAAGACAAAGTCAGTAGTCTCCTTCATGTCCTTATTCCTAGCTTGCTATTTAAGAGATTTGGGGGAATTTTCCCATGGGTGAGATCCAAGACCCTCTCTCTTAATTGATCTGAGTTATCTTGTTTCCAATGGGAGAGGTCATTTATTCTCTATATTGTCTGGTATATCCTCTCATGTCTATGGCTTTCCTAATTTCTCTTCTACTATTTACTAAGATTAATGGGTTTATTTGCTATATATATTCATTGTAGGACTGGTATTTGGTGGGAAGGCAATCAAGTCTTAGATATGGAGCTTTGGGAATCCCTTCCCCAGATGAATAATATTTAAGAAGGCAGACAGATATAATTCCAGCTTTATACACATCTCTCTGAGGGCAGTAGAGTAGTCAGCCTCTGATTCCAACCTCCTACTTCCCTTCCTGACAAGAATAAAATTTTCCATTGGAAAAGGGTGAGGAGGGTGGAGCCAAGATGGCAGAATAAAAACAGACTTGCTGGAGATCTCCCCCAAACCCTTCCAAATACCTGTAAAAATGACTCTAAATAAATTCTAGAGCTACAGAACCCACAAAATAGCAGAGTGAAGCAAATCTCCAATCCAAGACAACATGGAGGAATGACAGAAAGCGTATATTGCATTGGGCTGGGAGCAGAGTGCAATCCAGCACAGACAGGGCCAGTGCAGGCCTCAGGGCACTGAATCACTGGCAGCTGTGGCAGTTTCCAGACTTAACTTACAAATACCAAAGACAGTATAGAAGGTCAGTGGGAAAACTCTGTGGGACCTGGGTGAAAGAGGAGCATGATCCAGCTGGGGTGGCAGAAGTGGTGGTGGTGATGGTGGTGGTGGTGACAGCAGCAGGAGCTTCTGCTTCTGGAACTCTGGGCCCACAGATGGTGGGGTATTGAGAATCTGTTACAAAACCACTGAAGCCTGGGACAGTATACCCACACCCACTTCTGCCCCCACTAGAAGCACAGTCCTACAATGACAAAATTAAAAAGCCAAGTATTTGGTTGGGAAGATGAGCAAACAGTGTAAAAAAGTCAGACTATAGAATCTTACTTTGGTGACAAAGAAGATCCAAAGATACAACCAGAAGAAAACATCAAAGTCAAAGTTCCTACATCAAAAGCCTCCAAGAAAAATATGACTTGGTCACAGATCATGGGAAAATTGAAAAAAAGGATTTTGAAAATCAAGTTAGAGAAGTAGAGGAAAAATGAGGAATAGAAAGTGATGCAAGAAAATCATGAAAATGAGTCAACAACTTGCTAAAGGAGACTCAAAAATAGACTGAAGACAGTAACACCTTAAAAAGTAGACTAACCTAAATTGCAAAAGAGTCCAAAAAATCAATGAGGAGAAGAATACCTTAAAAAACAGAACTGACCAAATGGAAAAGGAGGTTCAAAAGCTCACTGAAGAAAATAATTCCTTAAAAATTAGAATGGAGTAAGTGGAAGCTAATGACTTTTTAAGAAATCAAGGAATTATAACAATTAAAACAAGACCAAAAGAATGAAAAAGGACAGAAGACAATGTGAAATATCTCATTGGAAAAACTCCTGACCTGGAAAATAAATATAGGAGAGAGAATTTACAAATTATTGGACTACCTGAAAACCATGAACAAAAAAAGAGCCTAGACATTATCTTTCAAGAAATTATCAAGGAAAACTGCCCTGATATTCTAGAACCAGAAGGTAAAATAGAAATTATAAGAATCTACCAATTACCTCTTAAAAAAATACCAAAGGGAATACTCGTAAGAATTTTGTAACCAAATTCCAGAGTTCCCAGGTCAAAGAGAAAATATTGCAAGCAATCAGAAAGTACCAATTTGGGTATTGTGGAAATCCAGTCAGGACAACCCAAGATCTAGCAGCTTCTACATTAAGGGATCAAAGACCTTGGAATATGATATTCTGGAGGTCAGAGAAACTTACATTAAAACCAAGAATCAACTACCCAGCAAAATGGAGTATAATACTTCATAGGAAAATATGAAAATTCAATGAAATAGAAGACTTTCAAGCATTTTTGATGAAAAGACAAGAGCTGAATAGAAAATTTGACTTTTAAATGCAAAAATCAAGAGAAACACGAAAAGGTAAATAGGAAAGAGAAATCATAAGGGACTTATTAAAGACGAACTCTTTACATTCCTACATGGAAAGATTTGTATGTGTGTGTGTGTGTGTGTGTGTGTGTGTGTGTGTGTGTGTGTGTGTGGATAGATAGATAGATATTGTGAGGTGAGTTGAATATGAAGGGATGATGTCTAAAAAATAAAATCAACGGGTGAGAGGAATATATTGGGAGAAAGAAAAAGGGAGAGATAGAATGGGTTAAATTACTTCACATAAAAGAAGTAAAAAAAGTTTCACAATTGATGGAAAGAGGGGGGATGTGAGAGGAAATAAGTGAACCTTACTCTCATTGGATTTGTCTTCAGGAGGGAATGATATATACACTCTATTGGCTATCTAACCCTACAGGAAAATAAGGGGGAAAGGGATAAAAGGAGATGATAGAAAGGGAGACAGATTTAGGGGAGGGGTTAGTCAAAAGCAAACACTTTTAAAAAGGGACAGGGTCAAAGGAGAAAATAGAATAAGCAGGGGAGCAGGATAGGATGGAAGGAAATATAATCAGTCTTTTACAACATTACTATTATGGAAGTATTTTGCATAACTACACATGTATAACCCATATTGCATTGCTTGCCTTCTCAATGAAGTTGGGTGGGTGGGGGAAGAAGGGGGAGAATTTGTAACTCAAAGTTTTAAAAAAAAATGCTAAAAATTGTTTTTACATGCAACTGGGAAATGAGATATACAGACAATGGGATATAGAAATATATATTGCCCTACAAGAAAATAAGGGGGAAGGGAATAAAAGAAGAGATATGATAGAAGGGAAGTCAGACTCGGGGAAAGGATAATCAGAATGGAAAGAGATGGCAAAAATTTAGAACTCAAAATCTTGTGGAAATGAATGTTGAAAACTAAAAATAAAATGATTTAAAAAAAGAAAATTGAAAGAGTGGGGAGGGGAAGAGATGCCTTTTGAATAACCTCTAGACAGAACCTTGTGGTCATACATGATCTATATGGGCAGAAACAACATCACAAAACCTAAATACACACACACAAACTGAAGAGAGAGTAGTAGGAAGAAAATGGATGCATGAAAAGAAAAGAGAGAGAATAAAAAGGACAAAAGGAAGACTTTTACAGCATTTTCAGTAAGGCAAAGGACTTTTTTTTTTTGCCTTTTGGAGGGCAATTGGGGTTAAGTAACTTGCCCAAGTTTACATGGCTAGTTTTTTTGTGTTGGTGTTAAGTGTCTGAGTCTGGAACAAAACTCAGGTCCTCCTGACTCTAGGCACTTTACTCACTGCACCACCTAGCCGCCCCATGGACCTTTTGTTTTTCAAATCTCAGCTACAATTGTGATCAAGTCACTTAATCTTCATGGGTCTCAGTTTTGTTGCACGTTAAATGAAAGGGTTGTCAAAGGATATGAACAGGCAGTTTTCAGAGAAAGAAATTAAAGATATTTATAAGCACATGAAGAAATGCTCTAGTTCACTATTGATTAGAGAAATGCAAATCAAAACAACTCTGAGGTACCACATCTCACCAGTCAGATTGGCTAAGATGACAAAACAGGAAAATGACAAATGCTGGAGAGGATGTGGGCAAATTGGAACACTAATGCATTGCTGGTGGAATTGTGAACTGATCCAGCCTTTCTGGAGGGCAATCTGGAATTATGCCCAAAGGGCTATAAATACTTTCATACCCTTTGATCCAGCAATACCACTCCTAGGTTTATATCCCGAAGAGATCACAGAAATGGGAGAAAGACCCATATATACAAAAATGTCTATAGCAGCTCTTTTTGTGAGTAGCAAAGAATTGGAAATTAAGGGGATGCCCATCAATTGGGGAATGGCTGAACAAGTTGTGGTATATGCATGTTATGGAATACTATTGTGCTATAAGAAACGAGGAGCAGACAGTCTTCATATTTACCTGGAGAGGCTTAAAAGAACTGATGCTGAGTAAGAAGAGTAGAAACAGGAGAAATTTGTACACAGTTACAGATACAATGTATGTGTGATGACCAATTTTGATAGACTGGACTCTTCTCAGCAATGCAGTGATATAAGTCAATCCCAAAAGACTCATGGTGGAGAGAAATATGTGCATCCAGAGAAAGAACTAGAAAGAACTAAGATTATATCTAGGTAGAAGCAAAATACCTGATCTTTTTCCTTCTCTTATTTGGTTTTATGTCCTCTTTACCATTTTTAATTCCAGCTGGTACAAGTCGTCCTTATAACCTGACTAATGTATAATGTGAAGGTGTTTGCAGATCCTGTACTTGACTATGGGCTGCCATGAGGGGGAGGGGAGGGAGGGGGATAAAATATGAAACTCAAGAAATTGTGGAATTGAATCCTGTAAACTAAAAGGAAATAAACAAATTAATTTAAAAAAAGGCCTCTGAGATCCTTTCTAACTCTAAATCTCTAATTCTTTGATTTGATAAATGCTACTAGATATGGTGCTGGTACCTTAAATTTTCTTCATCAATTCTGAATCTGCAAAGAATACTTTTGTATATTCTTTAATTGAGAATTGAAAGAAACAGAGAAAGAAAAGCTCCAGAAAGGAGCTTCAGGGATGATAAGCCTCTACCTTCACAATGTAAAGAATCCACCTGCGACTTTTTCAAGTGTGAATTCTATTAAATAAGTGTTTGGTAAGCACCACCCTACCCCATGTGCAAAGCCCAAGAGAGAATAAAATGTTTAGATTAGACACTATCCTTGTCATCACAGAGATTTCTGTCTAGTGATTTCCATGTTACCATGCTCCTTCTGGTTAAAATTCAGAGTTAATATTTGATTAATGGTATCCAATATCCTGAAAGCCCCAGTAGTCAATGATGAAACTATTGATTCACCATAATGATTCCCTGGTTGTTCCAGCCTTCTAACAATTCATAGGATCTTAGAGGTGGAGAGGACCTCAGAGCCATAAGAAGGTATGCCAGAGGTCATGTAGTCTAATGTCTTCATTTCACAGATAAGGAAACCTAATCCCAGGGAGGTTAAATGTTTTTCTCAAGCTCACACAGGTAGTGTCAGAGGCAGTGTTTGAACCAAATCTGATTCCCAGCTAGTGTTCGTGATTCTTATTCCAACAAAACTATATTCTGGTCAAACCATTTTATTATTTATCTTTTCTAGGGGAAAATGGAAGTTAATCCTTTCCCTTTTCTTCATGGCTTATAAATTTTGGTGTATAGTATGAAATGTAGTGTGATACAAAGACATCTGATTGTCTTATAACGTGTCTCAACTGATCATCATTATTGCCTACATGTTCAGATACGACAACTTCTGAAATATCATTAAAACTATTTTAATCTTATTTCACATTTCACTCACATTTCCTTTTTATAGGTGAGTGCTTCTTCTGGAATAGCTAAGACCCTCGTGGATCCCTACTTTCATTAGAGGTCATCCTGCTGAGGAATAATTTGAACTAACATCGGTGGACTGATGACATGCAGGCTCTTTATTTTATTATATTGTATTTTTTCTCATCTTAACTGACCCAGGGGGGAAGCAATTTTTGGTCTGATGAGGCACCTAGCTGACATTCAGACCTGCCTACCTGACAATGCCCTGAGGCAAAATTCAGAAGCAATGGAGTTGATTTTTGGTTGGCTCCTGCTGCCTTCTGAATGAATCTTTATCCTTTGCAGTTCTTTTTGATAGAACTATTATGTAACCTATTATTAGGAAGGTCCATAAACCTTAGGTTGCCTATAATTGTGAACTCTCCTTTGAAAACTGACCCAGAAACCTTGTACTACTTTGGTCCTAGAATAGAATTAAAACAATACCATCCAGAAGGAGCATCATTCTATGAAGGCCATTGTATGGTTGCCTTAAACCTCTGTTATCATAATGCTTTTGGCTTGTTTGCAGAAACTTCTACATGGTTGATAAAGAGCTTAAAGAGAGTGCTCTTGAACAAGAGAGAAAAGGGGATACTGTGAGGCTGATGTCTTTCTAAGGGCCACTTTTGGGATACTCAATTTCCTCTGAGCACAGCATAAAGAAAATATGTTATTATTTCTGTGAGTAAGGACTTTGCTATATCCATGTGACATCAACTTTCTGGACTTCTCAGGCTTTGGGCAGAAATTTTATTTTCTATCCCAACCCTTAACACTGTGACTTGCACAAAGGAAATGATCAGTGAATATTTGTTGAAGAAATGAATGAGTGAAAATGTGGATTAGAAGAAAAGCAGAAGGTCAGTGTAGTAAAGGGAATGTGTAGGAGAGGGGTGTGTCTGCAGAAAATAGTTCCTGCCAATCCCCATCTAGAGCAGTGGTGTCAAACTCAAATAGAAAAAGGGGCTGCTAATCCATATATAAAGATCTGTGTATAGGTCACATTGAGTGAATTTCAAAAGATAATATTATTGTATTTTTATTTATTTTGTTAAATATTTCCCAATCGGGTTTTAATCTGGTTCAGGCCACACTTGGGGGTGTTGTGGACTTCACGTTTGACACTTCTGATCTAAAGCTCTCAGAAACCTTTTTTTTCAAGGATCATCAAAATTTCCCCCTATTATTCTATGAAGCTGTCCATGATCCCTCACAACTGAGAGTATTCTCTCCCAACTTAACTTTTCCTATAATGCTCAATCTGTATCTTCCCTTTATCTCAAGCATGTTGTTATTCAGTTGTGTCTGACTCTTTGTGTCCCCATTTGGTATGTTCTTGGCAAAGATACTGGAGTCATTTGTCATTTCCTTCTCCAGTTGATTTGCAGATGAGCTGTGCTGAGGCAAACAGGGTTAAGTGACTTGCTCAAGGTACTAAAGATAGTAAATATCTGAGGGCAAATTTGAACTTTGGTCTTCCTGACTTCAGGCCTGGTGCTCTATCCACTGTGCCACTTAGCTGCACTTTATCTCAAATACTCCCTATCTTATACTTAATGTGTACATATTGTATCCCTCTCCTCTTCTTCCCCAATCATGTATAATATTTCCCCCCATAAATAACAGGCAATTTTTTGTTTTTCTTTAGCACTCAGGACTATGACCTGTGCATAATAGACTTTTAATAAGTAAGTGCTTATTGAATTGCATTAAAAGAGCTCTGGGATCCCTGGCTTAGCAACTCCCAGCTCTACTCTATAATACCTGTATGACTGTGGGCAAGTTGCTTTACTTAAGTGGGACTCAGTTTCCTTATTTTTAAAATGAGTCAATTTTTAAAAAAATGTCTGTTTAGCTCTAAATTTGTTGTCTATGAACATTGGACTTGAAGATGGTAGTTCTGTCAATTATATACTACAGCTTTGTACAAGTCTGAGGGCCTCTTTTCTCAATGGTCTGTCTGAGGCTGTCAGCCATGTGTTTCATTCAGGAATTGTAGGATAGACTCTCAAAACTCCTCCCATTTTGGAAATGTTACTAAGATTTTTCTAAGGTGGAAGTGTGGTTTAATGAAAACAGCGGAATACTTAGGTCATAGGACCTGAATTTGAATGTCAATTCTGTTACCTAATACAGTGGGCCAATGAGCAAGGTACCTAATCTTCATGGACACCAGTTTCCACATCTATAAAATGAATAGATTGGACAGGAAGATCCATTGGGTTCTTAATAACTATCAGTCTATGATGCTATGGTTCTCCATTCTTTAGACCATTGCCATGCCTCAGTTGTCTTCTCTCTCAACCCCTGTGCTCCCTTTCTCTCACTGGTGTATATTTCTTGGAACTTCCATTTTGAGGAAAAGTCCAAGATTAGCCAACCTTCCTACTTTGTACTATGCCCAAACTGCCTTCTCTTTCTGCCGCTATTATCCCCTTCCTCCACTGGAGAGTCCCTTCCACAATCTCTATAATCATGCTTTCTTTTCTGCCTTTCTCCACTGTTTTATATGCTATCTTCCCTTATTAGAACTTAAACTCTTAGAGAGGAAAACCTGTCATTTTTTTGGTTCATATTTGTATGCCCAGTGCTTAACCCATTGCCTGGTACACAGCCAGCACTTAATGAGGGCTTGATGACTTGTTAACTTGATATAATGAATGACCTTAGTGGAAAACTGACCCCTTACTACTGAGAACAGTACTACACACTGTCACAACACATTACATCTAGGAAAGGGAAACAAACAGAACACAACACAATATAATGCATTGTGTCCACACAGTTGCATTCACATACAATAATATCCTTGTATGTCTTTCTTCTTTGTAGGCCCACTGAAACATATCAATGTCAAGAAATCTCCTAAGTAATGCAGACAATAAAATTAGGAGCCAAAGGCTGACATGGAACTTGTATTCACTCTCCAGATAATCTTATATTTGTAAAAGAAAAAAAATGTTTTGGGTGTCCTAATTATTCACTGGAAACCGCTAATAGTCTTTCCTTTTTATAAATTAATTAATCAGAAAACATTTATTAAAAATTCCTTTTGTGGGGGTGGAGCCAATATGGTGGCATAGAAGGAGGAAAACACCTTATACCCCCTCCATAACCACCTCAAATACCTATAAAAAATGACTCTAAACAAACTTCAGGGCTACAGAACCCACAAAATGGCAGAGAGAAACAAACCTCACCCTGAAGATAGCCCAGGATGCTGACAGTAAGGGTCCATCTCAGTGAGCTGGGAGCAGAGCCAAGCCCAGAATTAGTCCACAATTTTAGCCTCAGGGCAGCCATGACCAATCCCATCTGGAGGAACTTTGGGAGAGTGGATCACCAGCAGCTGTGGCAGTTTCCAGAATTATCAACCCATAAATGCCAAAGATAAAGTGAGAGTTCAGTGTGGACTTTGTGGGAACAGGGGGTCTGGAAGTGTGGTCCATGCTCTTCCCCCTGAGGGGAGAAGCAGATGAGGCAAAGCAGCTGCTGATGCAACCAGATGCTTCAGAGCTTCTGGCCTGCAGATTGTAAGGGGACCAAGTAACCAATATTAGGGGTAATTGTTCTTGGTTTGACCTGCTTGGATCTGGATTGTAGTCTAGGGTAGAGGTTGTGGGGTGCCTGACCAGTGTACAAGAGCCAGGGGAGGCTTCTGAGAGGGCACCCATCTAATAGCTCCAGCAGCTGAGAAAACCCCAATGATTTGAGACAAAGCTCTCCTCTCTGGAAGCATAGTTCTACTGTGGCAAAAAGCTCAAACATCAAATAATTGAGTGGCAACATGAACAAGGAAAGGAAGCAAAGCAAGCCCTGCAATCTGACTTTAGACTCCTATTTTGGGGACAAAAAAGGATCAAAGCATAGAATAGGAGGAATACAACAAAGTCAGAGCCACTGCACCAAAAGCTTCCAAGAAAAATATGAGTTGGTTACAGGCCATAGAGGAGCTTAAGAAGGATTTTGAAAACCAAATAAGAGAAGTGAAGGAAAAATTGGGAAGAGAAATGAGAATGATGCAAGAAAATCATGAAAAGAGAGTCAACAACCTGACTGAAGAAAATAACACCTTAAAAAATAGACTAACTCAAATGGAAAAAGAAGCTCAAAAAGGCAATGAGGAGAAGAATGCCTTAAAAAGCTGAATTTGCCAGATGGAAAAAAGAATCTCAAAAGCTCACTGAAGAGAATCATTCCTTCAAAATTAGATTGAAGCAAATGGAAGCTAGTGACTTTATGAGAAATCAAGATACTATTAAACAGATCCAAGCACATGAAAAAAAAGAAGGCAATGTGAAATACCTCTTTGGAAAAAAACATTGACCTGGAAAATAGGTCCAGGAGAGATAATTTAAAAATTATTGGACGACCTGAAAGCTATGATCAACGAAAGAACCTAGAAATCATCTTTCAAGAAATTCTCAAGGAAAATTGCCCTGATATTTTAGAACCAGAGGGCAAAATAGAGGTTGAAAGAATCCACCGATCACCTCCTGATAAAGACCCCAAAAAGAAAACTCCTAGGAATATAATAGATGGGTTCTGGTATTCCCAGATCAAGGAGAAAATATTACAAGCTGCCAACAAGAAACAATTTGAATATCGTCAACCTTACTGTCATTGAATTTGGCTTAGAGAGGGAATGACATACACACTAAATAAGGTATCTTGCCCTACAGGGGAGTAGGGGAGAAGGGGATTAGAGGGGGGATAATGAAAGGGAAGGCATATTGTGGGGGAGGGTATTTGAAAGCACACACTTTTGTAAAGGAACAGGGCCAAAGTAGAGAATAGAACAAGGGGGGGTTGGGATAGGATGGAGGGAAATATAGTCAATCTTTCAAATGTTTCACAATACATCCTCTATGGAAATGTTTTGCATAGGTACACATGTACAACCTATATTGAATTGCTTATCTTCCCAGTAAGGGTGGGTGATGAGGGAGGAAGTGAAAAAATCTGGAATTCAAAGTTTTAAAATCAAATGTTTAAAAATATATTATTATTATTATTTTTACATACAACTGGGAAATAAGATATACAGGCAATGGTATATAGAGATCCATCTTGTCCTACTGGAAATTCATAGGGGAAATGGGGGAGGATATAGGAGAGAGCAGATTGGGGGAGGGGTATACAGTGGGATAACTGTTTTGGGGTGGTAGGTAGGAGAAGACAAGGAGACAATTTTTAACTCAAAATCTTGTGGAAATGAATGATCTAAACTAAAAATAAACTTAAAATTTAATTTTAAAAATTCCTTTTATGGCAGATAATATGCTAAGCACTGATGATATAAAGGAAAAGTGAAAGTTACTGCCATCAGTGGAATAGCAGTGTAATTACAATATACTTCTCACTATCCCCTATCTCAAAATGGTTTGTTTCTCCTCCTTGGAAGCTGGTTTGTGATTTGTCCTTGCTACATGTCCTTAAGGAATATTGGCTTACCCCAGTTTGAATGTGAATATCTATAACTATTATATCACATTAGGCAAATTACATAACCTTTTGAGCTTCTAAGTGCCTTCAATTATAAGATTGGCATATTAATAACTGTCATGTCTTTTTCATAGGACTATTGTGAAAATCAAGAGAGGTAATGGATAGAAAAAGACTTGTGACAAATAATTTAAACTATATAATTTGTGGAAAAATGGATAAAAACAAAAATGATAGGGAATTAATAGAAACAGAATAGATTAAGAAGAGGTGGCAGAAATACATAAAAGAACTATCTTAACATCATCAATAAACACAATGGTGTGGTTACTGATCTAGAATCAGACATTTTAGAAAATGAAATCAAGTGGGCCTTGGGAATCATTGCTAACAATAAAGCTAGTGGGGGTGACAAAATTCCAGTTGAACTATTTAAAACCCTAAAAGATGATGCTGTTAATGTGTTTTACTGAATATGCCAGAAAATTTGGAAATCACAACAGTGACCACTATATTGGAAAACATCAGTTTAAATCACACTCCTACAAAAAGGTTTATGCCAAGGAATGTTCAAATTATCAAAAAATTGTACTCATTTCACTTAAGCAAGATTATGCTTAATATTCTGCAAGTTAGGTGTCAGCAATATATGAACTGAGAATTACCAGAAGAGCAGGCTAGTTTTCAAAGAGTCAGAGGAACTAGAGGCCAAATTGCCAACATTCATTGGATTATGGAAAAAAGCAAGGGAGTTGCAGAAAACAACACAAAACAAAACAAAAAAACCCAACATCTGCTTCATTGATTACACTAAAGTCTTTGTGTTTATCACAGCATAATATGTCAAGGGCTTAAAGGGATGGGAATACACGATCATCTTACTTTTCTCCTGAGGAACCTATTTGTGAGCCAAGAAGTAACAGTTAGAACCAAATATGGAACAACTAATTGGTTTAAGATTGGAAAAACAGTACAGCAAGATTGTATTTGTCACCTTACTTATCTAATTTATATATAGAATTTATCATGCACAATTCCAAGCCAAATGATTCAAAAGCCAGAATTAAGGTTGCCAGGAGAAATATCAACAATCTCAGATATGTAGCTACTACTCTGACAGAAGGAAGTGAAGAGGGATTAAGAAGTCTCTTGAAGAGTGTGAAAGAACAGTGTAAAAGCCAGCTTAAAACTAAATATTAAAAAAACAAATAAAACCTAAGATCTTGGCAACTGGTTCTATCACTTCCTGGTAAATAGAGAAAGAAGAAATGGAAATAGTATCTGATTTCATATTCTCAGACTCAAAGATCACTGTAAACAGCAACTGCAGCCATGAAATTGAAAAATGTTTGCTCCTTAGAAGGAAAGCTATAGTGAATCTGAACAGGATACTAAAAGAAAGAGACATCACCTTGCCACAAAGGTCCATATAATCAAAGTTATGTGTTTTTTGTTTTGTTTTGTTCTTGTTTTTGTTTTTTTAGCAGCAATGTATGGCTGGGAGAGTTGGACTGTAAGAAAACCTGAGCACTGCAGAATTGATGCTTTTAAAATGTGGTTCTGGAAAAGACTTTTGAGTATCCCTTAGACATCAAGGAGGCCAAATCAGTCATTATTTAAATAAATTAATTTAGACTGATCACTGGAAAGTCAAATTTTGAAACTGGAGCTTAAATTCTTTGACCATGATGATAAGACAGGATTCATTGGAAAAGACCCTCACGTGAGGGAAGATTGAAGGCAAAAAAGAAAGAAGACAACAGAGGATGAGTTAGACAGATGGTATCATGGAAACAATGAACATGAACTTGGACAGACATCAAAAGATAGTAAAGGGTAGAAGGGCCTAGCATGCCATGAGTCATGGAGTCATGAAGAGTCAGACATGAGTAAATAGCAAAAAAATGAAGATTTTGGGTTAGATGATCTGAAGACACATCTAACTCAAAATTCTGTGATTTTGTAAAGTGCTAAATAAATACATAATCTAATTACTGGCTGTTGTATGATGAAGTGACTAGAGAATAGAACTTGGAGTCAGGAAGACTTGAGTTTGAATTCTAACTCAGAGACTTACTAGCTGTGTGACCATAGACAAGTCACTTGACCTTTTACAGTTCCAAATTTCTTGTCTGTCAAATGTGGAGAACAGCACCTACTCTGTAAGGCTGTTGTGAGGATAAGATGAGATAAAATGTGCAACATATTTTACAAACTTTTTAAAATTTTTCTTTTTTTTCAGTTCTAAATTCTCTCCCCCCCTACACCCCTTCCCCACCCAATGAAAAGGAAAGAAATCTGATACTCATACATATGATGAAGTCTCGCAAAACATATTTCTACATTAGCCATGTCCTCCCACTCCCCCAAAATGAAAAAAAAAACCCAGTGCAATATGAGTCTATCAACTTTTTATCTGGAGTTAGAAAGCATTTTTCAACATAAGTCCTTCAGATTCATGGATCATTGTATTGACCAGGGTTACTAAGTCTTTCACAATTGATTATCTTTATAATATTGATGTTACTGTATAGATTGTTCTCCTGGTTCTACTAACTTCACTTTGCATCAGTTCATATATTTTTTACGTTTTACCAAAACTATCCCCTTCACCATTTCTTATAACAAAACAGTATTCCATTATAATCACATACTTTAACTTGTTCAGTCATTCCTCAGTTGATGGGCGTCATCTCAGTTTCCAAATCTTTGTTACCACAAAAAGAGCTGCTATAAATATTTTTGTCTGTATAGGTCCTTTCCCCTTCTTCTTTTATTTCCTTAGGGGTAAAGAATAGTAGTGGTATTGCTGGGTTAAGCAGTGTGCTAAGTTTTCTAGCCCTTTAGGCAGAGTTACAAATTGTTCTCCAGAATGGTTAGACTAAGTTCCCTGCTCCACCAAAAATGCATTAGTGATTTTTACAAACTTTAAAGGATAGTATAAATGGTAACTATCTCTATTAAGTCTAAAATTGCTTCTCTGTTAAGGTATTATGATTTTCTACTCTTGGAGTTACTTCTTTGTTTTAATTATTTCTATAAAGCTTTTTAAAAGAAGCATTGAAGATGAAAGAGGAAGAATGATTAGTGGAGTGAGTTCATGGATGAAATGTGTTGGAATGAAATAAAGGTTAATTTCAGAAGATCCCTCTTTTCCTAAGCTATTGAAGCAAAGAAGAGAATGAGAAAAGATGAACGAATAACGTATAAGGAATTTTTTTTTTAAGTATGGAATAAAAGTGATCAGAGAGCCTCTTTCCTCAGGTTGCTTGGCTCAATTCAGGAATTTCTCCTTGGAATTCAGTTCCCTCTGGAATGGTTATTTCACAATAACAATGTTTTAGTGAGGTTGGGCTCAACCCTTTTATCCCTTTCATTTGTTGTGATTCTTTCCCAAATACTTCCATAACTCCTCCATGGATTGTAGTGTGACAAGATAGACATGAGACTGAGTCAAAGGACCTAGGTTCTAATCCTCACTCTGATATCTACTACCAATGTGACCTTGGGTACTGGATCATAATTTCCTTATCTGCAGAATGAAGATATTGCACTAAATGGTCCCTAATATGCCTCTAAATCAATTACTTATGACCATACAGTGTACAATGTGCTTTAGGGCTTCCTCAGGCACTTTTAGTATTTCAAAGATATTAAAGCAGAACTTAGGGGGTTACTTATCCTTTTGTCTTGATACATGACCAGCACACTTTCTTTTCTGGTCATATATATCCTTGGTGATGTCTTTTGTAAACCACATTGTGAGAAAATAATCGTGACTTGTGTCTCATGAAACATAAAAAACAAACCTGGCAAATGACAATTATTAAATAGCTAGGGTGCTAGGTATGCCAGAAATGCTAAGTACAGTAGACTCCCTTAGGCTTGCTCAAAGGACTTAACTAGATATACTGCAGATGCAATTTAGAAATTACTGTTTTAATTATGAATAAAGTTTGGAGTTTAAATTGCTTCCTAGTTATTGAATAACTTATTTTGTTTTTCTAATCACAATATACACATTATTCAGTGATTTATCAACAGTGCAGCAACATCATTATCCCCAAATAAGATACCATGCATAAGATCTATAATTGGAAATATTAATGTCATTACCAGATGAGCTGGATTCATTAACTTCAGATCTATTTCACCGAAATTACTCATTCATCAAATTAAAAAGAACCAACAGACAAAATATCCCCCCTTGTGCCCATGTACAGAAAACACAGAGACCCATGTTTAATGAGAAGGTATTGCTTTTATTTGTTGTGATTACAATATTATCTGATTAAGGCTTATATTGGTTCTGCTTTTTTTCTGGGATTCTGTTTACCATACTGGAGTACCCAATCCTTTATAGGTTTGAAAATATTATTAGGTGAAAATCTATGGACAATAAAGGAAAGGACAAAAGTTTTAGAGCCAAACAATCTAGGTTTTAATCTAAGCACTGTTACTTGTTAACTGTTGATTTTGGATGCCTCACTTATCCATTGGGGGCCTCACTTTCTTTATCTGTAATGTGAAGGGGTCAGACTAGAAGACTACTAAGTTGCCTTCTCCATGACAATCCTGTGATTTTAAGTCCTGATTATCTAAAGATGGAGAAGCCACATTATACATTTAATCTTAAGTTCTTTCTCTCTGATAGAGATTATTGATATCCTTTCCAGTACATTTTTTAAACTATTGATTTTATTTGATTCCAAACTTGAGCAATAAACCAAACATTTCCATAACATAGTAGAATATTTAAAAAAAGATGATTGCATATGAAGCTGCAAACCTACTATGCACAACTTGCTGTTCCCTTCAAACATACAATAAAGTTATCAGTTAACTTTTTTCCTTTTTTTCCTGCCTTTCCACCCCCCTCCCTAGAGATGGCCCCCATTAGGCACAAGTAATATGTGTGTGAATAAATACACATGTGTATATACACATATACATACATTCATAGATATACAAACATATGTGTAAAACCATTCTATACATAGTTCTATCAGTTTTTTCTTTGGATGCAGATAGCATTTTATTTCATGTCCTTTGTAGTTAATTTGGGCATTTATAATAATCAAAATTACTTTTTCACTCCAAGTTGTCTTTAACACAATATTGCTGCTACTGCATATAATGTTCTCTTGGTTCTGCTCATTTTACTCTTCATTATTTTGTACAAGCCTATGCATGTTTTTCTAAGATCATCAAGCTCCTCATTTCTTATAGCACAGTAGTATTCCATCACAATCATGTACCACAACTTGTTCAGCCATTCCTTAATTGATGGACATACCCACAATTTCCAGTTCTTTGCCAACAGAGAGCTGTGATAAATATTTTAGAGCATATAGGTTTTTCCTCTTTTCTCCTGATCATCTTGGGAAATGGACCTGTAGTGGTATTGCTGGGTCAAATGGTATAGGCAGTTTAATAACTCTGGGCATAATTCCAGATTGCTTTCCAAAATGGTTGGATCAGTTCATCTTGAAGGTAAATATCATTATCTGCAACCTGTGGAATATTTCTTGACTTTGTCTCCCATCTTACCTGCCTTACTTATCAATGTGTGGGCTCAGGGAATACCAAATAATTCTCACATGAGAAGCCAAGAATGCTGCGTTCAGATTAAGGAAGAGTAAGGTTGTTATCCTGACTCATGTACTTACCAGCTGTGTGATGCTGGGCAAGTCACTTACCAAGTCAGAGCCTATTTCCTCATTTGTAAAATTGGGAGAATAACACTTGTAGTTCTTAATCACACATGGTTATTCTGAGGATCATATGAGATCATGCATGTTTAGCACTTTACAAACATTAAAGAGTTAAATAAATATCAGTTATTATTATATTAGCTGAAGGAAAAGACAATCCTGAAATGAAATCTACCAGAGCAGGTGCTCTTACTGCAAAATATTACATATAGAGTCCAAGGGAAAAATATGTTTGTGTATAATATTTAAAAATGTATTCATTTTACAGAAATATATCTTTTACATTTTTCCACTCTTTGGGATTGTCTGTGATCCTTCTGTCTATGAGCAGATATTTGGGAGTATAGTGAATAAAGGCCATACATAAAAGTGTAGATACAGTTAAACCTTCAGATAATTTATTTAGTCTCTTTTAAATTCTTATCTATTTTTGTAGTAAGGGGAATTTTCATAAAATGTCCAAATAGGGACAAATCTGTGAGGCAATATAGGACTATAGTTTTATAATTGAAAGCAACCTTACGGATAATCTAGTCATGTCCCTTCATTTTATATTGAAAACAAACCAAAACAAAAGAAAAAAACCCGGGCCCAGAGAGGTCAAGTGACTTACTCCAAGTTACACTGGTGGGAAATGACAGACTTGGAATCTGAAGCAGGTTCCTGACCATTTATCTAGCATCTCTTTTCCTTATCCCATGCTGCCTCATTTTTGATTGTCTAAGCATTTGCTCCTTTCCATTGTTAGTAAAGGTGAACAAGAGAAAAGGGAAAAGAAATTCTTCAACACCATACTTTATGTACATGTAACCAAACAGACGACATTCTAAAATATCACATTTGTGAAATGATGTTTCCCTTCATACATCTTCCCATAAATGATCTGTGAATTGTCTTTTCCTCCAAGTCCTGATGATGGGGGTCATAGGTCCTGGTCAAATGAAGGAAGCATAATGGGATGATAGCATCAGAAGGTCAGAGCTTTAGAGCTGGAAGGAACCGTAGAGACCATCTCTGTTCATATCACTTCTTTATAAATATATATGTAGTTGATCTTTGGTAATACACATTCTTTTTGGAATCTAATGTGGCAACTGTAGAATCCTAAAAAATCCACTATAAAGAGAGCAGAATTAAACATGGCATGTAGCTAAGTAGAAAATAGCAATGAATGGCATACTCTTTTTCTTTATGCTGACATTTGTTAGAGCATATGGCCTACCACACTTGGAAAAATCTGTGTAAAGTATTCCCAGATGTTCCATAAAACAAGTACAGCTAAATTAGTGAAAGAATAAATCCGAGACAAGAGGAAGGCATTGAGAATCTAGGATTTTAACTGTGATTCAGCAAAGGATTCCAGCAAGGCTGTGACCATGTGGGATTATTTGGTAGCATTGTCCCATTTGGAGGAACCCTAGGCCACAGCTGGAAGTCTCACTCAACCTCTAGTGAAACTTGTTTTATATTTGTAATAATAATAGCATCTGGGACCCTAATAGTTCAAAATTCCTACACTATTCTAGGCATTTTGTAGTATAATAGGAAGAGTAATACGTGATGTATGATCCTAGAAATCACAGAAGGTAGAATTGGAAGAGAGCATAGAAATTATCCAAATTCAACTCCCTTATTTAACAGATAAGCAGATGGAGAGGGCAAGTTCCTTGCTGAAGGTCACACAGGCAGTCCAAATCCCTCCTATGCTTTTCTTGTTTCAATGAGGCAATTGCTATAGAAATGTAAGCTATTATCATTTTGAAAACAAATGTTTGAGGCAATGAGGAAAAGAATGAAAGGACTTCTGTGAAATGATGTACTCTCTCCATGAGGTTTCATGTTTTAAAGGGAAAGACAGAGAACTCCAGGTTTCACTTCTGTCAGCCAAATGGATTCCTGATACTCTATAAATTCACTTTAAAAAATTAAAATAGTGAATTAACAAATCCTGGAGAAGTTTTATTGCAGTTGTAGACTTGATTTATGGCATAGGGTTGCAATTTATGGTGATGCCTGCCCAGAGGCTTGGTAATTCATCATCCTCTCTTAATAGGGTGGATGTTAGATTCCCATTCTTCTTACTTGATTCAAAAAGTTCAGAAAGTGAGGTGACAATCTGGACATTTGACCTGTAGGCATTCTTTCTGAGGAACTAATATTTGCCCTAAAATTTAAGGTTGGAAACTGATGCACAAACCAGTTCTGGATGAAGGAAATCTTAGACCAGAAAGACTTGTGTTGGGGTAAATACATTCTTGGAGGGAAAGGTTTCTGAAGGAAATTTAGAGCTGGAAGGTACTTAAGTTTTCTGAGAGGCAGTGTGTCCTAGTGGCTCAGGAAAAGCTAGATTTAAATCCCAAAGTTCCAGACTTTGCCATTTTCCCATGTGATTCTATCCAAGTCTTTTAACCTTTTTGAGACTCAGCTGACTCATCAGAACACTGTAGCACATTTCTCATGGGTTTCATTTATTTATTTTTGCCAGTCTCATATGAGATTAGGTAGCTAAAAAGCTTTGCAAACTTTAAAAGGTGCCTACCAACACCACTCATTATTAGGCTAATTTTCATCCAATATCTTTATTTTACAGATGAGGAAATGGAGGGTCAGAAGACTGGATCAAGGTAGCCCAAGTAATAAATGAATGGGAAAGCTAGAATTGGAACCCTGGCCTTCTTATTCCAATGGGTGGAGGTCCATAGGGATTTAGTTCATAGGACAATAAGATAATGCACTAATTTTTTTTTGTCCTGGGAGTGTTCTTAGAGATCAGATAGACAGAGAGTTG
>NW_027186473.1:29422752-29597580 GCF_028583685.1 Petaurus breviceps papuanus
GGTGCTCTATGAACTGCACCCCTTAGCTGCCCTATGGAAAGAGACTTTCTTAAGTGCTTACCATGTGTCAGATACTATACTAAGCTGTGGGGATACAAAAATCAGCAAGCAAGACAATACTTCCCTTCGAAGAACTTAAATACTGATGGAGGAATACTACAGGACAGCAAGAGTATTTGTGTGGCACCATGGTGACAAGATAGCCAAGAAGTGAGGTAAGGTCTGACTCCAGGCATGATAAGGCTAAATCTCTTCTATCAAAACCAAGGGATCCTGGGATAATATATAACACAACGTAGATGACTGGAGAGTAGAGCCATGATGAGACCTGCTCATTCTAGGAAGATCAGAGTGGTTAAGTATATTGCTCAAATCCACATAACTAACTCCTAGTGGATCTGGTCCTGGCATTCTAAGCTCTTGTCATATTCAAGGATCTCTTCCTCAAGCCATCTTTCTTGAAGAAGAAATAACAGAGAGAAAGACAAACTCCTAGTAAGAAGAGACGTGTTTGCTTTAGAGAGCTTCAGGCCAAACAAAGGGTGAAACAGGGATGATAAAGATTAGTAATCTCTTGTAGAGAGAAGGATTTTCCTGACATATCTATATGTGAGTAAATGACTAATGAAGCCAAATGGAGCATAGCACTTTTGTCAGTCTGAACAGATGTTTCCAGGTGTAGAAGTTGGATTTATTGTTTAAATTTGATGGCTTGAGGACATTGTTTCATCACTGGTAACTGATAACAAACATTTCCAAAGTACTTACAAAGTACAAAGTAGCTTCTGAGTTAATTCTCCCTTTCTTGTTTTTAGTCCCCCTAACCAATCTCCCCAGGGATGGCATCTATCTAATGCAGACTATGCTCAAAGCATTATTTAAGTGGATTGATTGACGGATGGAACCTCTCAAATCTCTTCCTTGGCCCAGATCTTAGGGAAAAGGCTTCTTTTGGGATACTAGAAAGCAGTATTTTGGTTACGTACTTGACTCCACAAGGCAGGTGTGACAGCAGGGCATAATGTCTGGAGGTCTGGGCAAGGACTCAGGAAGAGCTATGTTCAAATTCTGCCTCTAACATTTTCTAGGTGTGTGACCCTGTGCAAGTCCCTTCCAGAAGCCTCAGTTTCCTCATTTACAAAATGACAGTTACAATGCTTGTAACTTTCATAAGGTTTTTGTGAGACTCAGATATAATAATGTATGTTAAGTGCTTTGAAAACTTTGAGAAACTACATAAATTTTGATTATGATTAAAGTGAATATTTAATTCTTGTTGTCCTTTGTATTCTAACAAAGACCAAAATGACATCAAAATTTTGGAATTAATGTAAGGTATGTTTGACTGTGGCTCATCAGACCAACATGAGCTTGGAAGACTCTACCACAAGTCTGGCACAAATAGTATGAGTATTTGAGTTGGAGATGTATCGAGCTTACAGCATATTCTCTAGCATATCTCATGTTTCTTTTGAGCTATTACAATTGTGATAGAGCACAGCATCTTATTTGATATGGGTATGCCATGCTGGATGGTCCTGTGTCAGTATTTCCCATGTCTCACAATAGATACCAAAGTTATTCAAAGGGACCTTGAGGGTGTCCTTGTGAGTCCATGTGAGTACTTGCCTTCTGTGAATTCTCCATAAAATATAGTCTTTTAGGCAAATGAACATTTGGTGTTTGAATAATGTGGCCAGCCCATCAGAGCTGTGCTCGCTACAGCGGAGTTTGAATACTTGGTAGTTCAGCTCAAGAAAGAACATCAGTGTCTGGTATCTTATTTTGCCAGGTGATTTTCAGAACCTTCTTAAGATAATTCAAGTGGAAGCAATTCAATTTTCTGGCATGACGCTGGTAGACTATCCAGGTTTCATAGGCAAATAACAACAAGGTCAGAACAATGACTCTGCAGACCTTCAATTTGGTAGGTGGTCTAATACCTCTTCTCTCTCACACTTTCTTTTGGAGACTCTCAAACATTGGCAATGCATGTATAAATATTTTCATCTATGTGTACATCCCTGGAAAATATACTGCTAAGGTAAGTGAACTTATCCACAGCATTCAAAATTTCTCCATTTTCTATAACCAATGGTTCCATGTATGGCTGGGGCAGTGCTGATTGGTGGAGAACCTGTGTTTTCTTGGTATTAATTGTCAGGCCAAAATTAGCACAAGTGGACAAAGAATTCATCCACACTCTGTTGCATTTTAGCCTCAGAGTCTGCGTTGAATGAATAATCATTGACAAACAAAAAGTTGCACAACTCTCTCTCCACTTTAGTCTTGGCTTGTAGCCTTTTCAGATTAAATAATTTATTGTCAGTGTGGTAGCTGACCTTGATGTAATTTTTTTCTTCATTGAAGGCATCTGATGCAATCACTGAAAACATCATACTAAAAAGTTTGGGAAAAAGGACACAGCCCCGCTTCATTCCATTAGTAAATGGGAAAGTGTGAGAACATGTTCCGTTATACAGAACCTGTGCAAGCATGTCAACGATTATATACCAGTCAAAACTGGTAAAATACTGATTAACTTTTTGGGCATCCAGTTTTTGCCATAATCTTAAATAAGCCTTCACAAACTTACAGTATCAAAGGCTTTGGTCAGATCATCAAACATTGTCTACAGACCTCTTTTCCACTCCTTGGAATTTCTTCTATAGACATCAGGCAGCAAACACCACATCCACCATAATTTGGCCCTTTGTGAAGCCACACTAGCTCTTGTATAGATGACCATCTTCCCGATGAAATATTAGCCAACTAAGAAGGACTCTGGCAAGAATCTTGTCAACAAAAACAAAGAGAGAGGTTCTTCCAGTGATTTTCATAGGACAACCTATTTGCTTTTCCTTTATAGACAATGGAGCCATTCTTGATCTGCTGGGGGCTAACCTCCTCTTGCCATATAACCCAGGAGATTTCAGTCAAATTTTGTATGAGTAGTGGACCCCTTGCCTGTAAATCTCTGCTGAAATGGAATCAGCAGCAGGCTCTTTGCTACAAGAGTGTGATGGCATTCAAAACCTCTTCTTCATTTAGAAGTTGGGCTAGAAATGGATTGACTTTAACCTAAGGAACACAATCAATGGCTTTAGCATCGGTTGATGACAGTATGTTGAGAACTTTATGAAAGCGTTCAGCCCATCTTTCCAAGATTATGTCCTTATTAAAAAAATCAATATGATCAATATGGCTCCATCAACACTAAATAGTTGAGATGCACCATAGACCTTTGGCCCATAAATAGCCTTCAGGGTATTGTAGAAGCACTTTGGACTGTTATTGTCAGTGTAAAATTTAATTTGGTTTATTTTCTTACTGAAGCCAGAATCCTGCATCTCTTTAAGTTTCACTTGTATTTTACTTTTGATGCCTTCTTATAGACCAACAGACTATTTTGCTGGTAAACCCTGTGGAGTCCTTGTTTTTTATTTAGTAAATTCTGAATTTCCTCATCATTTTCATCAAAACAGTCCTGATATTTGTGAGCATTCTGATCCAGATGAGTAAATGTGGTGAAGTACACCAAATCTCTGAAAGTTGCCCACTTCCTTTTCTACTCCACTGTTGCCAATTGTGTGTTGGCTCAGCTTTCCCTCTAAGTCAATAACAAACAGTTCACAAATGGAGAAGTTCTCTAATGTGTTAACATTTAGTCTTCTGGGAGGGCCACCACTTTTGTTAAATATGAATTTTTAGTTTGGAGATGATAAGTCTATGATCTGTCCAGCACTCTGTGCCATGCATTGCTTTTGTCACCATCACATCCTATCTATCTCTTTTCCTTAAAACAATAGAGTCTATTAAATGCCAATGTTTGCTGCTAGAGTACATCTGTAAAGTTTTAATTGTGGTTACATAAATAGAAGTTAGTGTTGGTGTTGAGAAAGTCATGAGAGGCAGATGTCTTCAGTAGTAAGTGACCATTGCTGTTGATATTTCTGACTCTACTCCTCCCAAGGATTCCTGCCATGTTTGATACTCTGGACTACTCTGGCATTAAAGTCACCTGGAATTACAAGTTTGTGATCTTTCTTCAGAAACATGACATTGTTAATGAGAGTTACCAGGTCTTCCTAATGTTTTTCTTTGACTTCACGGTGTTTGTCATGGTGGCAGCATAGGCGATGATGATGGTGACATGGTACTTCCTTGCAAGTGGAGATGCCAATTCTCATAAGTCTATCAATCATTCCTTTTGGGAAGCATATAAGCTTATTGATTAGATTAGATTTGATTGCAAAACCTATACCTATAGGTTTCAAAATGCTCCACATCATAGCAACCACTCCAGAAAATTGTGTACCCACCTCCAACTCAGTAAGCTGGCCTTCATTTGCCAGCCTTATTGCATTCAGGGCTGCTATTTGGACATGGCACCTAATGAGCTCTCTCACAAGAGTTATTCATCTTTTAGGTCTACTGGATTTCATGGTGTCCTTAAGCATGCACATATTCTGTGTACCAGTGGTAAGTGGAATTGTCTTCACAAAAGTTTTTGTACGTTTTGTGTGTGGGTGTGTATATGTGTGTGTGTGTGTGTGTGTGTGTGTGTTTTGACTGCAAGGTTGAGTCTCCTCTGCCTGACCCAGTAAGCAGGCCAGGGTTGGGGTGTTCAAGGAGGCCTAGCACCTCTGGCTTGATGGCTTGTTGAGCCCTTTTCGGGGCTGTTCATCCACTTTGGTGTCTGCATGGAACTCAACTCTCACCTGAGGTTCCATGTGCAGCAATCAGGCTCTGGTAAACTGTCTTAGTTGACAGGCTAAACTAGGTCAAGGGTAACTGATGGGCCTCAAACATGTTAGTGTATTAGGGGAGTGTCTACTTTAAGCAGGTGAAGTTGTCCCCCAGTGGAGTGGGTGTACGGGAAAATTTGTTCCAATAGCCATGGAGGTGGCTGATGCAGTTGCTTGCTTAGAGCTTGGTCAGACATCAAAGACACCAAGGTCATCCACTGCGTCTTGGGCCATCACCAGTCTTCCTGACTTTTATCTTACCACTGGACTTTGATGACACTGAAAGAGAGAATGAGGCTGATGACTTTGGACAACTCTGCCTCTTTTAAATCCAATTCACCCATAAGTCAAGATATCACCCCACAATTTCATTGGTCCTCTTCAGAAATAAAGGACAAACAACAGGTAGAACTGGCATCTTTAGTGAACCTTTTCTAGTTCTTTCCTCATGCGAGGAGGTGAGCAGCATGGGTCCTTACAAAGGCTATTCAGAGACCCAGGAGGCTGCCAAATCCCCATCCTGCCTGGGCCTTGCCCTCTCAGATGACTTTCCATTTACGCTGTATATATATATCATGCAGGCACATCATCATTTACGTCTCTTGCCCATTAGACTGTGAAGTCCATAAAGACAGGGACCCTGTTTTTGCCTTTCTTTGTATCACAATACGTGTATGACATAGTTAAGAATTTATGAATGTTCATTGACTCATTGTTTCTTTATCTAGATAATGTAACATAAAATCAATAAGCTAAATATCAGATCTAGGCTTATAAGTCCAAGTGGGTCCTTTCTTAAGGGGGTCCAAAGCCCATAAGTCAGCCTCTAAGATCATGGTGAAGTCTTTTGGTAATATCAACTTTCAGACAAGACCTGAGTTCAAGCCCCACCTCTCATACTTCCTGGCTTTGTGATCCTTAAAGGCACTGAGATACTCAGTGCTAGGGAACTTCCAGGATCATGAGTGGCAGAGAAGGTGCTATCTTATATACATATATTTGTGCTTTTTGGATGGCAGTTGGGGTTTAGTGACTTGTCCAAGGTCACAAGGCTAGTTTTTGTGTTAAGTGTCTGAATCCAGATTTGAACTCAGGTTCTCCTGACTCCAGGGCTGGTGCTCTATTCACTGTGCCACCTAGCTGCTCCAGTGATATCTTATATCGATAGAGGGATTTTCCTCACCTGGGAGTTTCCTAAATCAGTGAAATCATTGGTTTGGTCCAACCATAAGAAGTCAATGCAATAGCTCTTTGTTGATCACCTTTTCGGTTTTAGGCTCTCTGCTAGCTCTGGGTATATAAAGACACAATAAAATAGTCTTTGCCTTCAAGGAACTAATAAAACATTTGTGAAGGTAGGGGTGTGTGGGCAGGAAAAGAAAATACATACACATATAAGTACATGCAATATATATACAGGGTAAATACAAAGCAATTTGAGGGGTGTCATTAACATAAAGCTAACAACTGGAGTGGGAAAGAGGAGGGGGATCAGGAAAAACTTCCTTTAGGGGAGAGTACCTGGGTTTTGTTTTAAAGGGAACTAAGGATTCCATGAACATTTGTGGTTTATCTAATGGCCTTTTATTTTCTATAGTAATAATATTGGGCATTTACAAGACATTCTACATGAATCATATAAGTATAGGTGACATGTTGGATAGAATTCAGGATTTGGAATCAAGAAGGTTTGAATTCAAATTCTACCACACACTTACTATCTGTGTGATCCTGGAAGAGTTACTTAGCCACTTTGTGTCTGTTTCCTCATTTGTAAAATAATAGTGCTTACCTCACAGGATTATTGTAAGGATCAAAGAATTAACATTTGTAAAGCACTTTGAAAACATTAACTATCTATATAAATGCTATTGTTATAATTTAGCTTCACAATAACATTTATAGCTAGATTTTACAATCCCTCTTTTAGAAGGGTGTAAATTTAAGATTCAAGATGGGAAGTGACTTTGCCCAAGCTCACAAAGCTGATGAGTTAAGTGTTGGAATTGGTCTTTCTTATCTCCAGTCCCAGTGTGCTTTTTAAACACTATAAGGTCTCTTAAGTCAAAGTAATGTAATAATGATCTCAGCCTTCAGGGATTTTTACAAACTGACAAGGTAAAATGAACACATAGGAAAGTATAAGAAACAATAGGAAACAACACATAACTAGTAAATTGTATAGACTTTCTGTATTTTCATAGGTGAACAGAAGAAAGGGAAATCTTCAGGACCTGCCAGTGGTCATGAAAGGGGGAATATTTAATCTCAACCATGAATAAATCCAAATTTTAGGGAGGTGAAAAGACAGACAAATGATGTCATTCCATACAGGGGAGCAGCATCACTGAAGGTCTGTAGACAGAGATAATCGTGACATATTCAATTATAGGGTTAACCTAACTAGAATGAAAGGTTTGTATTTGGACGTAGTGAGAAATAATGCTGTTTAGCTCTGCTGGGATCTTATTCATAGGGTTTTGAAATTAAGCAAAGGAATTAAGTCTTGATGTGGTAAGAAATAGAGGGCCAGAAGAGGTTACAAGTAGATGAATAATATGATCAAGGGACAAGGAATGGGCCTGTGATTTTTAAAAGTATATGAACAATGCAGGTGAGCACTTACTCTGCCATCTATAAATTGGTACAAGATACAGAGAGGTTAAGAGAATTTCCCAGGATCAGTTAGTATGTCAGAGGTAAGATTCTTGGCTTTCTCTCCACAATGCCATAGTGCTTCTCAACATGAATGAAAGTGCTGTTTAAGGATTATAGTGTGTGTGTGTGTGAGTGTGTGTGTGTGTGTATGTGTGTGTTTTAGGATATATTAGAGGAAAGAGTAGCTAGCCAGAAGATGGTTGCTGTAATACAGGAATGGTATCATGAAGATCTGAATTAAGGAAATGGCTTAGGGAATGGAGAGCAAGGAAGGAATACAAGAGAAAAATCTATAGGACTTGGTACCTGAATAGAGAATTGAATTGAAGGTTATACTTTTGGAGGGAGAGATATGTGTATTGAATGTGAAAGAAAGCAGTAAGTCTGGAAAATGGGAAGCTAGTTTGGACTGCAAAGATCAGTAATTCAGGCAATATGAAGTGAAAATCTAGAACCCAAATGTGGAAAAAGTGAGTAAAGAGACTGGAAATTGGTGGAGAAGCCAGACCAGGAATATGGAAAGTCTACATAGACCACCATCAGTCAGGAAGATGTTGATAACAGAACCAGTCCTTTATCATATCCTGGGAACTTTTAAATGATTCTTGTTTGGAAAAAAAACAAAACGAACCAGTTTCTGAGATTAGTTATCCTAGGGCCTTCAGGTGGAGATAAGTGGGACAATTTGGCTAGTAGATCAAATGTGGGCCAGGTTGGATGACAGTTTCTGATACAGTTGATTGTGTTAGGTTAAATTATAAATTATTCACCATTTCTTCAAGAATTACCTTTTTTGCTGCTTAATAATTCTTTCTAATTTTCAACTGCCAACCTTTTCAGCTGCTTCAATTTTCTTTACAAATTAGTAAGCTTAATTGATCCAACAATTAAGGTGTCATGAGGGACTTGAAATATTAGAGATGGATTTGAGGGAATCATAATAAATCTTCCTTATTAAATTATAACAATCTTCCTTATGCATAGTTCAGATCATGTAATGCCGATACTTAAATATGTTCAGTGACCCCTCCTTTCTCAATTGCCTGAGAAATAAAGCTCAGACTCCTTTGTGGGGATGGGCATGGGCAAATTGATGTTATGCTACACATTTTTTCTTACCTTATCACCCATTGCCTCCCTCTATTCCCTTAAGGAGAACTCTCTGTGCTTAGAACATATGCCAGGCCATCCATATGCCAAGTCCACATGATTATGAAGATGATAGTTTGAATGTACCTTGTCATGGTCAGACCCCACCTGGAGCTTTGTTTTCTATCCTCAGCACCATGTTTTAGCAAAGGCATGAATAATTCAACCCCTCCTCCTCTCCTTTTTTCTGTCTCTTGGTTTTCCTGGATTCAAGACTGAGCTCAAATCCCGTCTTCTACAGGAGGCCTTTCGTTATTCCCCCAGCTGTTAGTGCCTTTCCCTCTGAGGTTACCTACTATCTAATTATTGTCCAGAGTTGTCATAGGAGATCAGAGGGAAGAGAAATAAATCTTTGAGGCCTTAGAGTGGTCATGAAAGGAGGAAGATTTAATCTAAATCATGAATAAGCATACATTTTTGGTAAATAGAAAGGAAGACAAGGGATACCATCAATATTAATTTAGGTCCTTTGCAGTGGATGCTCCTTGAGGGCAGGGACTATTATTGTCTTCATTGTACTCCCAGAACTCAGTACAGTGCCTAGCATGAATAAGTACCAGATATTTAGCAAATGCTTATTGATTGATTGACAGATTGATAAATTGGACAAAATGAAGAAGAAGCTACCTAGGATGGTGAAGGACTTTAAGTCTATGCCTTATGAGTGTTACTAGAACTGCAGTATTTAGTAATGAGAGTAAAAGACTAAGGGAGTAGGGAAGTGATAGCTCCTTGCTAATTTTTACATTGGACACTCCATTTCCCTGGCTGTCCCTTCTTCTTTGGCTTCCCTCAAGGCTGAAATAAAAAGCTGCCTTTCTGTAGAAGGACTTCTCTTAATTGCTAGTGTCTACCCCTCTAACTTTATCTTGCATCTACTTTCTCTACTCTCTTTCTCTCTGTCTTTGTCTCTCTCTCTGTCTCTGTCTCTCTCTCTGTCTCTCTCTCTCTGTCTCTCTCTCTCTGTCTCTCTCTCTGTCTTATGCATACCCATATGTTTACAGGTTGTCTCATTAGAATGTTAGCCCATTGAGGGTAGGGGCTGTTTTCTCTTTTTTTGTTTGTATCTCCACCTCTTAACAAAATGCCTGGCACATAGTAAGTGCCTATAAAAGACTAGAGAAGGGGTGGAGAACTTGTGGCCTCAAGTCCACAGGTTCTTCACCCCTGGACTAGAGGAAGGCTTTCAATCTTCTGGGTGGACCATCTCTGGAAGGCAAAGCAGAATGTAGATAAAAGCTTATAAATGATGAGAAAAAGTGAATAACCTGAGTTGCATACTCAGAAAGAGTACTTACTTCAATAATATCATGGTCCTATTGAAATACAGAAGTAGTATTATCATGATTAGTCCCAATCTAGACTTGTAATTTAATTTTAATTTAAATTAGTTTAAAAGGGAAAGAAATGCAAAGTAGGAGAGAGAACCAGGGACTTGAGATCTAATTTCAGGCCACTGTCAGGGCAGGGCTAATGGAGATGGATGACAGCTACGTGGAACAGTAGATAGTATGCAGGACCTGAGGTCAGGAAGATTCTTCTTCCTGAGTACAAATTTGTCCTCAGACACCTACTAGCAGTATGACCTTGGGCAAGTCATTTTAACCTGCTTACCTTATTTCTTCATCTGTAGTGAGCTGGAGAAGGAAATGGCAAACTAGTCCAGTACCTTTGCAAAGAAAACTCCAAATGGGACCACAAAGAATCAGACACCCACCCACCCACCCACACAACAACATTGGAGATGGAAGAATAGGGAATAGTAGCAAGGGTAGGTCTATGATTAAAATAAAACAAAATAAAATGTCAGTGGATGGCAATTTGGAATCACATTAGTTTGGTATTTGCCAAACTAGGAGAGTTTCTCTCTAGGAGAGAATTCCCTTGCTATAGGACCTGGAGAAAGATGAGATGACCCCCTACAGTTCAGACAGTATGGTTCATGAGAGCCCTGGAGTTCGAGTCAGTAAGCCCTGGACCCAAGTCCCTCCTCAGATACTTCCTAGTTTTGTCACCCTAGGCAAATGATTGTGTTCTGAGTCTCAATTTCCTTGTCTGTAAAACGATGCAGTTGGGCAAGATGGCTTCTCAAATCCCTCCCAAATTCAAATTTATGATCCTGAGAACGTATAAGCAGTAGCAGTGAATAGGGAAAGTCACATCCAACTTTCATAGTTCTCAACTAGAATCAAATATTTTATATTTTGTTAACAGCCTTCAAATGGCCTAGAAGAAGTGTTTGTTTGATCTCTTATTTTTCAGATGCTCTGGATCTGGTATCCTTGGGCTTCAAATAATTGTCACTTTAAGGTCAAGACTAACTGAGAGAGGTGAGAGAAATGGAAGAAAATGATCTGTGCCTCAGGTGTATTCTACGTTAAGATTCTCTCCTATCCTGGAGTCACTATGGTGATTATTAATTTGTCAGTCAAGTAGAAAAAAATTGTTATTCATCTTTCCCCTTTGTGTGATATAGCACTTTGCTAATTCTTCATATCAAACTGGTGTAATCTGTTTTTACACCTACACAGAGTCAATGAAATGGCATCTCTGGCCTTGTGAATGCAAAGCACTAATTGAAAGAGCCATGCTGACAGCTCAGCCAGACTCCTTAGGGGTCAGGGATAGGGACACACTTGCAAATGTACTTGTTCTTCATTGGAAGAGGAGGCAGGTGAAGAGGGAAATGGATAGATGAACTTAATGTAGAGAATTTTACTCTGTGATGCAAAAAATATTTCCTATAACCTTGAGACAATATCCATGTAAACTTGATTTTAGGGTATTGGCTAGTCCACAGTCTCTTTTAGTGTCATTCATATTGCTGTTCAGTGCAGTTTAGCATTGTGTGTATGTCTTTGTGTGTGTGTGCACACGCACGATGCACACACATTCTGAGTCCCTTTAAAGAAGATATTCATATGTCCAAATTCATGACAAAAAATGCTATCCTCCTCTAGAGAGAGAACTGATGAATTCTAAGTGCAGATTGAAGCATACATTAAAAAAAACCTTTCTTTATATTTCTTTTTTTAAAGTGTGTATTATTTTGCAACATGACAAATATGGAAATGTTTTCTATGACTTCACATGTATAACTTCTTTTACACATAATTGATAAGTATTTAACAAAAGAAAATATATTACAAAACAAAAAAAAACAAACCACTAAAAAATAAACAAGATGTTAATAAGTGATTTCAAATTGAAGACAGGATTGAATTTTCTCCTCTAGGGATAAGGACTTGCCCTGTGATTTTATTCATACTCTGAAGAAAGGAACTCCCATGAGAGAAAAATCCTTCTCAGTTCTAGGTTGGCATCTTGACTAGAACTTGTTGTCTCAAGGAATTGCCTAGGGTACTGAGAGGTTAATTGACTTCCCCACAGTCACGAAACTAGTATGTGTCAGAGGCAAGATTTGAAATCAGATCTTCCTGGTTCCAGACCCAACTTTCTATTCACTGGACCACACTTGGCTGTATCATTGATACACTCTAATGTGCTAACATTCCAGCGAATATCATGAACATTCTCTCTGATGCTGAAGATCATAATACTATACCACACAAATTTCATCTATGTCCCTACATAAACTTGTCTCTGAAGGGTAAAAGGGAAGGAGGAGGAAGGTACCCACTTTACTCCAATTCTCTTATGTATTTGAAAGATAGTGTCCTGGAGGGAAAAGAGTGGTGGATTTGGTGTCAGACAACCTCCACATTTCAGGTCTATAATTTACTGGAATCTTGGACAAATCCCTTAATCCCTTTGGACCTCAGTTCAATCAATTAATCAACAAACATTTATTAAGTGCCTACAAATGCTAAGTACTGGGGGTACAAAAAGAAGTAAAAAACAGCGCTTGCCCTCAAGGAGCTTACAATTCAATTCAATAAACATTTATTAAGTGCCTATTATGTGCTGGGCACAGTGCTAAGTGTTAGGGATACAAAAAGAGACCCAATATAGTCAGTCTTATGGGGAGGACAATATGCAAATATATCTACATGTACACACACACACACACACACACACACAAGCAAGCTATATACAGTCCAAAGAGAAAATATTTTAAAGAGGGAAGACAGTAGAATTAAGAGGAGTTGGGAAAGGCTTCCCATAAAAGATGAGATTTTGCAGAAAGTTCCTTTTCTGTGAAGTGAGTTAGTCAAACTAGCTGAATTCTGAGGTCTAAAACTGCAAATTTGTGATGCAATGATCCAATCTATATTCGAAATCTGTGGTACTATGACAGGATGGATGATGGTGGCTCAGCAAGGGGCCAGCTAGGCAGATAGAGTGCAGGACCTAGGGTCAAGAAGACCAAGACAAGCTCAGATTCAGCCTCATGATGTGGATACAAAACTTCCCTAAAGATTGAGTTGCCCTTTCCCTGGTTTATCCTCTAAAGGCACCCTAAAGTATAGAGGAGCCCTAAGGGCTGAGTTGCTCCTTCCCTGGCATCCTAAAGTCTCCTCTTATCTCGAAATACCCCCAAACTTCCCCTTATCCTGGATCTTAAAATTCTTTGTCTCCTCCCATCCTGAGTCATAAAAATTCCCTTGTCTCCCTCATCTTGTGTCATTCATTGTCTTCATTCCCTGTCTTTATCTTGCAAGACTTATCCTGTTCCTAAATCTCCAACCCTCAATAGAAACCCTAAGAATTACTTCATCATCCTACAGGTTACATAGCTTGCTCTCTATATAAGTTTGGTCCTTTTCCTATACCAATGCCTTTGTTTAGCTCCTTTCTAAGTCAATAAATCTCCAATTGGCTAACGAGGTCTAAGTGAACTCTTTCAAAACAGAACCAGCTCTCCTAATTTTGACCTCATACACTTAATACCTGTGTGACACTGGACAAGTTATTTAACCTTAGTTTGTGTCAGTTTCCTTATCTGTAAAATAAAGATAATAATATCTACCTCTCAGAGATGTTGTGGGAATTAAATGAGATAATAGTTATAAGCAGTTAACACAAAACCTACCACTTAGTAAGCCCCATTTAAGTGTTAACAATCATACTGATAGTGATCATGGGTTGTTCATTGATCATCTTTCACTCTTGCTATGGGTCTTATCCTACCTAGGGACAGAGGAAAAGGAGCATCAAAGAAAGAATCCCAGGGGCAGAGATGAACAGGTGAATGTTTATGTCTGTGCTTGGAAATTTGGTTATTTGGCTGTTTTTTTTTGGCACTTCTAAAAGGATGGGCTAATGCTATATTTTTGCTTTCTCTGTTGATAGAAATTTCCATATATTAGTGAATATTTATTCCATATATTAGTGAATAATTTCCATATATTAGTGAATCTATTAGACAATGTGAGCCCACTGTGACAGATAGTTCAGCATCTAGACTCCAGTAGGCACCTAGCCTCAAACTTCAGAGACTGTGGACCTCTGTTCCCTCTTTATCCTGTTCCTTTTATGTGTCTAACCAATTAGGCAGAGCTATACATAGTGCAAGGGGTAGAGAAAAAAAAAATCCCATCTTGAGCCCTGCAGGCAATCAGTTCATGCCCTGAAGCATGAAATTTGATTATGCTGATTATCTGAGTTTACACACCTCCTAATGCTGTTAGGGGGTCATGAATTTACCAAGTCCTCAGTAACCCAGAACACTGTAATATGACTATGTGACCTCTTAGCTACAGTGAATTCCACAGACTGTTTCTTCACTGCATGAAGATATGAAAATAGAGAAATCATTTTCTTAGTGCCTTGGTCTAATATTTAAAAGAAGATAGTGCTCTCATCTTCAGAAAACAAAAAATAAAATGAAAAAAAAAAACTATTGCTTCACTAAACATTTATATGAGCCCTGGGCTTGGAACTGGGAGAGATTAAAAATAAAATGTAGATCCAATGAAGTTTCTGCCCTCACAGGGCTTATATTCAAGTAGAAGGATATGATACGTATGTAGGTAAGTATAATGCAAAACAGTACATCATAAGGACTGAAGAGATACAAAACAAAGTGATATGTGAGGTCATAGACCTTTGTCATCTCTTTCATGGATTTCAATAGTCTGGAGTTCCTGCCTCTCATTTCTGTCCTCTGCTAACTATCCTCCATACGACTATCAAATAAATATCCTTAAAACACAGATCTGACTACATTGCTCCACTCACTCAAAAGTCTTTAGAAGGTCCCTATTGCTGCTAGGCCAAAATACAAAATGATAGCCTTGTCCCCAGTGATTCTTAAAGGCAGAGGTGTTGAGATAGCACATTCCAAGCATGTGGGAGCAGTTTATTCAAAGGCTTGGAGGTGGAAGATTGGTTACCATATATGAGGAACCTTTTGGCTTGACTGTAGAGAGTATGAAGGGAAGTAATGGGCTTGCAAAAGTAGATTGGAGGTACTTTAAATGCCAATGAAGAGGATTTTTATTTAGTTTGCCCTGAGAGGTAACAGCCTATTGCTTGAGTTTATTGAGTAGGGGAAAGACATGGTCAGACTTATTTCCTAGCAATTTCACTTTGGAAGCTCAGAAGATGTGTGGAGAATGAATTAGAGACATCAAACTATCTCTCTATCCATTATCTCTGAATGAGACTGATGTAGACAAAGTACATACATATATTCACAAATGCATACAGTGCAACAATGGGATAAGTATTCTTTTCAAAACTATGTTCAATGCTAAGTCTGTTGAGCTGCTTTCCCCCCTATTCTCCAACCATTCTCTCTTTTTTTATCCACTCTTCTTTCTTCCTTTTTCTCTTTTCTCTAAAAGTCTTCTCTGAGCATGAGGAAGTCAAACAGTGAAACAACACTGCTATTCCAGAATTATTTTGAAAAAGGAGAGGGAAGGACAACCCCTGGGGAGGTAAATGCTAAAGATAGCCATATTACATGTGTTGTATCCTGCAATGCTAAACCCTCATTAGAGATTGGGGAAAGAGAACTCTGGGTACTTAGAATTTTCACCTAAGCAAATGACTATTTAAATAAGAAAGATTACTGTATATTTTCAAAAAAAATATATTTCCAGTAAGAAGCAAAGACCTTTTATTTTAAATGACAGTGAGTAATTGCTTTATACTTATCCAAGTGCCATATTCTCCAGGTCCTATGATGCCTAATTCCCAAGTACATTTAAGTCAATCTCAGGCCCCCTACATACTGTTTTAAAGAAAACAGCCGAGTAGTAGTGGGAACTTTGTGTTTGCATTGGGTTTGCATCTGGCTCATAATAGAGTGCCTCAGAAGGCTCTCCAGGTGGAGGGTCCTAGTGCATGGATAACTTTTTCCAGGAAAACTGGGATTAATTGTAAAGGAAGACACATTTGTGGAGCCTATAGACATTCTGTAACTGGTTTGGGTCAGCTCACCGCATGAAGAAGAGGAGGCCTTTTGGCTGCAGAGTCATTCAAAAATGCCAGCACCTTCAGTCTCTTCTTGAGGTAGATTATTAGCTAGTGATGGGAGAGGGGGCCATGCTATGACCCTGTGAGTCTGAAAGGTCCACAGGGCTCCTCAGACTCCCATCATCTAGAATTCAGCTCAAATTTGTAGCCACCACAGCGTCAATACTTGGAGAATCAAAGAACAATTTTTTGGGAGTAACCTTTGAGAATCCAGTTCAGGAGTAGCTAAAACACAGGACTATCCAGCTGTCAGACCACATCTTGACATGGACTTATTGGGACTAGTGTTATGTAGGAAATGAGCTAAGTTAAGGTGTTGTGGGGAATTAGGGCCCTGAGATATTGGGGAAATATTTTCATGTTTTTCTTAGCTGCCTCTTTGAAGAAAATATTATTTTATAAAAAGTTACCTGATATTAAGAGGTTAAATGGAACGAGGATTACTTGCTGCTAACTCCTAAAATTGAGGGAAACAACTGGTTGTAGCTGAGAAAATAGATAACTACAATCCCTTAGGCTACCCTGGAACCCTGAAATGGGTATATGGCCTACTTGCCCTGAGAGAGTGATGGCAGGGCAAGCATGTTAGACTTCTAGTTTATAAAATACTAGGTAATAACACATTGACTTTGTGGCAGAGGGTTGTAATTTTAGGGATTCCCTTAGCAGTGGATGAAGTTATATAATTGCTACTTAAACCTTAATCGTCTTTCAGTCTCAGACCAATCTGGGATCTTGGTAGGAAAAATATAAGGAAGGCCTTTCAGATTCATACCTTGTATGGTTTTAGACTTGTGCTGATCCCCTTGATTTTTAGGAAGGTCAGTTGCTGTCTCACCTGACCTTGTTCCTTATGGCCAAGACTTTAGCTTTTATCCTAGTCTCAATAGCTGGGTTACAGTCTTGTTCTTTTAATGCTTTAATCTCTTTTTATTGGCCTTCCTAGCATCCCAGATCTGCTAGAACTTTGTTCTGTAAAATTTGGATGCAGTCAAAGAGCTGCACCTGAGGACCTAGAGGGCCTTGAGGCCACAGGTCACCCACCCCTAGACTCTAACATATAGTAAGTGCTTAATAAATGCTACCTCCATAAGTATCTTTTTTTCTGTATTACCCTTTGTGGACCTCTTTAATATATACATATATATGCCATCTTCCTGTTTAGAGTGTAAACTCCTTGAACTCAGGAATTATTTCAATTTCCATTTAATCTCTAGTGCTTAGCATAGTGCTGAGCTATATACATTAAAACTGGAAAAAGAAAAGATCAAGATTCACCTATCCATGATATGAAGAAAATAAAAAAATAAGATCAGTGGTGTCAGTCTATATCTACCTACAGCACTGACAGCCTTCGGAAGGAAATTACAAAGAAGTTCTAACTGGTGTGATTGCCCATTATTACGTCATTAGCCACCAGTTAACAGAAAGGCCAACCATCTGTCTCTAAATATGTCTAGTTTTCACTCATTACACACAATCTTCTTTCCAGGCTCTCTAATTTGGCTGCTGTAGCCATGTACTATCTTTAGCCGAATGAAGGTTTTCTGTTTTTTTTTTAGATGAGTCATATATCAACTATATTCACAGAGTTACAAAATGCTATAATTGTAAGTGATCTTAGAGACCACTCAGTACACCCCCTTCATTTTACTTAGGGAGAAAGGGGGGGGGGCAAAGTGGAGCAGTGACTTTCCTAGAGTCATACACTAGTTAGGCAGTATCTAATTACCTTATATATATTCCATAAAATTATTCTCTCTCTCTCTCTCTCTCTCTCTCTCTCTCTCTCTCTCTCTCTGTTTCTCTCTCTCTCTCTCTCATATTGTACACACATTTTTTTTATTTCCAAGAGAATATAACCTCTTGAGATTTTAATTACTTGTATATAGATCTCCCATGACTAATAGAGTGCCTGACAGGTGATAGTCACTTAAGAAATATTGATTGATGTGACAAGCTAGTGGCAGAACCAGATCCATAACAAGGTATCTTGCCTTCCTCCGAATCTTGTTCTATATTACTCAAGCTACATATGGGATGTTTTATTTTTAAATATGATTATTAACTCATAATGACAAAACATTTAAATTCATAGAGGACTTCAGTTTTTGCTGAGTATTTTCTTGCATGTGAATTCATTGTGTCACCAAAGGACAGCAATTTGTTAGTGTCAGGGTAATTTGGAATATGTGCTTGAGTCAGCCAAGTCATCTTACCTAAGCAGTGTAGTAGGCAGAGGTGTAGCTTGAGTTGTTTCTTTTGTCTTGTCAGGATGAAGGACTTAATGGTTTCCCTAGGTCTTTTCCCACCCAGGCAAGCTAGTATTCGTAAAAGGGATGGTGAACTGGACCCCTTACTGCTTCACATTTCCAACACTCATCATTGTCATTTAGGAGCCTGTCTTACTGGGGCTCTGGTAGTAGCTGAAAACCTGACATTATGGGGACCAAGAGGAAAGTAAAGCCAGAGCCCAACTGAACTCACCAAATAACTTTAAAATAACGTCTCAAGTGAAATTTTGGAGTGACAGAGCCAACAAAAGGTCAGAGGGAAACATTTTTTTCCTGCCTCAGACAACTTATGAGGTCCACAGGAGAGGTCTGTAACCCCTGGGTTGGATGCAGACCAGGGTACAGAGAAATACCAGCTATGAGTCTTGGAGGTAGCCAAGACAACAGCAGTAGCAGCAGTAGCTTCCAGAGCTATCAGCTTAGAGATTGTAAGGGGGTTAGATGATTTGTCAGAAAGATATCACAGGGGACCCTTTAATGGCACTGGGTAAAGCTGGTGCAGATTGGCAACTCTATCAACCATAAGCAGTTCTGAATCACAGCTCTGGGATGGAGAAGAGTGCTTGTGATTAGTCACTAGGGTTCAGGGGCCCTGGTCACTGTTCCAGGACCAGTAGGATCATTAGTACTTGTGGCTGTGTAGGGAAGCAAGGGGTCTTTCCTGAGTAAACACCAGAATATAGACAAGGAGAGCAATGACCACAGTTCTCCCAGGATAACACCATGTTGGAAACACCAAAAACTTGCTAAAACTCTCTCTGAAAACAGCAGCACAAAAAGGCCTGAAGCTTGGCACAATCCCCCTTCCCTATCCCCCTCTCCAGGTGAGCAGAGTCCAACTTTAACATAAAGTTAAAAGTAAAGAAATAGGCTGAGAAAATGAGCAAAGAACCAAATAGAAATTGACTATATAAAGCTGCTACCACGGCAGAGAAGACCAACACATAAACTTAGGAGAAGACAAAAATGTGAAAACAATTAGAAGCAAAGACTCAAACAAAAATGCTAACTGGATGAAAAGTGATCAAAAGTTCCTAGAAAAGTTTAAGAAAGTTATGAGTGGTGGAGGAAAAATTGGTAAAAGAAATTAGAGTGATGGAAGAAAATTAAGAAGAGTATTAACAGCTTGGTTAAAAAAAGTACAAAAAATATTGAAGAAAAATAACACTTTAAAAAGCAGAACTGACCCAAATAGCAAAAGAGGCACACAAATTTACTGAAAAAAGAACTCCTTTATTTATTTATTTTGCTTTTTGGAGGGCAGGGTAATTGGGGTTAAGTGACTTGCCCAAGGTCACATGGCTAGTATGTTTTAAGTGTCTGAAGCCAGATTTCAACTCAGGTCCTCCTGACTCAAGGGTCAGTGCTCTATTCACTGCACCACCTAGCTGCCCCAAAAACTCCTTTAAAAGTAAAATTGGTCAAAGAGAAAAAGAGGTACAAAAATTCACTGAAGAAAATAATTTCTTCAAAATTAGAATTGGGCAAGAGAAAGCTAATGATTCTATGAGACTTCCAGAAACAATAAAACAAAATCAAAACAATGAAAAAAAATAGAAGAAAATGTGAAATATTTCATTGGGAAAAAACTGACCTGGAAAATGGATTGAGGAGAGATGATTTAAGAATTATTAGACTATCTGAAAGCCATGATAAAAAAAAGTCTAGGCAGTGTCTTTCAAGAAATTATCAAGAAAATTACATTTATATCTTAGATCCAGAGAGCAAAATACAAATGGAAGGTATCCACCAATGACTTCCTTAAAGAGATCCAAAAATTAAAACTCCTAGGAAATCTATAGCTAAATTCCAGAACTCCCAGATCATAAGGAAAATATTTTGAGCAGCCAGAAAGAAACAATTCAAATATCATGGAATCACAATCAGGATCATGCAAGATTTAGTGACTTCTATGTTAAAAAAGTGGAGGACTTAAGATATCTTTTCTGGAAGGCTAGGATTATAACCAAGAGTCATCTCACCAGCAAAACTGAGTATGATCCTTTAGGGGAAAAATGGATATTTAATGAAATAGAGGATTTCTAAGCATCTCCAATGAAAAGACCAGATCTCAATAGAAAATTTGATATTAAAACACAGGACTCTACAGAAGTATAAAAAGGTATGCAGGAAAGAGAAATCATAATGGTTTAATAAGATTAGACTGTTTGCATTCTTACATGGGAAAATTATACATGTAACTCCTAAGAGCTTTATCATTATAAGGGCAGTTAGAAGGAGTGTACATAGACAGAAGGCATGAGTGTGAGTCAATTATGTTGGGATGATCTCCAAAAAAGGTATAAGAAAAAGAGGGATGCACTGGGAGAAGGTGGAAGGGAGAGGCAAAATGAAGAAAATTTTCTCACATAAAAGAGACATACATGCTTGGTAGAGCATTATTAGTGGAAGGGGAAAAGGGGAAGTGACAGGAAAGGTTTGAACCTCACTCTCATTGGAATTGGTTCAAAGAAAGAAGAAAATATACAGAAACACTTGGGTATAGAAATCTATCTTACCCAACAGGTAAATAGGAGGTTAAGGGGATAAGAGATATGTGGCAGGGAAGATGATAAAGGGGAGGGCAAAATAAGGGAGGCCAGTGTTCGGAAGTAAAATAGACCTTTGGTGATGGACAGAATTAAAAGAAAGAGAGAAGAATAAATAGAAAAAAATAGCTTGGAGGGAAATATATAGTTAGTAATCATAACTATTAATGTGAATGGGATGAGCTAACCCATAAAACAGAGTGGTTAGCAAAATGGATTAGAAAACAGAATCCAACAATAGGTTGTATATAAGACAAATACTTGAAAAAACAGGTACACAGAGTTAAAATAAAGGGCTGGAGAAGAATCTGCTTCAACTGAGTTAAAAAAGGCTGGGGTAGCAAACATGATCTTAAATGAAGGAAAGTTTGTTTATAATAATAAGTAGTTTTAATTAAAAGAGATAGTTAGGGAAACTACATTTTTTGCTAAAGGTACCATAGACAATGAAGTAATATAAAAAAATATAATAAGTTTTTCTGATAAAGGTCTCATTTCTAAATATATAGGGAATTGAGTCAAATTTATAAAAAAAAATATAACCACCATTCCTCAAACAATAAATGGTCAAAAGATATGAACAGGAAGTTTTCAAAAAAAGAAATCAAAACTGTCTACAGTCATATAAAAAAAATTCTCCAAATCACTGTTGATTAGAGAAAGGGAAATTAAAACAACTCTGAGGTACCACCTCACACCTATCAAAAAAGACAAGTGCTGAAGGGGAAAAAAAGGAAAATAAGTTCATTAACGAACAGTTGGTGGAGTGGTGAACTAGCCCAACCATTTTGAAGAATGATCTGGAACTATGCCAAAAGGGCAATAAAACTGTATATACAGTTTTGATCAAGCAATGCCACTACTAGCTCTGTACCCCAAAGAAAAAGGAAAAGAACATATGTACAAAAATATGTACAAACATGTACAAAAATATTTATAGCAGATCCTTTTGTGGTGGTAATGAATTAGAAATCAAAGAGATGGCCATCAATTGAGAATGGCTAAATAAATTGTGGCATATGATAGTGACAGAATACTATTGGGGTTTCAGAAAAAAATACATGGAGACACCTATATGAACTGATGAAGTGAAGTGAGAGAAAGTGGGAGATCATTGTGCACAGTAACAGCAAGTAATGAAGATCAGTTGTGAAAGACTTGGTTACTCTAATTAATGCAATGTTCCAAGACAATTCCAAAGGACTCCTGATGAAAAAATACTATTCATCTCAGGAGACAGAATTGATGAACCCTGAGTACAAATTGAAGTATAATTTTCTTCCTTCTTTTTGTGATATGGCTAATTTGGAAATAGGTTTTGCATGATTTCACACATATAATTGATCTCATATTTTTTTTTTTTTGCCTTATCAGTATTGGTGGAAGCTCAGGAGGGAGGGAGAGAATCTGGAACTCAAAATTCAAAAGGAGAGGAATATTAAAAATAAATAACTAAAAAAGAGGAAAACTTGTTAGTCTCAATTAGCTGTTATTTTTAGATCTGTAGTGGGTTTGCATCTATTTTTCCAGTACAACCTAGATCTACTTTACTTTTCATTTTGCTGTTCCTGTGGGCTAGTGAGAGCTCTGCTGAAAAGTACTTGTAGAGACACAGCTATAGTAGAAATAGATACATAAGGAATATAAATGGATCTGGACTCCAGGGCCTTTATTAGGAACAGTCAGGTTTAAGTCTAATTTCTAACTACTTTCTAGTAGGCATGTGACCTTAGTTAATTTTTTCAAGAGGCAGAATGGCCTGGCAGACAAAGATCTTGATCCAGAGTTAGGAAAACCTGGGTTCAAATTCTGCCTTTGATAGTTTTGTGTAGGACCATGGACAAGTCATTCAAGCTGTTTTTTAGTTTCCTTATGTATAAAAAAAAGAAATAGATAAAAATTTCTTAGGCTCAAATGAGATTGTGTGTTTATAATATTTTGTAAGCTTTAAATAAATCACCATATATGTAGTTACTATTTTCCAATCTAGGAAGCAAGAGGAAGACCTGAATTCCAATCTAAGCTCAGACTCTTACTACCGTGTTTCCCCTATAATAAGCCCTCCCCTGAAAATAAGCCCTATTGAGATTGCTACTGTAGTGAAGGTGATCCCCTGCGCTACACGCTACATTACGGTACCCTCTGTATGCACCGTCCCCCTCCCCCCCCCGGTGAAACGCATGCCGCGCTTCGAGCTGCATCCAATCAGAGCTGCAGCAGTGAGCGCGTCATCCTGTTCTTTATTGAATTCATTATTGAATAAAGGTACATTTTTTTGTTCACATTTACCTGTTTATTAAAATTGCTGTCAATGTTCATTAAAATAAGCCCTCCCCTGAAAATAAGCCCTCTGGTGTTTTTCTGTCCAAAAAAAATAATAAACAGTGCTTTTAACGGGGAAACACGGTAGTTGTGTGACTGTAGTCAGGTCACTCAACTTGTTTTCCTCTGTCTTCTGAATTGTAAAAGGGGGGTAATAGTAACACCTACCTCACAGTTTTGTTGAGGGAATCAAATGAAATAATATCTGCATAGCACTTAGTACAGGGCTAGGCGCATATAATAGGCATTTAATAAATACTTGTTTTCTTCCTTTTTTCCTCCCTCCCTGGACTTTACACATGTAAGATGGTAGAAGATTGTACTAAACTGAATGACATTTAAGCTCCGTTCAATGCTGGCTCTCACATTTTATGATTCTAAAATCACATAAACTTAGAGTTGTAAAGTATCCTTGTTCTTCAGCCATTTCAATTGTGTTCTACTCTTTGTGACCCCATTTGGGGTTTTCTTGACAAAGATACTAGAGTGGTTTGAGATTTCCATCTTCATCTCATTTTACAGATGAGGAAACTGAAGCAAACAGGGTTAAGTGACTTGCCCAGGGTCACACAGCTAGTAAGTGTCTGAGGTCAGATTTGAACTCAAGAAGATGAATCTTCCTGACTTCAGAAACAGCACTAGCTGCCCTTAGAGTATCCTTAGAGTTCTCTATATGGACAAAGTTCAAGAACAGACTAGGCTTAAAAGCCAATGGGCTTTGCTGGAAGAGGAAACTCTTCAGTGTTATTGCTTGTAATCAAGTTTTCTTTGGTGTGCTGGCTCTCTTAGGTAAGCACATTTATAGAGTTAAACCTATTATGAATTGTAGTCTTGGTAATCTTTTCAAGTTACAGATAAATTCCTCCTGAAGTATGATGACCCAGTTATTTCCTAAGAAAGGAAATCTTTTTTCACAAGTGCCTAAGATTCTGTAATCACATAATATTTTATTTTTAAAACAAACAAGTACTTAATATTTTTTATGATATTTCATCATCTCAAAGGCAGTGGAGGTAATATCTAAGGGTTAAAGGATCACAGATTTAGAGCTGATAGGGTCCTTAGAGATCATTAATCTCACCCTGTTATAGATTTGGAAACTGAAGCTGTGAGAGTTGCATTACTTGCTCACTACTACAAGTAATTGAGGTGGGCTTCACACCCCAGCTATTCCTTCCTCTAAGCTCAGTGTACCATGTACTACCTCATACTGTTTCTGCTGTAATACTTTGGAGACTTTTTCCAGCATTCATATGGAAAGATGCTAGAATCTTGCCTTCAGCCCCTTCCTTTCACCTCCTCAACATAAGAGGTGCTATTCAGACAGTAACCAAATTGGGAAGGGACTGCTCCAAATCTTCCATCTGATGCTCAATACCTATTTTCAGCATGATGGCTAGGGAAAGCAGCAAGTGAGTTGCATGACACCATAATTACCAGTATGTGATGGTTTGTATTTAAGAAATTTAAGGGATAAGAAAGGTGTGTGTTCTCGATGTATAGTTAGGCTAGCTACAATCACGTTGCCCTTTAGTGACATGTTAGATCATGCATATAGAATTCTTAGCGAACTTTTCAAGGTATATAAATGCCAGCTATAATTTTTCCTACTTATTTATTTATTGTAGATTTGGTCATTTGAAGAGTAAGATTTGAGTCCTGGTAAGCCTATGGGATCTCATAAAATCATCTCTATACTGTCAACCCAGATGAATTCTGTAAGATGAATAATATTTCTGTGTTTTCCTCCTGATAGAGTGAACCATAAGAAAATATCCAGAGAACTAGTATGTGTCTATCTTATTGCCATGACTATATTTGGTTTCTTTCCTGGGTCTTGGGAGTTGGTATTCAAATGCAGATGAATCTGTGACATGAAGAGAGTTCTGGGGAAGATCTTGCTATCTCCTTTCCTTTGGCCCAATTGCTATGAAGGGAATAAACTACTGTAAATTATATGGTTAATAACTTGATGTATATAGGCCAATGTATACTCCCGGAAACTATCTTAATGAAATTCCTATGTGATTTTTCTCTTCAATTGTTGTCTTTCACATCAACCTACTCTAGTGTCTGGGGGATTGGCTTAATAACCTTTCAAAGAGAGTACTTTGCTCCCCTAAACAACTCTCAGTACTTCCAGTGTTTGGTTTTGTAGGAGTTGGCAGCAGAACTTCACGTATCGAAGAAAGATGATTTTAATGTTACTTTGGAGATTATTTCATATACCAATATAATTTTGAAAGTCATAAATGGAAGAATCACAAAATCTCAGAGCTGGAAGGCTATCTAGTACAGTATCTGAAAATAAATTCACTTTCCAACATCTCTCACAGAGGCCATTTAACCTCTGTTTGAAGGACTACAATGAATATTCCACTATCTCCCAAGGCAGGCAATTTCACTTTGGCTGTTATGAAATTTTTACTTATATTCATCTGAAACCTGCTTTTGCAAATGTCACCCATTGCTCCTACTTCTTTCTAGGACAAAATGGCATAAGCTTAATCCTTCTTTGATGTGATAATCCTTCAAGTATTTTAAGACAATTTTCATGTCCCCCTTCTCTTTCCCAGGATAAACATTTTTGCTTCTTCAGCTGAATACAAGGCAATCTGCAACTTCCCTTCACTATTTTTCCCATGTGCATTTGCTAATCCAATCACTTTGGGGCAACCATAGATCTCAGCAAGCAGTCCCTTTCATATTTTAGGACTTGATGCAAAAGGGAGCATCTAGATAACCTCAGGCTCCAGATGCTCCTTCCATTTGGATGCTGTGCAGGAAATATTACCTAACAATGAAGAACACCTGTGAGGAACACACATTTCTATATTCCGAGCCTTGATTGATATTGAACATTAGGTGATTGGTAAACAATGTTCTCTTCATATTCCATTTGTCAAAGAGTCCTGTTTGATCTTAATACACACATAAGGACAGATTGTCTCATTTAAAAATCTGACTGATCTTTCCATTAAAAATGACCCAGCAAATTGACTTCACTATATGTGATATGTTTAATTTTTCATTTTAAGCAACATCTCTTCTAGGATCATATAATAAAAAATGAAAATTATCTATAAGAATAAGGTATTAGGTTGCAACAGAAATAAATTGATTTTTAAGGAATCCTATGCTTAGCAATTATTTATTAGAGAGGTCTTATTATAGGCCAAGAAGAAAAAATAACTACAAATGAGTAAAACAAGCTTCTGGACTCTCTTCAGCAGCTGTCATTAGGAAATTACACTGAGACTTTGAAATTAAATTTCAGATTTGCTCATAACCCTTTTTTTTCCAGTGGAGTTCATTAATGTGCATCCTCCCGATCTCTAACCAGTTTACTTCAGAGGATTGTAGCAAAATATATACTTACAAGCTGAATTAGCTCAGAACAATGTAATTAAGGAGGATGGTGTGCAGGTGCATGACCTAGATACTTTTTGAATATTCAACTGGGAGTAAGCTTAAGTATTTTCATGTTTTACTGCATTAGCAAACAGAAGAGGTGGTTTTGTAGGAGATTCTTTGATCTAAATCTAGCAAAAGGAATGTGTTTCAATATTTGTGGGAATTATCCTGTAGTGGATTATATTAGGCATTATACAGTACCAATATTTATTATTGAAATTGGGCCATCTTTGCAAAGTAGGGTCTTTTTGGGAGGGTGCAGGAGACAGAGAGAATAGAATGCTTAAAATGACTGTCAATTCCACAAGCTTATCCAGGCAGTGGTGCCTTGGGGAGAGAGGAAACCATGATCTTGATAGAAAGGTTTCAAAATCTCCATAGTGACATGCAAGCAATCATACAGATGAGAAGTAATGAGAAGGATAGGTTATACAACAGTTTTTTTTATATTGGACATAAGTAAATGGAAAATGACTAGAGAAAAATCACCCTTGTTTGTGAGCAAAGGGGTTGCTCAGAATTTAAATCAACTTGAATCCTCGGCAGGCTGAGTGCTTCATTGAAGTTACCTCTGGCATGTCAAACAGAGCACCCTATAGTGCTTAGAAATGGTAGCACTTCTGTTCCCTTTATGATTATAAGGATTGATTGACCTGCTCTACAATCTCAGGAGACTTATCGAAGATCTTGCATCAAGTCTGTGTCATAAGGGTTTGGGATTCTCACTTTTCAGTATTTCAATTTGGTGAACTATCAGAGCTGTATTTCCCTAATGCCCTGGAACAATTTCATGTGTGGGTCTGGGGTGGGGGATATACAGGGAAGAGTCACATTGTGAGGGTGATCACTCTAGAAGAAGATGGTCAATATCCTTAGAATTACCTAAACTTAGAATCTCCCTGTTTCCCAAGAAGGTTATGGAGAAGGCAGCCTTTTTCTGAGAGTGGTGCCATGTAACATGATCCAAGGAATGGAGATTGGAGTCAGTTGTGTTTTAAACCATCCAAGGAAGAGGGGACAGGAAGGCACTGAGGACCTATATGCCTACTACATCCTCTTCAAGAGAAATGGAAGAAGTGGAAAGATCATATTCTAATTCCTGAGACTTTTGATCATTATCACAGATGCTAGACCCAATGACTGAAAAACTACCCTGTGCCTTAGTACTAGAATTTTCCTTATTTTTTTTATTATTTTTTTTTCTAAAGCAATTGGGGTTAAGTAACTTGCTCAACATTACACGGCCAGTTATTTCTGGGTGTGGTGCTAAGTATCTGAGCCCGGATTTGATCCCTAGGTCATCCCGACACTGGACCTGGTGCTCTTTACTTGCTGAGCCACCTGGCCACACCAGAATTTTTCCTTATTGAGGGCAGATGGAAGGGGTTCTCCTGCATGTCTATTATTGTACTGCTTCTTTATATGATATCTCTTTGAGAAGCAATATAGTATAGTGGAAAGAATGCTAGACTTTTAAGTGCAGAGACTTGTCTTAAATCTCTGTTCTGTGTGACCTTAGGCAAATAATTTATCTTTGAGAATGACCAGTTTCCTTTAATGAGAATAAGAGTGCCTTCTTTCACTGTTGTGGTCAGTAATGCAAGCATATCCTATACTTTGTTTTTTGTATTTTGTAATGAATAATGTCCCTTCACACTTCTTCCAGCAGAGTACCCAGTGGTCAATGGGCTATTTTTCCCCAGGCAGTGGTTGGATGGTCAAAGGGATAAAATTGTGGAGAGATTATGTGCTTTCTTTCAATGGGAGGGAGGAGTGAAACTGTCTATGTAGAACTTTTTGAAGAAGGATGGAGGCCCCTCAACAGAAGCCTTTATCTCAGGAGACTAAGATTTGGTATCTCTTTTAATGGGACTCCCAGGGAGCCCAATAGGCCAGGGAAAACTAAGTGGATGGTAGTACAATTTGATTTTTGATATTGATCTCTGCATGAGGCCAATCTACATGCAAAAAGGCAATGACCTATTAGCCATCTTCTTATAGAAGACTTTTTTGGTAATGAAGACCAGTGACAATGCTAGAAGTGTCATCATCTACTCTGTAATTCAGATGTTCTTGGGATTGCTTGGGCTACCATGCGGGGCCAGGCTCAGAGTCAGGAAGGCCTGGGTTCAAATCCTGCCTCAAATTTCTATTAGTTGTATGACTGTGATAGTAATTGCATTTAAAGCTTCCCCTGTATTGGCTTAGTTTTTCAAATTGATTGTGTTAAAACCCAGAGCTTGTTAATCCCACCTGTGGGATGGACTTGTTGACTTGAAAAGAGAGACACGAACTGGGAGGAGCTGGTGACGTAGATTTGGAGAGACAAGAGAGAGGCAGAAGAAACTTTTTTTGGAAACAGCACCTTGTGGAGAGAGAGAGACTAAGAGAATTGCTGGTGGCCGCTTTGAATTGCCCTGGACTTTTGAGACCTGCCCCCTGAGCTGCCAAGGACTGAGGAGACATGGCTGTTTTGCTGGTACTTTGTCTGTCTGTTTTGATGTTGTTTTGCCAGATTTGTCCACTGGTGAAAGATAGTCCTGTTGAAGAAGTCCTGGAACCTGGCTGTTCGCTAAGAAGCCCTGAGACTGTCCTGCAGACAGAGAGTGAATACTGTCCACTGGTGAAGGACAGTGCTGTTGTTGCAGGGGTCTGGAGAGTGTCCTGCAGACAGAATGAATACTGTCCACTGGTGAAGGACAGTGCTGTTGTTGCAGGGGTCTGGAGACTGTCCTGCAGACAGAATGAATACTGTCCACTGGTGAAGGACAGTGCTGTTGTTGCAGGGGTCTGGGAACCTTTCTGTTGGTTCAGAAGCCCTGAAGAAGGATTTTCTTCTTGTATGTTTACAGAAATCCTGGGAGAGGGGTTTGCTAATGTTTTCAGGGGTTCTAGGACTGTTCTACAGACAGAGGATGAATTGATGAAGGGACTGGCAATGTATCTTGTGGCCTTGCTAAGCCTTGTCTCCCCAGGAACTAAGATTGCTGAGAACTTGCCTCGTGTCAAGATGAAGAAAAGACCTCCATTTGGGTATTAAGTGCAGTGTTTAAACTTGATGTAACTCTGGGGTAGATTCAATTGAGATCCAGAGGTGGGGAACTTTTGACCTTTTTGTGTTCTATGGTTGAGCAAATGAATATACTTTACTTATGTTTGGAAACTAATCTCCATTTGAGAAAAGGAGCTTTGTGGTGGACTAAATGAAGGTACAGCCTAGGGGTAAAGTAGTATTTAGAACCAGGACTTTGTAATTGATTGAATGATTGGAAGGTCCTAGGGTGGGGTAGTACTTGAAGATTATTTAATCACACTTAGTAAATGCTGTATTTTGAATGATGTTATGTTTTGATCTTCTCTGTTCTTGGTTTGTCACTGAATAAAATGGAGAGCACCTATGCTGGTATTCTGAACCTTGGGAAATTGCCTTTCTTTGGGTATTACATTACAATGACCCTGGGCAAGTCATTCAACCTTTGTTTGCTTCAGTTTTTTCAATGGTAAAATGGGGATAATAAAAACAAAAACTGAGCACCCATGGTTATTGTAAGGATCAAATGAGATAACATATGTAAAGCACTTAGCATAGTGCCTGGCACATAATATGTACAATTTAGATGTTAGCTAAGCTATTTTTTTTACTACTACTCATAGTTACCACATTATATTGGGAGACTTGCTATCAGTTATGATGATTGGGCATTCAATAATTTCATATCACATGGACTACTTCCAGGACTAGGTTGACGAGGATAGGTAAAGTCTGGGATTTATGGCCTTTATTCTCCTCCATGTATTTTTAAGTCTTTCCATGTTTATCTAAGATCACCAAGCTCATCATTTCTTATAGCACAGTAGTATTCCATCACAATCATGTACCACCACTTGTTCAACTATTTACCAATTGATGGACATCCCTGCAATTTCTGAGAAAACTGGGGGAGATGCCAGGGAGGGACTCCCTCCATATGTTTTCAGTCCTTGAGGGAGCAGCAACTTGATTTGGTGTCCTCTTTGCTTTCTTTCTGTTTTTGTTGTTTGTTTTATTTTATCTTCTTTAAGGTCCATTATTTTTCTTGTGCTACAGTTTATACTAAGTCTTTGCCAGGCTTTTTGAGTTCCTGAGGTCAGATTTGTCTAGTAATAGCCTTAAGAACATTTAAGTGATTGGAATATTTGCTAGACCTAATGACTGAAAAACTACCCTGTTCCTTAGTACTAGAATTTTTCCTCTTTGAGGGCAGATAGAAGGAAGGGGTTCTCCTGCATGTCATCAAGGGCTGGTATGTTGTAAGAGTAACATCTTTTTGTTTGTTTGTTTGTTTTCCTTAAAAAATACTGAATCTACCCTCAAGATTTAATGATCCAGGGACTAAGGTGTTAACTGTTAGTTATCTAGTCACCTGAGTACAAAACCAATGCAGTAGAAACCAGTGACATTTCCCTCATACTTATTGCATGCTTCTATTTTATGTTCCATGATAGAAAACACAGGGAAGCTGTGTCCAATTGAGTCAATGTAATATTCTTGCTTAATGTTTTTTTCCAGGCTATTGACAAACAAAAATCCTTTTGTTAACTGTTTTATTATCTACAAATATTTTGTGTCCTTCCTATCCCAAATTGAACTGTCACATTGCTTTGAGTCAGACCTGGCTGAAGACAGCCTACTAGAGGCAAAATAGTGGCTGGGGAACCAAGGACAAAAATAAACCAGTCCATCTCTTCATGAAGCCTTTGCTTTATTGAGGGAAAATATGTTTACCCTTAAGTAGGTGAAAAGTATTTTTTTGAGGCGGAGAAAACTCACAACTTGAGATGGGGGCAATCAGGTGATATTTTTCTTGCTGTAGGGGATAGATCATGAAATATGTTTTGAAGGAAGCTAGAGGTTCTACTAGGCATATTAAGAAACCAAAGCTCAGAGACTTCCCCATGGTCACACAACTGATGAAAAACAGGATGGATTTGAAGTTGTCTCATCAGATGCCGAAATGAGTGCACTTTTCACTTCATCATGTTTCCTTTAATCCTATTTACTTATTGATAAATCAGACCATTCAAGGCACTGGGCTAATTATCTACTACCTTCAATAGTCAGGTAGAAAGAAGTGATTTTAATTCTGAACATTAATGAAAAAAGTAATTGACCAATCCTTTTCCAGTGATCTTAAAGTGTGCTCCCCATGTTAAGTTGTCACTGCTCTGGGCTGAGATTTTGAAATAATTCTGGTCAAGGAGCTTCCTTCCCTTAGGCAGGAGCTGCCCCTATTTTGTGAAATCAACCACAGTTTTTCAGTCACACACTTCCCCAGGCTTCATCAGAGGTGTTGAGTGACTATGTTAACCTTGGTATGTTTGGGCAATAGAAGAGTCAGTTGAAGTCAATCGCCATTTCCCACAACCCTGATCAACTCCAAGGGCACCGACAGCGGTGTTGATGGACTGCTAGGGACAAGTTGGTCAAGTATCCTTCTTCTCAGCAAATTACTTCCTGCCAGCATAGTGTTAGCAGAACATATTTTAAGTCACTTCTTTTAACAGCACATATTGGTTGGTGTTGCGTAGGCTCTCTCTATTTTTAAGAGACAGATGGCAGCTACCCATTTCTGTACACTGTTATCTTGTAGCTGTAAGCATCAACTTTACAGGTGGATGGGCTGTTGTACAGAATGACATTTTACAGAATTTCTAAATCTCAGAATTGGCAGAGACCTTGTGGTCATTGAGCTCAACCTATATCTCAGCAAAACACCCTCTCTAGCATTCCTCCTCCACTTGAAGATTTCCAGTTAGGGGAGACTCACTACTTTCAGAGAAAACTCATTCCACTGTGGGACTTCCAGAATTGCTCAGAATCAGTTATTACCATAATTGACTACTCCACACAATGACACTGCCTGAGGAAGCTTACAGGTCTTGGTGGAGGCTGAACTTCAAAATGTCATTGAAGATCAACATTGGGAGAGATGTCAGTGAGGGGAAAAACTTAAGTAAGTTGTCGGTGACAGGAAACTGCGTGGTTGTTTTCAATTTCATGGAGTCTAAAGTCTTATTATTTTCTTTATGTTGACTGTCCCCCCTTTCCCTCTTATAATTAGGTGAGTTATTAAATGAGAGGTTGTGTGTTAATATGAATAAAGATATTCCTTCCTGATTAAATGTTAGCTCTTTGAATTGAAATTTTCATTTGGTAATCCTTTCTAAAAACATTTGCTATGTAATACAATATTATTTCATCATAAGAAGCAATATATGTATAATTCAGAGAATCATGGAAAGATTAAGGTTTACAGGAACATTCATTTAAAGCTAGAAGGGACCCCAAGGGTCATCTATTCCAATTCCCTCATTTTACAAATAAAGAAACTGAGGCCTAGAGAAGTTAAATGGCTTGTTCAATTTACATGAACTGATGATGAGTGGAGTAAGTAGGATCAAAAGAACATCATACATAATAACTATTATAACATAAATGAAAACAACTCACTAAAATGAAGCCAAAAGCTGAGTAATTAATTGTAATGAGTGATATTGGTCCCAAGAGAAAAGATGATGAAAGGTACCTCCCTTCTTTCGGTTGAGAGGTGGAGGACAATGGGTGAAAAATGTTGCCATGTGTTGTCAGGTATGACCACTATGTTGGTTAATTTTGATGAATTTTTTTTCTTGGTTGCAATCAAGGAATCTGGGAGGAGGAGCTATCTGGAAATAGCTATGATAAAAAACAGAAGGCACTAACAAATGCTTATTTTAAAAAGTAAAAAGACTTGCTAGCTAAAAAAAGTTAACCATTCCACAAATAATTTATAAGTAATATGAAAACATTAAGAGTTCTGATAATATTGAAATTTTTAATAAATAACATCAGTCCAGGTTTACTATTTCTATTTAGCTTCTCTTAGAAGGAGCACCCTCATGAAAGTCCTCCTGTAATGAATGCATCATCTTAACAATGTTTAGTCCTTGGGGTCCGGAATTGTCCTTCTTTTAATCCCCAGGGCTTAGCATAATGCTTGGTATGTAGTAAGTGATTAAAAAAAATCTTTGTTGACTGAGTGGCTAACTGGAAAGTTATAAAAGCAGAGGGAAAACTGTCTTATAGAATACCATACTTCCAAAGTTTCAAATACATTCTAAGCAATGACCTGTATAGCTGCTCTTTGTGAACAGTCATATCTAAACACAGTGAGGTTTACCATCAGAGGATTAGCCACCCAGAAAATCAATTCACTTCTCTGAGCCTCCATTTCCTCATCTGTAAAATAGGAATACTCAATAGTACCTACCTCTCAGTGTTGCTGTAAGGGACCAGTGAGATAGTGTATATAAGTTCCTTTGCTATTATTATTAATCCTTCAGGGAAAGCGTTGGAGATGGAGAACTGAAAGGGACTTCAGAGGCCATTCTGGAATCTGAGTATCAGGGAACACTTGCCCAAAGTCACGCAGTCAGTAAAAATTATACACAAATGGAGAACCTAAATCTTCTGATTTCAGAGTTAGTCTTTTTATTTCCCCACTATTCCATGCTTTCTTTTTAATGGTATTCAGACCTTGGTACTGCTACAAGAGCTCTCCTCTTTTCTATTCGGATAAAAGGACCACTGTTATTGTCTGACATAAAAGTCACTCTTTTATATTTAAATCATTATCCTGCCATTCTTGTCTGTATACTGTTCTACAGGCACAGCCGGATTTAAAAAAAAAAAAACCAAAAAACAAGAAATATTTGCAATTGATTATATACTGTGGGGTGCAAAGACCTTACTCTGTGGGATCACTAAAATCATCTTTTAGACAACTCCAGTAGCAGACAACATGGTGGAGATTATGATGATGATAATTTATACAACAATAATGATGATGAGAAAGGAAAAAAAGGAGGAGGAGAACGAAGAGGAGTTTGAAGAAGAGGAGAGAGAGGAGAAAGAGGGGGAGGAAGGAGAAGATTGAAGAAAAGGACAGATTGCATCTAAAGGGCCATAAAGTAGATGGCATATATCTTTCTCTTAGATGGACTGAACCCTGAGGAATTTCACTTTTTGGCATGGTTTGAAATTAAATGCTTTATTTTGGGTGATACAACATTTGCCCGATTTCATTAAGAAAATAAACAGGAAAGTGGTTACGACTATATCACATTTTGTATTTGTGTCTTCCATACATAGTGAAGTGCCTGATGATTGATGTTGTATACCTGTAAAGCCTGGACAGCATACCAGCGCTACAGCAGGAAACTGAATTGCTCCCATTTGAATTGTCTTAGGAAGATTCTGAACATCACCTGGCATGATAAGATACCAGACACTGAGGCCCTTACTCAAACTAAACTGCCAAGCATTCAAACTGTGCTTCAGAGAGCTCAACTCCAATATGGGCTGGCCATGTTGTTCAAATGCAAAATGTATGCTTGCTAAAAAGACTCTTATGGAGAACTCACACAGAGCAAGTGTTCACATGGTGGTTAGAAGAAATGATACAAGGACACTCTTAAGGTCTCTATTAAGAACTTTGGAATGGATTATGTAACATGGGACATACTGGCACAGGACCACTTGTTATAGGAATGGGAATCTGAAGATATCCCATGCCCCTTGGCACTTTGATAGGCTTAAGAGACTGTGAGAAAATTCCTTGATTTGAAAATATACTTTGTCCCCAATAGGCTGAATGTGGTCACATGGAACCTATGGCAGGAGGCTTGTTTTTCAGGAATGCTCATGCCTTGTGCCTTTGTGATTGGGCAGTGGGTCAAGAGGCTTGTGACATTCTCTGAGCCAGGAGAAGGCTATATATACCCCGATGTGAGATTTTGCTTTGTGGCTCATTTTGAGAAGAGTTATGTGATTTGACCAGACAAGACTCTGGGCAGCCGTTGAGCCACCCAGCTTTGAAAACCCAGATGTTGGTGCTTTCCTCTCTGGTAACTGACTAGGTATGGATGTAATGGTCAGACAGCTGGAAGCCCTGTCTGCTGATCTGCTTCTCTCTCTGCTTGTAACTTCTGCTTGTAGCTTATTTGTTTTCTCTGAAGTTCGGGGTGCTGACTTTTTCCCCTGAACTAGGTAAATGATATATGTTTGATTGATTAAAGTAAGGTTGTTAACCCATTTTGAGTTGCTTTCCTTTAGAAAATCAGATCTAAGAACCTGTGCTAGCAGCCCTCCTGGGTATGCTAAGGTGCTTGCTGCTACACCACTTAGCATGGAATGCCAACATCAGAGAAGGTGCTGTGCTCTATGATCAAAGTAGAATTGAAACCAATCAAAGGAAATATGAGATGAGAAGATTTAGAGAATCCACCCCAAATGTTCACATGTACTATTTGTGCCCAACCTGTGGTAGAGCATTCAGATTTCATATCCGTCTGGTCTGATCAGCCACAGTTGGACATGTTGAAACTTGACTTTAGCATAGTGATGTCATTTTGGCCCTCTTTGAGAATGGACAACCACCACTACAGCCTGACGCTTAATCCTCGTTGACTGATTTGACTATAATATACATTATATATTAAAATATATTACATATACATGTATTTTGTATTTTATAGCATGTATATTTTTATCATATATGGCATAAATAAAATATACTGTAAAACACACATATAATATACATGTATTATATATATAAATATATGTTTATGTATATAGACATGCATATATAAACACACACACATATAAAATGATATTTATGTCTATATCTCTACAGAGCTCCTAATCAACTTATACTCCAAAATGTGAGATATATCTGGACTAGTCAGCGATTTGCTGGAATGCTGTCAAGATCCCTGGGCCAGAAAGTAGAGGTCCCAACTTTGACACTTACCATATGACTGAAGAATTCATCTAACTTCTCTAAGTCTCCATTTCTTCAAGTGTAAAATGAGGACAATAGCACTTGCACTATGTCCCTCAGAGGTTGTGAGGAAAGTATTTTTGTAAATCTCTAAGTACTATGCAAATGTCCACTATTATTTTTACTTCATGACATTTAAGGATCATTAAGGATAGTTAGATTGTTCTCATATTAAGGACTGTAGCTGGGTCAATGCAAAACTTTCAAATTCTATTCCAAGGATTTGGTGAGAAGAGGCATGGTGTAGTCATTGAGCTAGCTTCAGATTTAGAAAGACTAGAGTTCACATTCTGCCTCTGACACATATTGCTTATTTATCGCCAAGCAAATCTGTACACAGGAAACTCCTTAAGATTAATTAGCAGAGAAAGCATAGGAATATTTTTATAAGGGAATTTTTTTATTTTTAAAATTTTATTTATTTTTAGTTTTCAACATTCATTTCCACAAGATTTTGAGTTCCAAATTTTCTCCCCATCTCTCCCTTACCCTCCACTCCAGGATGGCAAGCATATTGATTACTCCTTCCCCCAGTGTACCCTCTCATATAGCCCCCTAACCCCTCCATTACTCCCTTTCCCCTTATTTTCTTATAGGGCAAGATGGATTTCCATACCCCATTGCCTGTATATCTATAAGGGGAATTTTTAAACTTTTTTTCACTTAATATTATTTTATTTTTTTCTAATTACATGTTAAGATAGTTTTCAACATTCATTTTTGTAAGATTTTGAGTTCCAAATTTTTCTCCCTCCCTCCTTTCCATCTTCCCCAAGATAGCAAGCAATCTGAAATACGTTATACATGCACAATCATGTTAAGCATATTTCTCCATTAGTCATTTTGTGAAAGAAGAGTCAGAACAAAAGGGAAAAACCATGAGAAAGAAAAAACAAAAAAGTGAAAATATTATGCTTTGATCTGCATTCAAACTCTATAGTTCTTTCTCTGGACGTGGATAACATTTTCCAGAATCATGAGTCTTTTGGAATTGTCTTGGATCATGATGTTACCAAGAAGAGTTAAGTCAGTCATAATGCACAATGATACTGTTACTATGTACAATATTCTCCTGGTTCTTCTCATCTTGCTCAGCATCAATTCATTTAAGTCTTTCCAGGTTTTTTTGAAATTCGCCTGCTTCTCATTTCTTATAGCACAATAGTATTCTATTACATTCGTATACCACAACTTGTCCAGCTATTCCCCAATTGATGGGCATCCCTTCTGTTTCCAATTCTTTGCCACTGCAAAAAGAACTACTACAAGTATTTTTGTGCCTGTGGATCCTTTCCCCCTTTTTTATGATCTCTTTGGGATATAGACCTAGTAGTACTAGATCAAAGTAGTAGCTAGATCAAAGGATATGCACAGTTTTATAACCCTTTGAAGATAGTTCCAAATTGCCCTCCAGAATGGTTGTATCAGCTCACAACTCCACATTAGATGATCTCACAACAATGCATTCATATTCCAATTTTCTATAAGGGGAGATTCTTCACTGTGAGTTCTTTATTCCAATGAAATCAGGGGACCAGTGAAGAAAAACAATAGTAAGGATCTGAAATCCAAGGACCTAGGTCCTCATCCAGGATCTGCAAATTACTATCTGTGAGGCCTCCACCTTCGCTTCCTCATCTGTAAAATGTGAGTCTTTTGTAGCTTTAGATCTTTGAGCCTATGGAGGAAGGTAGCATTATTCAATAAAAAATACACATTACATTAGAAAGGACATCAAAGGATCAATTAAGTAATAAATAAATGCCTGTGCAATGGAATTACTGAATTAATTAACTCCTCAGTCAAATCAAGATTCTAAATAAGTCCCTGGGAGGATTTCCCGAGCCTACACTGGCAACCTGTCCTATTATTTAACTATTCTTGTATTAACTGCTCTCAATTGCATCTGCTAGAAACTTACCATGTTCTATTTTAATGGAATAAATGGATAGAGGCATATGAAACAGGGTCCAAATCCCTCACCTAGAAGTCCAAGAAACTGTGCCATAGGATTCTGGCTTCAACAATTACTTATTGTGTGGACCTGTCTAGTCACTTCAGCTTTCTGAATTTAGTGTACTTATCTGTAAAAGGGGTAAAATAATATTTACACCATCTAACTTATGTGCTTGTTGTGAGGAAAGCACTTGCTAAAATCTAAAGTGCTGTAGAAATAAGTTATTGTTACTTTTATAAGGCACTGAGGATGGAAAGATGAAAATGACATAATCCTTGACCTCCAAGAAGCTCAAATTCTTAAAGAAAAGAGTTTTGCAGTATTTTCTTAGCAAATGAAAAACAATTATATTTCAGAGATAGGGGAGATCTCATATAATTATTGCTCCCTTCATGAAGAAAAGCAATGGGAGGGGAGGCCAGGTGGCTCAGTGAATAAGAGCACTGGCTCCAGTGTCGGGATGACCTGGATCAAATCCAGGCTCAGATACTCAGCACCACACCCAGAAATAACTGGCCGTGTAACCTTGAGCAAGTTACTTAACCCCGATTGCTTAAAAAAAAAAAAAAAAAGAAAAGCAATGGAAATAATGAAGTATTTGCTACCATTTTCTGTTTATTTTTAAAGCATTTTTCCTATTCATCCTTGCTACACTGGTCATGTTGTGTGGCTATGGCTCCTCTGCTCTAGACGTTCTTGTGAATGCCCATGACCTCTAGGATGAAATGCAGGATCAAATTCTTTGTGTAATATCTAAAGCTCATCCCAGTCTATTTCTCCCTTAACTTGCCAGGATAATCATACATAATTTCTCATCACAGAATGTCAGATTGGATGACTTCCTGTTTCCTGGACTTGGCATTTCATCTCCTGTCACTCTGCCTTTGCAAAGTAGTTTACTCTACCTTTAATGCTCTTCTTCCTCATCTCTCCCTCTTGGAATCCTTCTTTCAAGGTTCATCTGAGGTGCTACCTGCTATTAGGGTCCTATTTTATTCTATATCCTCTTAGATTTCTGGAACCCTCCTTACCCAAATGACTTCATATTCAGTTGATATGTATTTTGCATTTATTGATATGGGACCATGTTGTATTCCTTGTAGGATATAGGCTCCTTGGGGACAGGAAGTTTCATTTTTGTGTGTTTTTAGCACCCAATTTAATAACTGGCACATAGTCAGGGCTTAATCAATGAATGAAGGGCATCAAGGTTGACTAGCTTACCCCTTCAAATCATGGGAAATAAAGTAGTTCTCTGACCCAATTATTTCTTGGATATTGTTAATTAATACTGAAATAATTCATTAGCAAACCTAATACAATTGTGCACAATCCATCAAAATGCCCTTTGAGAGCATTGTCTTTTTTTCATGAGGACTCTCACAGCTAGTGATGAATGTTTCAACTCTAACAGGAAATGAAAATGTCAGGTGTGGCTTCCTTCTATGCAGTCTTCACCCCCTCCTACATACTCTCACACATATTACATAAACTGCCTTCTCCCTGTTAAACATAGAAACACATTTCATTTTTCAATGCATGTCAATATCTTCTGCTGAATATGAATTCATGTACAAGTATACACACATTATATAAATGTATATATATATATATATATTTACAGATACACACCCATATATATGCTCTTTCTCTTTTTATTTTCAGTCTTTGTATTTTCTAACATCTACAAAGCCCTTGATAACTTTAAAAGTACTCATTATAACAAGACTGGCCATTTATGTAATGAGTTACTTCCTGCAAAGTACTTTACACTCATCATCTCATATTGATAAGAGGAAAGAAAGGGGAAAACAGAAAGGAAGAAAGAAAAGATAGATGAATGTGAAGCAGTTATTGAGCACTTATGTGTCTGATTCTGTGAAAAGCTTTGGGAATGCAAAACCAAGAAAACATGGTGCCTTCTGTGAGGTAGCTTACACTTTAATGGGAGAAGATAACAAATAAAAGTCAGATGGAAAGCTGGGAGAGGGTATCTAAAGGGGCAAAGCAGCTGGTGTGAATGTGGGGCAGGCCATATGAATCAATGAGAAGGAGTCTGATTAGCATAGCAGGGACTTCTGATGATGAAGTGGTTCTAAGTAACGACTGACTCTTCCTCTAGACAATCAGACCCAGAAGGTAATATTGCTATTATCTTTATGCAGGAGAGTGACTCAGGAGCCAGGGTTGCACACGTGGGAAGTATCAGAAGCAGGGTGTGAATCTAGGTCTCTCTCTTCTCAAGTTTTATCACCTTCCTCTACACCATGTGCTCTTGAACAGTTTTTATCTATGCACTCCTTTGGCAGTCTAGTAAAGCCTAAGAATCCCTTCTCAGAATAATGTATAAATTTATGAAAATCTATTATAGTGAAATAAAGTTGTATTTTTTTCCTATATAAGTTCTCAAACTTTCTGAAATTTACCCATGCACCCCAGATTAAGAACCCTTGCACTATATTGTACTATCACTCTGATAGATGTTCTATTACTTTATTCTCTCCTTCCTCCCTCAGGTTTTAAGTCCCCAGAGTTGATCAGATCCTGGTATCTCCAAAAGGCACATGTGCAGAGGCCTGTGATGGCACAAATTGGATGCATTAATTAACAGTCAAGTGATCTCAAGGAGCCCCTCAAAGGAAGACAGGCTTCCTCATGTTGGACCCTGGTCTCAGTGAGACAGACCTGATGTCCAGAGTTAATACAGCTGTGACACATCATTTTACATAGTGTAAATAAGCAAGGTTTCCTCCTACCCCAGCTACCCTTTGTTATCTCACTCTTCGTTTCTGTCTGTTAAAGAAACATGCCAAGATGGTGGACCATTTTATCTTGGGAGAGGATCCTTTATAATTTGGCTCAATGTTAATGGAGGATTGTTTTTTTTTTTTTTTAAGCAATCAGGGTTAAGTAACTTGCTCAAGGTTACACGGCCAGTTATTTCTGGGTGTGGTGCTGAGTGTCTGAGCCCGGGATTCGATCTCCAGGTCGTCCCAACACTGGAGCCAGTGCTCTTACTCACTGAGCCACCTGGCCGCCCCTGGAGGATTGTTTTTATTTGCTGTGTCTTACTCTTTGTGACTGAATTTGGAGTTTTCTTGGTAAAGAAACTAGAGTGGTTTTCCATTTCCTTCTCCAGATCATTTTACATATAGGGAAACTGAAGCAAACAGGGTTAAATGACTTGCCAAGGGTCACACAGCTAGTAAGTGTCTGAGGACAGATTTGAACATATGAATAAGAGTTTTCCTGACTCCAGGTCCAGCACCCTATCCACTGTGCTTCCTAGTTGCCCAATAGAGGTTTTAGGCTTCTCCTTTTTCTTGTTCATTCCAGATAATATTAGAAAACCGGTTAGTATTTGAGGAGTGGTAGCCCAGGGTAATTATCTGATCCAAATCTTCCCTGACCCTTCTCCTCCCCCTCATCCTATCTATCTTACAAAGTAGGGGGAACAGCTGTTGCTTCTATTTTTGCTTTTTCCTTTACTCTCAAACACAGTCTCACAAGCATTTCATTCCATTAATATGTTTGGTCTATATAAAGGAATTGTATGCTGGGTCCAGCTACACTGGGACTGTCCCACTTTTGGGACACTCTTGACCCTCTGAATCTAAATATTAGCTGAATTTTCATCTGAATTCTACCCAATTCTCACATTCCCCACATTGTGTGTCCTTTTTTTAAAGAGTTCTAGTGGTGCCTTATTACCTCCAGAATCAAATGTAACTTCTTCTGTTTGGCACTGAAAGCTCTTCCCAAGCTAGCTGCTTCCTATCTTTCTGGTCTCCTTACACGTGACTTCTGTCTCTGATCCTGAGATATTGGCCCATTTACTGTTTCTTCAACAAGACCCGACATCTCCTCACCACCCTTGCTCCCTTTTTACTGTTTGTCCTCTATGCCTGAAATTCTCTGCCCTCTCACCTCCAACTTTGGGTTTCTCTGGCTGGGTTCAAGCCCCACTTTCTGCAGAGGACTTTTCTGATGCTTTTGGTCACTACTTCTCTGAGATGACTTTCTATCTACTCTCTCTATTTATTTAAAAAAAAACATTTATTAAACACCTATGATTGCTCTAGGCACTGTGCTAAGTGCTAGGTATACAAAGGCAAACAATAGTACTGGCACTTGAAAACAGCTATATATGAACAAGATAATATACAGGATAAGTTGGAGATAACCAAAATGGGGAAGGCACCAGCATTAAGAGGGATGAGGAGGGCCTTCTCAAAGAAGATCAGATTTCAGCTGAGATTTGAAGGAGGTCAGGGAAGCCACGTGGAAGAGACAAGGAAGGAGAGTATTTCAGGTATGGGAAACAGTTGGTAAAAATACACAGAATTGGGGATTGGAATGTCTTGTGTGGAGAATAGCAAGGATGTCATCAGATAAGAATATGGGGTTTGGGAGTAAGGCATTGGAAAAGTGGAAACATTGTAGGGAGCCAGGTTATGAAAGTCTTTGAATATTAAATAGAAGATTTTATGTTTGATCTTGGAGGTAATAGGGAGCCACTGGAGTCTATAGAGAAGGTGATAGTGGTTGTGGTGACATGGTAAGATCTGCAGTTTACTAAGATAAATTTGACAGCTGAGATGGACTATAGCAGAAGGAGATTTTGATGCAGGGAGTCCAACCAGCAAGCTATTGCAATAATTCATGCATGAGTTAGTGAGAGCTTGTACCAGGTTGATGGAAATGTCAGATGAAAGAGGCAGAATAAGAAAATAAGTTACATTATGAAGGGAAAATTGGTAGGGTTTAGCAACAAACTGGATTAGGGGAATGAAGTGGGAGACTGAGTAGTTGAGGATGACACCTAGATTGTGAGCCTGGGTACCTGGGAGGAGGATGCCACCCCCACAGTAAGGGGGGAATTTGGAGGTGGGAAGAATTTTGTAGGAAAGATAATGAGTTCAGTTTTGGACTTGTTGATTTTAAGATGTCTAAGAAGCATCTAGTTTGAGATGTCTAATAGCTAGTTAGGATGCAAGTCTTGAGGCTAGGGCTAGATAAACGGATTTGAGAATTATTAGCAGAAATATGATAATTGAAACGTACTTAGTTATTTACATGTTTTTCCCCCGTCCCTGCCATTACAATGTAAGCTTGGTGAGGGAAAGCACTAATTTTGCCCTTCTTTGCATCCTATGTGCTTAGTACAGTGCCTGGCACCCACTCAGGGTGTAATAATAGCTTGTTGACTGACAATTCCATATTGCATTCCTGTTATGAGCAAGGCACAGTAATATGTGCTGAGTTAGAAAAGCATAGATGAATTATTCCCTACCTTCAATAAATATATAAGCCTAGAAGACTATGCAATTCAACAACACACTACCCTCTGCCCCAACCACCTCCCCCCCCCCCCCCCCCCCCCCCCCTCCCTACCTCTCATTTTACAGAAAGGGGAACTGATATCTAGAGAAGTCACATAGCCTGTCAATGGCACAGTAGAGACCAAAATACAGGCTGGCAGAAACCCATTCAAGTTTCTAAATGTAACTTACTAAAGTTTAGGAAATTGTTTAGAATTTTGAATTTTACTGGGGAGGTGAGGGATTGAGGATTGTTGTTTTCTTTCTGTATTAACTAACACTGCCACAAGAAACTGAAGTCTGATTAGGAAGCTTGGGGTTAAAGGTCATTCAACTGGCAGAAGCTATTTATGGGCATTATCTATACAGATCATTCATTTCTCAAGAATGGCTCTAAAAATAGAACCTAATCTGTAATTAAGATAAAACTTCGGGTCAGACATTGCTGCTCTCTGCCCTAAAAACAGGGTGTCAGTGTGTTTGTCTATGCTTCGGGGCTAAAGGTTATGTTATTAAATATGATATCCTTATTAATACTTTGCTGAACTGAAGCAGAATGCTTGTAAGCATATCAGCCTTCAAATTCTGAGGAACTATAGTATTCAATCATAATCCCTTGTGAAAATTCTATATCATTTCCACTAGGAGAACAAACTTTGTGAAGATAATCTTGATCCCCTGAAAATAATCATTATGAGATACTTGAACACTTAGGGCAAACATAGCAACAAGGAGTTGTCCTTTTCCTCTTGCTTAGATGTCATGTCTTCCTAGTGGAATAAATGTCTAAAAATAATCCTCCTCCATCTCTTAATTGAGTGTGCATGAGCCTATCCCATAATTGGTATTCTGATTACACTCACATTCCTCATCATACCCATTTTTGTTTCAATACTGTCATTACCATAGTTTTACATTATCATACTTTAAACACTGTGATGTATGCAGGTGAGAGCTATAGGAAACAAACGTTTGAAACCTGATTTTTCTTTTTCCTCATGGGAGGTGATAGGAGGGATGCTTGACAGATAAATATATTAATAGTAATGTGATTTTGACTTTCCTTGATGCAAAAAGGCTCTAAATGATTCCATACTTTGGAAGTTCAGAAATGGCTTATACCCTGAGGAACTCTGTCCTTACAGGGGCCAGGTTTTCTTGCTCACTTGGCCTTGTCTAAGCTATTATCTAAATCAGAGTTCAGACAATGACACATGAACATTAACCCTTGAGAGATGGTTTTCCATGTTTACCTAGAAAAGCAGGAATCCTTCATGGTGGGTAGGGTAAAGAGTTGGCCCCATTACTTGTGTCTATTTTTGAAAAGGAAAGAATGGAGGAACTGCTCTTAACTTAGAAAATTGTTAGCAGTGATGAAGTCTGATGAGAATTGGTTCCACATTAGGTTCATGAGCCTCTTGTCTGAAAGTGTACTTCATATTAAATAAATATGGGAAAGGGGAAAATAGGAGATAGACATTAGGTTGAAAAGTGAGTTGCTGCTGCAGATGATAAGGCAGTAGGTATAGACAGAGGACAAAAGGAGATAGAATGATAGATTGAGGGGACACGAAGGTCAAGTGAATTTTTTTTTCTTTTCTCTCCTCTCATCTCCTCTCTTTGACTTTCCTTTCTTCTTTCTTCTTCTCCTCCTCCTCCCCTTCTTGTTCTACTTGTTCTTTTTCTTTTCTCTCTCTCTCTCTCCCTCTCTCTGACTCTCCTATTCTCTCTCTCTCTTTCTGCATCTATATTATGTCTAGCTACACTATACTAATATCTGCTTCTAGCACTATATAGTGAACCCCCTCCACCTATGGCAGACCAAAAATTAGGCAACTAGTCTATAACTCAGTAGTCTTAGAGAGTTACTTGGGGCACTGAGAATTTGAGTAAGTTGGCCAAGTATACCTGCTTGTATATATCCGAGGCAGGACTTGAGCCTAGGCCTCGCCGTTTCATCTGGTTCTCTTTCCATTACATTATTATGCCTTGCATGCATGTGCATGTGTGTGTGTGTGCATGTGTATGTGTGTGTGTGTGTGAGTATGTAATAAAATTAGGTGGCTCCATAAAGGGTTGAGTGTCTGATTCCAAAGAGTAGTGCCTAATGGACTGATATATAGAAATAAATCCATATACACCTTTCACATACTTTTTAACTCTTATAGTATTAAAAAACTCACCTGATATTTGAAGATTATGGCCTTTAGAAAGTAGGTTCCTTCCCATTTAGGCTGACAGTCCCTGGCATAACTTTCATTGAGCATTCTTATACAACAGACACCAATCTGTTGGTTTTTGGACATGTAATCAATTTTGGGTAAGTTATGATTCAAGCTATTAGGTTCAGGTATCATATAAATCAGTGATTGGGATCAGGTATCAGTAAAGAACACACTGAATGGGGGTGGCCAGGTGGCACAGCGAGTAAGAGCACCGGCCCCAGTGTCGGGATGACCTGGGGATCGAATCCAGGATCAGACACTTAGCACCCAACCAGAAACACCTGGCTGTATAACCTTGAGCAAGTTACTTAACCCCAATTGCTTTAAAAAAAAAGAACACACTGAATAAACTTAGAATTCTTTCAGTAGCATTCAGCTTGTTTGGGAATATGAAACAAAAAAGCCAGCAGTAGTAGTTGCCTTTGTGCTCCAGTAGTGTTATTTCCAAGATCAATGGAGGCAAAAAATTCAAGGGATGGAGGAGGGGACAATTATTGAAATGGACTAGACTGTCCAGGGCAGGTAATAAAGTATATGGGTATTCCACTCCTCCCAAGTCATCCCACCTCTTCAGAAACTTTTTGACTCCTAAATACTGAAGCCTTATATTCTTTGGTGTTTGTTGATTCATTACAAATTTGCATGGTACAAGATGCCTATGATGCCTAATATACTCTAAAAAGTTTATCAATCCTGGAAAGGAACAAACTCAGAGGGAATAAGTGTTTAAAAGTTTCAAGAGCAGAACCAAGACTCAATTTTTATTTGTTTTTGTTTTGAATATTTATGAATAGCCTATAAACTAAACATCTAGGAAAAACTGAAGTTTTGTACTATTAGAAAAAACCAAGAAAAGTGTGACTTTTCATTTCTAAACCAACCTCAGAAGATGTGGATTCAAGTAACAGCCCTGCTATTTATTTTCTATGACCATGGGTGAGTGATTTAAATTCTATGGTCTTTTGTTTCCACATTTGGAGCATGAGGAGGGGTGGACTACCATCAAGAAGGTAACAAACAGCATGATTGTCTGACAAAACAAATTAGCCATACTTTTTTGGGCTTTTGGTAGCTAGACCCTGGACACATTTTAGAACTTGAGAGTTGGAGTTATTGCAAACTGAGAGCTGCCCATGGAGGAAACCCCCTGAATGAGGTGAGGTAGGGGGAGGAAGACATTTTCTCTTCTCCTCCCTCTCCTCCCCAAAACCCCACTGGTCACATAGCTTTAAATAGTAGCTACCTTGCCAGTAAAGAAATACTTCATGTATTGGAGAGACAAATCACACACTTCAACTAGCAGAGATGGCAACCAAAGGGAAGAAGTAGATTCAAGGAAAATGGTCCCTGGCAGAAGACAAGAGTCAGACTATAGAAAAGAACAGATCCTGGAACCCCAGAGAGGTACACTGCCTAGCAGAGGTGTTACACAAAAAGGGAACTGTGTAAGGCATCAGCAAATAAATCAAGGATTTCCAGGCCCTTATGTATCAAGAATTATCTTTGTATCTTATATATGTGCCTCTTAACCATTGTGCCCGATCTTCCTGGAAATCTTGTATATATTTGGGGAAGAGTAGATCCCAGGGTTATGGTGAAAGAGTTGTCTTATAATTACTGTTCTTACTCAATCAACCAAATAAACGCCTTTGCTATGAGCTAATTTAATCTGCTAGATGATTGTTAACGGGAAACACATTGGGGAGACCTGTGAGCTATAGTGTTAAGGATATAGTTCCATGGAATCTATATTAGATCCTAGAATCCTGCACATAGCAGTGCCCTCTTGGGACTCTACCAGCAAGTGCAAATACCATGTGGGGAGTATTCCAGAGAGGATGTAATGTGATAAACAATATCGCTTCATATAAGTGCTGTCAATCTCCGCAATAGGTCCAGACCATATTAGTATATATGGTAAAGAATATGATCAATGAAAGAGAAATTCCTTGAGCTCTTTCAAAAGTCTTTACTGTAGGAGATATTCTCACCATATGAGATCATGGGACCTTGATTTGATCAGATGAACTTTATTTTTATGTTTGCATGATTCTATTAGAAGTTGTCAACTTTTTAAAAAAAGTGGTATGCTTGTTTGCTAATTCCTGAGTTTTTGTTTTTCAGTGAGGAAAGAACATTCTGGGTATGAGATAATGACAGAATGGTGATCATGCCAACTCTCACAAATGAGGAGTGATCATATGATGCTGCTGATTATGATGATATTATTGCTATTAATGAAAATCATAATTCACATGACTTTAGTAGATCCGGGTTTGTAAAGTGCTTTTTTATACATCAACCTGGTGCAGTAGCAACTATTATTGCCCCCATTTCACAAATGAGAACACTCAGGCTCAGAAGGTTAAATGATTTAAAAAGGGTCAAACAGCTGATTGGTATCAGAATTGGTATTTGAAGCCCAGTGTCTCCTGCTTCAAAGTTTATTGCTCTTTCCTCTATATCATGTAGTAAATAGATAGTGGTGGTGGTGTGCTTTGCATGAGCAGTTGGGGAGTAAGCAATAGGTTTTACTATGATGGAAGGTTGTTTCCTGCTGACAATTAGCTTAAAATATTTGACAAATCAGCTCATGAACCATCATTGGGAAGTTTTCTTTAGAATGACAACCACAGTTGTTTAAATTTGTTACGACTTTTTAAGAATAATTCTGGCTCTATTTTCCACATTTATTGCATGTATCTACACACACATACGCACATATATAATTATGATGCATATGTTAAAATCAGAAATTCTTGATAGATTCAAAATGGAGAGAATTTTACTTGACAGTTCTCCCATTATTAATAACCAAGCAAGGCATAAAAGAGAGATATTTGCTCACCAAAAATACTTGCCACTCTCAAGAAGGAAGCCTAATGTTGATTCCAGATGGAAGGCTTCCCTTGGATGATGAGGTCTTCCAGATGCTCTTTTTTTTTGTGGATGACATTGTGCTGATTGAATCAAGCCCTCATAGAGCCTCTTAAATAAGATCTATTTTCATTCAAAAGAGTTCAGCTTAAGTATTCAGGTTGGAAAAACCAGATGGATAAATAATGCCTATTTTTCAGTCTATGGACATGATCTATTAATACTTAGTACCTTGGATAGACACTGTGTATTAGTCAATAAACTTGGCCTAGGATTTAATAGGATAATGAAAATAGAATGGATGCACTTGTGAAATTGTGCAGTTTGTTACCCCCAAGTTTTTCCCTAAAACAAAGAAATCCAAACAAAATGTCTTTTGCCAATGATATTCTGGTGATATCATGTGTTGGATGCCATAATCTATGAGAAAACTAAACTGTGTTATACACTGTATAAATCAACCACAGAATATTACAAATAGTGAATTGCATATATGAAAAAGTACAAAATATATCATTCAAGAGAATTGTACAAAATAATGGAGTGGCACAGTTATGTAGTGAGAGCTTGAGATAACAGATAAACGCTTCTATATTGCATTTGTACTCATATAATTATCAGTAAACTGAGGGGAAAGGTCCTTGGTACTTTGGGTAGACTTTGAGTGAAGAGTTTATGGAAGGAAATGGATAAGTATTAAGATGAATGGGAAAATTTAAGATGGACTGATATATATATTTCATGTTAGTAAGTTGGCTCTCTATGCTGACATACATTTTTCCTTTGTGACAGGGTATAAGTAAAAGGAATAAGTATAAGTAATCCTCTCCACCTGGCCATGGAATTGAAATCCCTGGGATCATATTATTGTTGCACCTCTATCTCTGGGTACTTTCCTCTAGCTATGCACCTACTTGCTACCTCTTATTCTACTTCCTTGAGAGGGTTTGGGATTCAGAGGCCAGGTATCATGCCTGTGGCTTAAAAAGCACCATTTGGCTTCTTCTGGGAATGAACTGTTCCTTTTTTTGGCTATGATTATGCCCTGCTATTATTTGGTTGACTGTCTTCTGCTTGTAGGGTTGTGCTTCCCATGCAAAGACCAGAGATAATAGTCTCTGCATTATTTCCACAGGGTACTCTTCTAGAGTCTGCCCATGGGACCTTCTGTCTTAGGGTATGTTTTCTTCTGAAACCCCCTTTACCTTCAGCCACACACACTAGATTTATCCCAGACAGTAGAATCCCTAGTTCCTATCTCTGCAACGCGCCCCCCACCATGGGTCTTTGTTTTAGGGGTGTCTTAGAGGTGACTTGAAGTATGAAGCTTAAAGTGTTTCCTTAAAAAAGGAACAAAGTTAACATACCACCTCTTAAAGTCATTCCCCACCCCCCCCCTTATGAAAGTTAACTGGGTAAGTTATTTGAGGTTTGTTTAAAATAGTATAGCAAAATATCTTCTAAAAACAAGTAAGAAAAAAAGGTTTTCCTATAGTCTGTACTTCAAAAAAGAATGATTTGTTCCAAATAATCATAACCCATTTCATCCCCAAAGGCTTATTTCCCACTGAAATCAGGAAAGTGACTGTTCACTGCAATAGGAAAAAAAATGACACATTTTTGTTGGTGGTAGAATTTTCTGGGGGAAAAATTATTTCCCTGATGGGAATTGATTCCAAACAAGTGACAATATTTTGTGGGGTTGCATCAATTCTGAGTCTGCCAGGGCATAATTCCTGACATTGACCAGCAGGAAAAAAATAAACAAATGAATATATTTTTAATGAAGTTGGTTGGGAAAAAATGGGAAAACTAAGGCAAAACAAGCCTTTTTTACATAAACCTCAGAGGACTGCCAAACAGATCCAAGTAATTTGGTGATATGGCAGTATTCTCTTAACTAGTCTCCCTTGTCTTTCTGATTATTCTAGCTCCAACCCATTGGTAGACACTACTTACAGATTAATCCTCCTAAAGTGTTATTTTGCACATGTTGTATGCTAGGACCCATGACTTCAATGCCTCTCCAAGGCCTAGAGAATAAAGTACAAATTCATTAGTCTGGTATTTAGGGCCCTCTTCACTTGGATTTATCTTCTCTTCATGCATTCTCTACTCCAATTAAATCAGTCTCTTTATTGTCTCCTAAGCATTCTCTGTCATTCTTTCTGACCTGAAATCAAACATTGCTTCCTACTTGATACTTAAATGTGTCTTATTGTCGCTTCAGGAACCAGTTCAAGTTCTGTCTCTGCTTACCATAACCTATCATGACTTCTTCCTCTTCTGAATCCCTAAAGGGGGTGTTTTTGATTTTGCCACTCTTTGGTATACACACATACTACCCTGCATTGTTACTTTTGCTTTCTTAGAGGCAACTGATAGCACAGTATGTAAAGCACTGGGCCTAGGGGGAGGAAGTCCTGAGTTCACAATTGGCCTCAGACACTTAATAGCTGTTTGACTCTGGACAAGTCACTTGACTTTTGTTCACTTCAGTTCCCCTGACTACAAAATGGGGATACTAATATAATAGTGCCTACCTTTCAGGGTTTTTATGAGGATCAAATGAGGTAATATTTGTTAAATAGTAGTAGGCACTACATAAATGCTTATTTCCCCTATATCCTGTCTCTGCAGGTATGTTACTCTGAGAGTAAGGATGTTGTCTTATGCCTTGATATATCTCTGGAGCTTTGTATAATGCCTGGGAATAACAACACTGCGAATTCAAGCACCTGCTCTGTTCAGTCTTGTGTGCACTGGGCCTTATGTGCAATTTAGTTCCTTGCCCTCAAAGTGTATGGAGTTTACCAAGGGAAAAACACACACACACACACAATCACTGCATTGTGTACTAGAGAGATATGAAACACAGGCCTATGTGAGGTCAGAAAGGAAGGCCAGTACCAAATGTGTGTGTATGTGTGTGGGTGATAGGGGGAATCAAGGAGACTTCCTGGAAGAAATTTGACTTGTTCTGAATATGGTTAGGAATTCAATAGGCTAAAAAGGGTTGGGAGATGGGGTAGGAGCTGCAGCTTAAGAATAACTAGAGAGACACGAGGTCACAGTACATGTTGGATCATTCATTCAGGAAATATTTATTAAATTATGTGCCAGACAGTACAGATACAAAGAAAAAATGAAATAGTCCATTATTTGGGGGATTTCTCCCATATTGGTGGGAAACACCATGTTGATACAAGATATGTATAAAATTATTGGTAGAGGAGGCATTGCTGGCAATTGGGAAAATCAAGATAGGATTCATGTAGGAGGTGATATTAATGCTGATTTTTGAAGCAAGGCAAGGGATTCTAAGGAGATGGGTAAAGAAGGAGATGAAGAGATATGCTGAGACCAACTTGAACCAATGCTGAAGATCAAGTTAAGTTTTTGATGTGAGGATTTACACTTCAAAAATAGGAAAACAGCACAAATCAAGGTTTGATTTATTGTTTTGTTCATTGTCTTGAAAAAAGTGATATAAATAGTATTAATAATGCAAATTAAACTTAAAAGTGTACTGTACATACTTCCCTCTCACCCTCCTCTGTTGTCCAGGTTGTAAAACAATTAGCAGCACACACTTGAAAGAGAAAATTTCATATGTGGAAAAGTTTGTGCTAAGGTCCAGGGACGAGAGATGGAAGGTTGTGTATAGGGAAGGAAGAACAAGAAAATAAGAACAATTGGAATATTCTTCTGTTGTGTGCACCATTGGAAAGGTAGCTACTCTGGATCTAAATAATGAAGAGCTGTAAATGCTATACATAGAATTTGTATTTTGTCCTAGACAACAGAGAACAACTGAAGCTTTCTGTACAAGGGAGTGAACAGAGGGTTAGAAACTCTGTGGAGGGGAGACACTAAAGGCAGGAGCAAAATGTTTTTCAGTTTGTCTGAAAGGAAGTGTACATGAAAGGCAGGTATATAGCATATAGTAGGTGTTCGTTATATGTTTTTGTTAATGAATACCTTATAAAAGAGTAAAGAAACAGTATGAAATGAAATTCAATAATACAAGATATGTACACATCTTATAGTATTCAACAATATTTCAGGATAGATGACATAGCAATATGAAAATATAATATTATTATCTTGACTTTGATTCTTGGCAAAATAATGTAACAATGACTTTTATTCCATAAAAGACTGGTTTATCATGCCTAGTTTTTCTTCTGTTTAACAGGTAGTTTAATCCCTAGTCATTCCCCTTTCTCCTAGTTGGTACCATTTCCTTTCTGCTCTTTTCTGAAACTTCCCTCTCTACCCTTACTAACACACTATATTTGGATGCTTCTAAGCTGGAAATTTTACTACCTGATTGGTATCTTACTTAGGAATAAGAAACTCATAAGAGCAAGACTCCCCTTCTATCCACATAAAATATCTGATTTGCTCTGATCTTACTGTTGTTAAGTTGTCAAGACCCCCAGACTGAGTAACTTGCCTTGACCCAAGAGACACCCAAACTGCCATGAAACATGGATATAGGAACCCCAATGAAAGTGTGGTGTAGACTTGAGCCAAGTCATGGGAGTAGTATTGTACAATTACTTCCTGTCATGACCTGAAAATTATCATGCCTTAGGCTCCTTGATGAGCCCTGATTCCTAGTTTGTCCCTTTCTATTCCTAATTCTGGTTTAAAGGTTTTAGTCCCAGTACTACCTTTTATGGTATGGAAGCTTTCCTAGTTCGAAAGTGGCAGTTCCAATTCTAGTGTGGTTGGTTTAATGGCTTGCCATAATGCCTAATACCTTTCCCTCTTGGCCTTGTTTGCTTCTTCCTTTGGTGTCTCTTATTAAGCAACTTGGACTTTCTTTTTGTCTTCTCTTAAATGCAACAAGTTAAAAGGTCTGTTGCTTTCAAGAAAGGCTGCTGTTCCTCCTTTGAAGAGGCCATTAACATCAGATTTTGACAATAGTATAAAAGAGATGGTTTGTAAACATTCATGTATAAAGTGGTGATTATTAAGAGCCAACATGGAGTAATCAATAACAAGTCATGCCAGACGAATATAATTTCCTTTTTTTGAAAGTGGAGGATGATATACTCAGGTACCAATGATAATTGACAACTTTACTTATGACATTCTTGTGGCTAAGGTAGCGAGATATGATCGAGATGGATGTGGAATCAGGTGATATTTGAACTAATTAAATGTCTGGACTCAAAGTATAATGGTATATGGGCTTTATATAAAGGCATACTGGTCTTTATAAAAGTCAGATTAAAACTAAGTGTGATCCAAAAGGATATGAAAAGGTACCCGCCCAAAGAGCTTGACCAGGATGCAATGCATTACCAACCAGGATTTACAGAAGAAATTCTCTTAAAAGGTGAGCCAGCGATAAGAGTAACTAATAGGCTTCCATTGGAATCCATGCAATTACAGGAGATTTAAAGGAAAACTCAAGGCATTTTTTTGCAAGACCCAGAGCAAAGGATTTAAAGATGAACACAATCAAGAATCAAACAGGATTAAGTCAAAGTAGATGGGTTGCAATCTACTATGATCTCTCTAAATGTTTAAATAAAGTATCCTAAAAAATGTAGCATTTACCAGAGTGCCCCAGCACTCTGTACAGTTGCATGGCACATAATAAATTCTTAATAAATGCTTGTTAACTTGTTGATTATGCCTCCCAAAGAGGCATATCTCAAGTATCTCTCCTGGTTCAACACTTTAAATTAATATTTGATGAAAGCATAGATGACATGCTATCAAATTTGCAGATGACACAAAACTGGGAATTATAATCAACACATGGGATAACAGAGTCAACATCCCCAAACTTTCTTTGACAGGCTATAATTGGAGGGCAAATATAATGAAATAAATTTAATAGGGATAAATATAGGATCCTATAATTATGTTACAAAAACAACAAACACTCAGTTATAACATATGGATGCATTGTCAGAGAGCAATCAATATGAAAAAGATTTGAGTTTGATCTCCCTGTCAGATGTGTGTATGTAATTGGATATGTGAATGTACAAATGGGTACATGCATGCTGTGCCATCCAATTTATAAATGAGACTGATCATATTGCAATGTGTCCTGGAAGCATTTTAGCTAAATAATTGGTCAGAGTTTCTGTAAACTTCTTCAGGACATTAGACCCTAGTGGCAACCTATATGTTTCTAGGAACATTTAGGAGATAGATTATGGAGCTGTCCTTTTCAGCATTTTATCAGGGACTTGGAGGAAGACAGAGATAGAATGTTAATCACATTGTCTAATGGTTTGAAGAACCTCTGAGGAAGAACTATTACTCTGGATAGGAGAACTAAGTTTCAAAGAGAGTTCCACCAGCTGGAATTATGGACCAGTCTAATAAGATGAGAGTTAACAGGAATAATAGTAATATGGATTTAACTACTCTTTATAAGGACTTCTATTTAGATCAGAATTAGAGTATAAATTTAGTGCTGAAAAGAACCTTAGAGGTCATTGAATTCAATTCCTTTATTTTACAGATGAGGGAAGTAAAGACCATCAGGTTAAGTCATTTGCCCAAGGTTAAAAAAAAGAGGCAAATGATACAACCAGGATTTAAATTTCGGTACTCTGATTCCTAATCATGTGACTTTGTACTGACTTCCATTTTCTTTTCTTTCTTTTTAAGCAATTGAGTTTAAGTAACTTGCTCAAGGTTACAGGGGCAGTTAGTTTTGTGTGGGTGCTGAGTATCTGAGGCTGGAACCGATCTCAGGTCTCCTGACTCTGGGGCCGGAGCTCTTACTCACTGTGCCACCTGGCCTCCCCAGCTTCCATTTTCTTAACCCACATCAAGTTAAGTCAGTGACTGACAATAGCAACTTCTCGCTATCTTCCTTTTTTCTCTCCACTTACATGATGGCCAACTTTGTTCATGAATTCATCTCCTTTTGACTAGACCATTACAAAAATCTCCAAAATGTTCTTCCTAATTTGAGTCTCTTGATTCTTGAATTCATCCTCCACAACAGGTGCTAAAATTTAGGTCTGACCAAGATACTTCTCAGATAAAAACAAATAAAACAAAAGAATACCTCTAGGGTCTCCTGTGTTGAGAACAAGATAATGACCTGTTTGGTTTGGTATTTCCAATCTGGCCTCCACTCTTCCTTAGCTTGTTACACATTACTTTCCTTCTACTCTTCTAGTCAATCTGTATTACTTTTCTTCATATACAATAATCCAACCCAACTATGTGACTTTCCTTTAATCCTGGAATGCTTCCCCTTCCCTTTCCTGTACCTCTTAGATTATTTAGTTTCTTTTCAAGTTATGTTTATATATCACTGCCTATACAATGGGACTTCCTGGATTGGTTTATTCTAGTTTAAAGCAAAATTCTTGACTTTAGTGATCAATCCCCCTTAATGCCAATGATGTTCCTCTTTTGATCATCTGCAATCTATCCTGTATTTCTCTTGTTTGTACACAGCTGTTTGTCCCATATGGATGATTGTTGTTTTTATTGCCATTTGTCCTTTGTTCTTTTTTTTTTTGTCCTTCATTCTTGAAGAGGATCATGACATCAGAAAGGTGACACCATGACTTGCAAATGAATTGGATTTAAGTGAGGGAGGGCTGTAAAAAGTCACCAGCCTCACTTTCTCTCCTCTGGAACCATCTGGATCCAGTGGCCAGATATAGATCAGGACATCTGAGGTTGGCTAAGGATGTAGTGGGGATCTGGACCTTTTCAAGCTAAGGTCTTTAATAGGTCTTAGTTTGACTGAAGCAACCTTGAGAGCAAGGATTTTCTCTCATGTTCGTTTGTATCCCTAATACTTAGCACAGTGTCTGGCATATAGTAGGCACTTTATTGATCAATTGTTTTGTTTTTATATTTGTATACTTAATATTTAGCACATTGTGTTGCATACAGTAGGAGCTTAATAACTGTGTTTTAGGTTGCTTGGGAGATCTATGAAGTTATATTCTGTTATAGGTTCAGACAGATGGTCTCTGAGGTCCCTTATAACTCTGACATTCTGTAACTATGTGAAATAGGACTGGCTTCCCAGAATCAATGACATGAAAGGATATAATGCCAAAGTTTTCTTAAGATTACAAAATTCCCCAAAGTAGCTGAAAGAACAGGGAAATAATAAAATTGGACAAATTGACAATATAAGAAAAATGATCATAAAAATCCTGATAAAATCTCTGAGCACTCTTTAATCACAGATACTGAACAGGTCTATCCTGAGGAGTGCTGCTCATTTTAATTATTTATTGGGAGTTGATGGTTTATTTGGAAGCAAATGCAATTACATCCTGACACTTTAATTGTGATCCGTTTGCTTTGGTCCCTTGCCACTGCTAAAAGGAAGGTTACCTTCCTATGGAAATCTGGCATTTCTATAATTAGTTTTCTGAGTCTTCTATGAGACTGTAAAGAATCTATATTATTAAGTGTACAGACAGAAATCAGGCTTGAGATATTATGGAGACTGATAGCTAATAATGGCAAAATATTAACTTGAAACTTAAACCAGGACATTTTTATTCCTTAAAGGATTATATTATTGGATCTGGGCAACTTCATTCCATTAATTCATTTAACATAAAAACTTAATTTTCAGGGAGTTACCCTGTAGATATAGTGACCTTAATCCCTGATAAATTCATAGAATCTCAAGGCCAATAGGCAGCTAAAATGCCATCTGGTCCTACCTCCCAATTTGATTAAAGAGGAAAATAAGATATAGAGAGATTTAGTGACTTGCCAAAGGTTACACAAGTCATAAGTAGCACATCTGGAATTTAAAGGGAGGTCTTCCTACATTTAGGTCAGAATCTTGCCTTTCCACCCTGTTGATCCTGGAAAGTGATCATAAATGCTTCCTTTGATCAAAGATTCCCAATGATTGGGAATCTACTATTTTTCAGAGATGTATCATCTAAATTTTTACAAAAGCACAGATTATGAGAGGGGAAAGGGCCCTCAGAAGTCATATAATCCCACCAATACCTAACCAAGAATCCCTTCTACAACATATCTAAATGGCTATACAACTTCTACTTGAAGATCTACATGGAAAGAAATCAATTTCTCCTTAGGAGTATGCCAAGACTTAAAGGAACTCTTATTTTGGAAAAAAAGTGTGACTTCTATGGTGGATATAATAATTGAATTTCTTAATTAAGGCCTATGAAATCTCACAAAGACCCTTTCCATGGTCATCTGATACAATGACAAATGTATGGTATATCTTTTTTCTTGTCTTCTTTCAATCATTAATAAATTGTGTCCCACCAGATAGTTTATAATCATTCAATGTTAATTTAAATTATTTTCTAATGAGAGCTATAACATTTTGATAATAAAATGACTAACATTTATAGTCAAAAGAGATAATGTGTGTAAGTATTTCTCCTCCATCATTAATGCTGCCAATGATTTTCTTTAAGCACACATCTAAGGCTATCACTCCCTCACTCAATGAATGTCAGTGACTCCCTCTTGGCTCTAGTTTCAACACAGTCATTTTTCAGTTATGTCCAACTCTTTGTTACTCCATTTTTTGGGGAAAATTACTGGAGTGGTTCACCATTTCTTTCTCCAGCCCATTTTACAGATGAAAAAATGAGTCAAACAGGGTTAAGTGACTTGCCTAGGGTTGCACAGCTAGTAGGTATCACAGGCACTATGCTAAGTGCTTTACGATATTTTTTATTTCATTATCTCAACCTTTAAGGTTTTAAAAATGACTTGCATCTATTATATCATTTGATCCTTACCACAGTCCTGTGAGGTAGGCACTTCTTGATTTTAGGTTAATACTCTATCCACTTCACCACCTAGCTGCTTATAAAGGATAGCAATTATTCAACCAATAAATGACCATTTATTAAATACCAACTATTGTGACAAACTCTATATTAGGTATTGAAGGGGAAAAAGAAAAAAAACAACCTCCCACTTATTCTATCAGAGGAGGAAACATATGTGCCTCTACCCATCCACATATAAATACACGCAAGCATACAAGTTAAATATATCCATGTATGTATGTATATGGTAAGTATGAATTAATATACAATGTGTTAAATTGTATTTACATTGTATATATTTTATAAGCAGATAATATATGGCACATATAGTATATATACTAGATTGTATTGTTTTACATGCACTTTATATATAAATACATATACTTTAATATACTTTATAAATGTATAACATTTGTGTACATTTTGTCTATATACATATATGACACACACACACACACACATATATATATATATATACACTCACAAATATAGAAATATACAAAATAATGACAAGTTGATTTTAAAAGGGGAAAAATGTTTCCTGTAGAAGGTGGCAAGTGAACTGAGCTTTGTAGGATAATTAAGGATTCTCAGAGGCAATTTGAGGAAGGATAACATTTTAGGCACAAGGGAGAGCTTATGTTGAGGCATGGATTGCTACAAGGGGTAAGGAAGAGCAAGAAGTTCAGGATGATTCAAATGCAGAGTATGTGAAAGTGAATAATATTTGCCTGGAAAGGTAGATTGATACCAGGTTATGAAGGGCTTTGTTTAGAATTTGTTCCTGGAAGTAGTATGGAGACTTATTGAGCTTGTTAGTTCTTACTTATGCTTTAGGAAAATTATTTAAGCATCTGTGTGGAAAACATATTAAAGACACTCAAGAAAGACACACCGATTAGGAGACTTACAAGGGTTTAGACAAGAGGTGATGTGTAATTAAGAGAGGACAATGAACATAGATAGATACTGTTGAAGTAGTGTTGACAAGACTTGTGAATGTGGCAAAGCCTGGCTATGTGGGATGAGGGATATCTTGTCAAAGATGACATGAAGATTGTTAACCTTGGTAACCAGAAGAATAGCTGTAACTTTTAAAGGAATAAAGAAGTTCTGAGGATCGGTTAATTTAGGAAGAAAGAAAATGACTTTTGTTTTGAGACTGATAAGCCTACATGGATATCCAGTTCTGGAAAGAAAAATAATTATATTGGAAACCAATGATGTAAGAGTTTCAGCTTTCAGTAATAGGTAATTTTTGCAGAAAGGAAATAGGTAAATTCTCTAAACCACCTGTGAACTGTCACTCCTGGGTCTTAGGTATGTTAGTCAATGTTAGAAATGACATCTATTGATTAGGGCATAGTAGGTAGAGTTCTAGACTTGGATTCTGGTACACTCAGTTCAAATTCTTTGACAATTGATAGTTTTGTGACCATGAACAAATCATTTGACCCCTCTGAGTCTCAACTTTACCATTTATAAGATTATGGTAATAATACATGTTGTACTTTACTTTTTCAGGTCCACTGTGAAGCTCCAATTAGAAAATGTATGCAATGTGCTTTGAAAATATTTCCAAGTTATATGAATGCCAGTTGTATTGCCCTAGAGGAAAATTTAGTAAATTGATTCCTTGGTAGCTTGATGATATAACCTACTCAAGGACATCAAAAAGCTCTCTTATCACCTTCTGTTTCCCAAACTTGTAAGCAACAAAAGGCATTGAAAATGGAAAAAAAATATTTGGAATCCTAGTGTCTGTTTTGCCATTTATGTACTATCTGACCTTGAGAAAGTCACCTAACCACTCACTTCACTCTTCCTAAAATCAGGGGGTTGGACTGAGTGACCTCTAAGGTCACTTTTACCTCCAAATACTATGGTCTCGAAGCTTTCTCTTTGGCATCTTTTCTCAGATGGATCCAGTGTTTTTAATAATTGTCTAATATCTAGTTCCTTTTAGTCTTCTTGCAGAAGTGGAGATTTGGAGGACTCTGGATGACCTCCATATAGCACCAGAGAGATGATGCTCTTATGATGAAGTAATAATTATATGATTGCTTCTTCTGGAAACCTTGCTCATTTAGTTTGGGTCCAAATTTGCCAAGGCAGTACAGAAGATCATTGCAACATATTTGATGCAAAGAACTATCTTCCTTTTGGGTTCCATTAAAAATAACAAATTCACATCTCTTGTTCAATATGAGCATCATAATCTATTATTTGATATGAATATTGTTTTTGTACATATATATGCATGCATGTCTGTAGATTTAAATGTAGATACATGAAAGGTGCACACATACCATGCACATAACACAACAATACATTATCACACACATATGTATATGTGTACATATGCACACAGACATACATGCACAGTACAGATACACAATCATATATATGTACACAGAAATGATACACATATATGTGTATATACATGAATATATATATGTATGTATGTGTCAGTATAAACACATATCTACTCCCCTGGCTAGACTGTAAGTAGGTAAATTTCATTTATGTATTTCTATTCCTAGTACCTAGCGTAGTGATTGATGCATGGAAGGTGCTTGATGTATCAGCTGTTATCTGACCTTGTAGTTGAATATCATATTACCTGTCTTGGTTGCCATATCACGCTATTAACTACCTAGTCTGAGATCTCTCTATCCTTATTTTTATAACCTTGTTTCTATGTGAAGAATATTTAGTGCCATGTATGGTGAAGGAAGAGATCAAGATTGACCTTAAAATATTGACCTAGATGTGATTACCACAACTTCATAGGTCTCTTTGTGATGGCCTTATCCATGCACTTCAGTGAAATTCAATTCAAGAAATGTTTATAGAATGTCTACTATGTGCCAGGCACTATGCTGGGCATTGAGAATATAAAAGTAAAAATAAAACCATACTTGTCTTCAAAGAAGTTATATTTTACCTGATTCATCTGTGGAGACATTTGTCCATCTATATAAATGTCAAATATATCAATGAGATAAAGTTTAATTTCGGGGATGAGGGATCATTAACAATTTAAGGGATCAAGATAGAACTTTCCTAAAAGTAGAGCAGGAGCTAAGTCCTGACAGGAATGAGTGGTTCTTAAAGTAGACATGAGAAAGAGAGACTAGAGGACAGTTCCCAGAGAGCTACGAAGCAGAATGTTGTATTTGGGGAGCAGCAAGTCAATCAATGTGATTGGAACTTAGGGTGCATAAAGGAGAATAATGTATGATTAGCTCAGAAAGAAAGTGGACAACACTGCAAGGAATGGCTATTGTATGACACTCTTCAAGGCCCATAATATTTAAGATTGTTCTCATTACATTTTTGATGAGTATTCCTTATTTTTCATTTCCCATGCATTCCAATGATGATGATGGTGATGATAATTGCTGAATTTAAATAATGCATTAAAATTTGAGAAGTGCTTTACACACTGTAACTCTGTGAAGTAAGTATTATCATCTCCATTTTTCCCCCTTTTTTTGGCATGAGGAAACTGAAAGTAAAGATTCAACAATTTGCCTGTGGTAGTTCAGGTAGCAAGTATAAGAAGAAGGATGTGAACACATGTCTTCATGATATCTGGTACAGTATTCTATTCACTATATTATGCTGTCCCTCAAAAAAGAGGAAATCCTTTCTTGTAAAAAAGTAGTCCAATTATGAAGGTCCCTCTGGTTCCCAGAGACATAGGATCATAGATTTAGAACAGGAAGGCACCTTAGAAGCCATCTAGTTCAATCCCCTCATTTTACTGCTAATGAATTGAGTCTAAGGAGGCTAAATTAATCACCCAGAGTTAATCAGCTAGAAAACAAAACAAAACAAAAGGAAAACAAAGTAATTACTATGTGCCAGACACTGTGCTACGTCCTGGGGATATAGAGAAAGGTAAAACCACTGTAGAAGATAGTAGATGGGTGAGGTGGGATTTGAACCAAGGTTTGCCTCAATTCATATACAAAGTGGTTCAGGTACAAATCTTCCTTCCGATGATACCATAATACTTCTCCAAAAAGTAGAAATTCTTTCATACAGGATGTAGAAGACATGTGACTCCCTCTGTGTTTCTGAGACTTGCCACAAAGTTCTAACTGAATAGTTAATGAAAAGAAAAAGAGAAAAATCAAGGGAACAAAAATGGGCAGCTTTATATTGCTGCAATAGTCTGTTGGCTCAGGTAGTTCAAACATTGTCCAAAGGTGAATAAGGTCATGGATTCAATGCTCTTACTGTACATTTAACTTCTTAAAGAGATCTAGCCATTCCATGGCCCCAAATTGTAGCCCCTACTATGGTCAGTCATATCACTACCAGTTAGGTGGGAGATGGGGCAGGAAAGCATGACTGACTCAGTGCCACCCAATTCTGGAAGCATAACTCTTAATTCATACCCAATGGATTGTCAATACATCTTCCTTGTTAAAGAACAAACAAAGAAAATATAACCCTATTATTCCCGTGGTTTTGCTATTGACTGATTCCTCAATTTAGGATTATCAGATTTGGAAGCACATTTAAGGTACAAAGTTGTTTTTAAAGGGCATTGCCAATTATACATAAGTCTTTCATTTCTAAGGAAAATCATTTCCCTAGATGGTTTCAAAATACAACCTCCAATGAGTAATAACGTCCATAGTTAGTGGTTTTGGGTATTATGTCCTGCTGTCAGTCCATTTGTCAAGCCTGCAATTCAATAGCTTTTCCCTGTGAAACTCTCCTTCAGTCAATATTTTATGTGGAGGGTATACATAGGTGCACACACTTACAGCCAACAGAATAGACAGGGAGCTAACTACTTTGTGAGGTATTAAGAGAATTAATGCAGAAAAGGAAAAAAAAAAGTTTGTTGCCTGAGAAATACATTCTGTGGCTTGAGAGAGAAATGAAACCCCCATGATGCTGTGGTATAAAATAATAATAATAAAAAGCCCAGAATATGGCATGGTATTACAGCCGTTTCCCAAGCGATCAAGCATTCCTGTTGAGAATGATTGAGCCTATCAAGATATAAAAGAGCAGCTGGGGACATTTGAAGTGGCGATTTATATTTCACGAGGCTTTGGACAGGAGACGTGAGCTGTAGTAGGAAATAGGAAGGAGATGCTTAAGTTGGACAAATAAAATGTCTGCCACAAAGGTAGGTCACCAAATGGGAAACCTGATGCAAAGTTACAAATCTTTTGATGAGATAAAGTTATCATTAATTAGTAATTCAAATCAACGCATAGATTACTTTTGTTTAACATTTGCCATGAAATGAATAATTAGTGGACATCAAATTGATTTATTTTTGACAGATATGCAAAGCTTGTAATAAGATGTATGGTATTCTAAAAATGAATGCCTGCTCAGTTGATCAGGTTACTCTTTGAGAAGAAAATAATATCATTTGGGGCTAAATAACTCATTTTAGGGTTATGAAGAAGTCATGGAAGACTTCATATTGATTTTAACTGATATGTTTTATCTAAGGCTAATTATATAAATAAATAGATATTTGAGAAAACTTTTTGGTGATAGTATTTGAATCAGTGATTTTATTCGTGTTTGGAATTCCCAATGTGGAAAATCCTTCTATCAATGGAAATTGTCAAACCTTTTAAATTTATAGTTTTTGAGAAAACCTTACATTGGTTAGAGTTTATTTGCCTTATCCATGGTCACATCTAGTATCAATCAGTCAACCAAGCCTTTATTTAGTGCTTAGTGTGTTTCAGGCATTGTGCTAAGTACTAGGGATATAAAGATGAAAAAAAGATCTCTTCCCTTAAAGAATGTATGTTTGAATGGGAGAGACAACCTGTACCACATATAGGTGTAGAGAAGATACACACGAATAAAACATCAAAGGGAAAACTCAAATCCAAGGTCTTCCTGTATCTATCCATCATGTTAGGCCCACTCTTATTTAGCAAATATATTGACAAAAAAACTAACATAAAGTTCTTGGGAGGCTTAGTCTCTGTGGGTTGACATTTAGCATAATCAAAGCTAAAAGACTAGGAAAAAGTATTTCTGTTCTAGCAAGATGCAGATAGTGTACCTATATTGTTTTACACACACACACACACAAGTGTAGATGACCCTCAGCACATTCATCTTGGACAAATACTACAGTGGTTCATAATTGAATAGATCTGGAATTGAATAGAAAGAAGATATTTGACTCAGTCACATTGAGGAAATTGTGTTGGGTTTTAATGATTCCAAACATCTCCTTGAAATAAAAAAAACACAGCTATCTTTTGAACATCAATATTCTTCTTGTTAGGCAACATGGTTAGAAATCACCACCCACAAGCAATCAAAATTACAGATTGGCCAAAAGACAACAATGAAATATTTGGTAGTTATAAATAGGTTATCCTGTATCACCAAAGAAGAATTATACAGAAAAGTCAGGTAAGAAGTATCAGAGAGCTACCTGACCAGAAAAGAAAGTGGTCCGGTTGTATAGAAAGGGCAAAGGTTAAGGAATAGAAAATCTACATGCAATACTGCTACCACATAGTGTTAAGAATGTTAAGAGAATTCCCTCAACCACAATCATAAACCAACTACGGATGAATGATAGGAAAACATGGACAACAAACATAGAGGATATGAAAATATTTATGAGTTATTATCAGTATTTTGGATGGATTTCCCATACCGATGAGGTTGTAGAACTATTAAAATATTTAAGTGATGTGATGATGACTAACATGGTATATTTGGCCATACCAGGGCTTAAGAATATCAGAAATATGAAATTAAAATAAATCAGCTTTAGAAGAGACATCAGAGATCACCTAGTCTGACCTGAGCAGGCATCTGTTCCACAATATTCTCAATAAGTGATTATTCAGACTCTGCTTGAAGACCTTCATTGATCAGGGACCTACTATCTCTCAAAGCAGCCCATTTCTAGATAGTTGTACTTATTAGTAAAATATTCCTTTTGGCCAACCATAACTTCCATTCTGGAATTTAATTGTTAGAAAGGACGAAGAGGACAGTTTGGCATTGGGACATTCTAGAAAAATGTGTGAGTTTATTTTTGAGTTTCAAGATTTCCTGGTCTCTGATAGTTCATTTATGATATTAAACAAAACAGACACTGACACCAAAGCAGAATTAATCCTTACTAGTTCACCCCAACTGAATGAGCCTTTATCAAATTCATCCAAACTGTATTTATCTTATCTAAAAGATTTTCTTATCTATGTTACTTACATCAGATTTTCTTCCCATTTTTAGAGCTGTGTGTGGGAGAGAATACTATTCTTGCTACCTTGCTTGCCAACCAAAGAAGACTGTCTTTGAACAGACGACCAATTAGTGGTTATTCCCATTCTGGGATTAAATGTAAGAGTGATTTCTAATGGAAACAAGTAGATTTGTTCCTTTGGTCAATAATAGCTTTTTTTCTTAGGCAAATGGCAGTCTTTGGAAATAGTCCTTATTTGGGTTCATTTTATATCTTTGAGTCCTTTAGTATTTTTCAAACACTAGGAACTATGCATAGAAGAGAGAGATGAATGTTAAAATGCCAGTCATTACCAGCAAGGTGGATTAACAAAACAGGTGCTAAGAAGAAATCATGGTTTCCTCTGCTAAAGGTATGTATTATTCCTTCTACTTTCTTTTATTTGTGAGGAGTTTTGATGTGCACATATTGAAAATAGTGTTTAGAAGCTATGCTTAATTTCAAAATTTTGAGAAATATGTATAGATTTGTGAACCAAAATCATTTATGAATATTTCTCTAATATTAAGGATTTACAAAGGTAAAGTGATAAGGTAAGCTATCTGTCCCATAAATTGTGATGCCAAGTATTTTTTTGCTAACAAGTACTTTTTTGCTGATGATTATTCATGCAAATCTTTCAAATATCATATTTATAAGCCATTTTTTTTAGTTGATAAGAGTCTATTTAAAATCTGCTTTTGTTGTGTTATGCCAACATGAATATTTTAAAAGCATTTAAAATATATCTTTAAGGTTTAAAACTATAATTATAGGTGGAAATTCTTTGTGCATATGGGTGTAAAGCTATTCATTACCGAATCTGCCAACCCTACCTCCTTTTAAGGTGATATTGATTAAATAACTTTGTAAAAACTTTTCTTATGGAGTTTGTCACTGTCTGTCTTTTTGTTGGTCCAATAATTGCATTTCAGATCACTTTTGGGAAACCATGGATTTATTGACTCATTTTAGTTAAAGTTAGTAATAAACAACAATAGGAAATATTTGTCCCTCTCAGTGTTGTTGTTGCCTTTAACCATTCTGATTGATTAAAACATTGAAATCAATATTGCCTACTTATTTTCATAATAAGTTCAGTGACACAGAAGTAAACAGGCTTTATAAGCAAGTTTTCTTTTTTCTTTTATTATTTTTTTTAAAGCCCAGCACATGTTCCTCTGTATGCAGAGTATAAAGTGAACTTACAACAGCTTTTGGCAGTTTTTAAATGATTGTTAATTAACTTTTCTGCTCAAATTCCTGCAAGCTCAATGGTAGTTGATGAGTTATCATGCTGCAGCCAATAAATCCTGAAGTCATTTCATAAACATAGTTATTTAACCTAAATTGGATTCTCCATCAATCGAGACAAATCAATTTTTAAATGCCATATTTTTGTGAATTTCAGTAACACCACTTTACATTTAAAGACCTTGCACTTATAAGTTCTTACATTTCTACAAAGGAGGGTCTGGCCAAAGAAGACTGGCATTAAAAAACACTTAATTCACCCCCTCCATGACTACATCAATGCTACCTATGCTATATGCTTCTTTGAAGTATTTATAATTTCTCAAATCATATAATTTGTATTTCTTTCTAGATTAAATTGGCAAAGGTTACCAATTGCTTCATGATCTGTTGTCACAGTAACCACAAAATCTATAAAGAATGATTTGTTCTCTTTATATTTTAAGAGTTCATGCAATTTATTTCAGTGATTTATATCTTTGCAGATACAGTATTTAAAATGTTTGCTTAGCTTACAAATGGATGAAGGGCAAGGGTACTGATATTTGTAAAGACAGCACCTTGTGTTGGAATTGGAATATTTGATGTCATATTGCTTGGTTCCTTAACTACTGTCCAATTTGGATGGTGATGTGGCTCTCAATACTTAAGCACTAAAATCCTTGTGTAGCAGCCACAATGTGAAGAATAGGAGTTGTAGCTTGTTTTGAATCCATTAACTACCTATATGATAATCATATTCTAATGCTTTGAATTTTGTTTTTGTGTTCAATTTTCTCTACATAGGAGATGGGCTTTTTTTGTCTCTCTTCCCAGAGTGATGAGGTAAGTCATGTCCCTCTTGTCACAATCATTTCCTGATTCTATATTGACCCTTGAGACATTGTGTGTAGGTTATAATATTGTTAGTATTTTTTGAACCAATTCTCCTTTATTAATAAACCTGATATGGATCCAGGAGGTGTGAGTCTCTGAACACTTTGGGGTAGTGTCCTCAACCCCAAGAACAATTGCACATTCCTGATTTTTTATTGATCATATCTACCACATTCCATAACTGAGAATTTGTGGTCCTATGTGATACAAAGCTATTTGGGCTGCTGATTGATATCTGTAGCTTTTCTGTGTATCATCCCAATAAAATTAAGTCTCTAAGTAAGTTATTTCTTATATCCTGTCATTTGAACCCAAATTCTGTTTGACAAATCCATCAAGCTATTACACATTTTCTGAACTAAATTAAAATACCAAATAATATCCGTTTGGTACAGGGGCTCCAAACCTTTTGGTATACTGGCGAAATTTATGGAATATATTTCAGAATAATGATTTAAAATGCATAGCATAAAATGCATAGGATTGGAAAAGAAATAATTTAAATTAAAAAGCAGTAATATACGCACATGTATGTATATATATGTATATATATACATATTTTAAAAGTTTATTTATCCCATGTTAAGAACCCCTGGTCCACTAGAACCTGCCTATGTAGTTCATTGGCATAGATTTTGGGTGTCCAGTATCATATCCAAGGCAAGATGAATTGTTTGATAACTATGAAGTAGGGGTGAGGGGAGGGAGGGGTAGTTACTGAAGGGTGGGGTGAAAAGGGGAAAGCAGGGAACAGCCATAGACAAGAACAACACAGGATGAAAAAAGAAAATGAGTGTGTTGCAATCTGGAGTGAGTTTCCACATTGGTGAAATCATAGTTCCAACTCTCTCTCTCTCTTTCTCTCTCTCTGTCTCTGTCTCTCTCTCTCTCTGTCTCTCTCTCTCTCTCTCTCTCTCTCTCTCTCTCTCTCTCTCTCTCTGTCTGTACATACATATGTGTGTATCTTGATTTTTTTTTTCTGTAAAGATTTCTATAGAGAGTGAAAATGGTTTTTTGATCATAGCAATGTTTAGTTTCTATAGTGTATTATATTATGAAAAAGTAAACAAAAGGGCTACCATTATAAATCTAGTTTGATAAAATTGGGAAGAAATGAGGTAGCATTATGTAATAGAAATAACATAGAATTTAAAGACAGGTATTACTAAATTTTGAATTCTTAGCTTGCAAAATGAGTATCCTTGATTAAATAATGTCTAAAGTCTTTTCCAGTTTGTTTGATTCTATCATACTGTTATTGGTCAAATAGAATTTTTCCCTCATTAAGTCATTTTCCTTTCTTTTCTTTTTCTTTTGTTTTTGCCTTTTGGAGGGCAGTTGGGGTTAAGTAACTTGCCCAAGGTTACATGGCTAGTGTTTTTGTGTGGGTGTTAAGTGTCTGAGGCTGGAACTGAGCTCGGGTCCTCCTGACTCTGGGGCTGGTGCTTTACGCACTGCTCCACCTAGCCGCCCCTCATTTTTCTTTCTTTAGGAAGATTATTTTTTGAGTTTAAGTGTATAAATCTCATGCCTGGAATATTGCAATAGCCTGCTGGTTGTTTTCCCTATCTAACGTTTCTTCCCACTCCTATCAATCTTTAACCCAGCTGTCAAATTGAACTTCCTAAAGTACAAATCTGATTATGTGTTTTGGAGGTTAATACTGGGAATTTATTTTTACTAATTTATTTCTAACTTTTTCTATTATGGAAACTAACATTTCATGTTGATGTTGTTTTCCTTTTTGTTTCTGAATTAGTGTTAAATAGTATAGTCTGAATTCTTAAAATGTTTTAATTTACATCATGGTGATAGTTATGAATTTGCTGCATGCCCAAACTGATAACACAGCAATCATTGAGGGAACAGGTTTTGAAATTTTTGATCGTGTTACATTTCTTTTTGTCTCAAATTGGTTATAGGATGTTTTCATGGGTGGGGGGGGGATAAGGAAACAATGGGTGATATATGTTGGAGGTGGATTTGGATTGGGTTTTTTTTTTTTTTTGTGGGGGAGAAGGGTTGGCCAAACATTACATGAAAGCAAACACTGTAGCTTTTATTTTGTCTATGATGATTTAGTAAAGATATTATTATATATGAAAAAATAATATAGTTGGTCCTTCTTCTAGGACCAACTAAATTATGCTTGGGCTTTTAAAGTCCTGCATAACCAGGCCCTTTCCCACTTCTTCAGGCTTATACCTTCTCTCCCTTCCTCTGTCCCATTCCATGTACTCTGTGATCCAGGGATCTACTTTTAAGCCTCATGGAGCAGGAACTATTTTTGCCTTTGTTTGTATCCCCAGTACTTAGCACAGCAGGGCAGCTAGGTGGCACAGTGGATAGAGGGCTAGGCCTCCAGGCAGGAAGATGAGTCTTCCTTGGGGCGGCCAGGTAGCACAGCGAGTAAGAGCACCAGCTCCAGTGTTGAGAAGACCTGGAGATCGAATCCTGGGCTCGGATACTTAGAACCCATCCAGAAACACCTGGCCATGTAACCTTGAGCAAGTTACTTAACCCCGATTGCTTGGGGGTGGCCAGGTGGCTCAGTGAGTAAGAGCACCGGCTCCAGTGTCGGGATGACCTGGATCAAATCCGGGCTCAGATACTCAGCACCACACCCAGAAATGACTGGCCGTGTAACTTTGAGCAAGTTACTTAGCCCTGATTGCTTTAAAAAAAAAAAAAAAAGATGAGTCTTCCTGAGTTCATATGTAGCCCCAGACACTTACTGGTTGTGTGACTGTGGGCAAGTCATTTTAATCCTGTTTTTCTCAGTTCCTCCTCTGTAAAATGAGCTGAAGAAGGAAGTGGCAAACTCCTCCAGTATCTTTGCCAAGAAAACCCCAGGGGGTGTTATGAAGAGTCAGACCTGACTGAAAGACAACACAACAACATCAACAATTCAGCACAGTGCCCAGCAAACAACAGGAGCTTAATAAAAGCTGGTTGATATCCACCCTAAATGTTTCAAGCTCTGCTCACATAAAGTCATACAATTTTAAATCAGAAATAGATCTTGACAAGAAATAAAGATCACAGAGTTAGAGCTGATAGGGTTCATATGGGCCACCTAATTTAACCACCTCATTTTGTAGATGAGAAAACTAAGGTCCAGAGATGCGAAATGGTGTGTCTACAGATACCTATTTAGTGTTTAATGGCAGGACTTGGTGTATAAGTCAGGTATGATTTCCAGCTTATATTATGTATTAAAAACACTATGTAAATTGCATGATTCAATATTACCTAGGATTAAATGCAGATATAAGATTCAATTTGAAAAGATACAGCTTCAACAAGAACTCTTATAAAATTGACTAGTCCAGCAAAATACCCTGGGCAACTCACTTCTCACTGCTCTGGACAACTCTCAAAGACTGAGTTTTAGAGAAGTTGCTGACCTGTAACTACAGAGAGAGTTTTCTATACACACTAGTGAAAACTCAGGTCCATTTTCTATCTTTATCCATGATTAGCCTTGGAATACTCTGAAAAGGAAGGTCTAGGGAAATGGATCTTGTCAGTACTGTTTACTTCCTATATCAGTCTTATCATATCAGTGCCTAAGTTTGCAAATGCCTTGGATGCTAATGATTTGTTTTACTCTTTAATATTCAATTAAATTAATGTTTGTAGATCATCTTCTATGACATGTGAGGTACTGTGCTAAAGTCCATGGGAGTAGAGTGTGTCCATTAAGGAAAAAAGAGGCTATTTATTTAACAGACAAATATCAAACATGGCAGAATGTGATGACTATCATAGGAAAAAGAAAATAAATGCTATAGGAACCTCAGATAAAGAGAGATTCCTTGCATTTGGAGAGATTAAGAAAAACTTCTTATTGTTTGAGCTGGGACTGATGTTGGCAATCAGAGACAGGTGTGTTTTTCAGGTGAAGGGAATATGTGAGAAAAGGGATGGAGGCAGAAAAGTCCATGGATCAGAGAATGTTGAATAGTCAATAGGAGCATAGAGCAATAGTCAATAGGAGCATAGAGGGTACAAAGGGGAACAGTAGAAGATTAAGCAAAATAGCATTTTAAATCAGATTTAAGAGACTCCTGAGTACCTATCTAAGGAGATTGGTCTTTATTAGTAATTAGAACTTTAATTTACATAGAGCCTTAAGGTTTGCAATGCACTTTATATACAAAATCTTGTTTGTTATTCGTTGAAGTAGGTGCTATTATTATCCCCATTTTACAAATGGGGATTTAGTGACTTACTCTATGTTATATAAATAGTATTTATATAATAGTCTGGATTTAAACTCAGGTCTTCCTTATTCCAGGTACAGCAGTTTATTCACTCTTCCATACTGGCTTTTTTGTAAAAGGATTGAGAAGATAAAGACATATAAAAATAGTAATTTTTATGACACTCTATACATACATATCGATGAAAACAAAATAACTTTTAGCAACTGCTATCAAAGTTTTACAAATGTTTTTACTGAGTTAAAAAAACAAAAACAATTTGAAAGAAAAGCTCTGTTGCATAGTAGATTGGGTATTAAACTTGGAGTCAGGAAAACCCAGGTTCCAATTGCACCTCTGGTTCTTACTTGATTGTATGGCCTTAGGCAAGTCACTTTCACACTCTGTGCCTCAGTTTCCTCATCTGAAACATGAGGGGATTGGATTGAATAATCTTTAAGGTACCTTCTACCTCAACTATGACTATGGTCCTAAGTAACTTGCTAATGTTCCCAGTATGCAGTTCTTCTAGCTTTATAGAATTGAATGAAATAACACAAGAAAGGCAAAAATACATTTAGGTTCAGCCTTCTATTAAATGATACTTCATAAGCTTGACAACCAAGCATCTTGTATTTTCCAGGATGGTCAATATTCATAATTTATTTAACTTATGCTATATATTTCTTTAAGGATTAAACCTTTACCCCTCCACCAATATCCTGCTATTCCTCACTGTGGTAATGTAGCAACCTGTGGAGTCAAGCTCTAGGAGTTCCTAGGAAATTAGAAAAGATTCTAGTGTGAACCTCTAACAGGCTGCATTGTTATTTCACCTTCCTTCTCAAAAAGGACCATGATATCAGGAAGATGATGCCATGTGTCTTGCAAATGAATTGGATTTCAGTGTCTGTACAAAGTCACCAGTCTTATTCTCTCTTCCAGACCCATCTGGGCCCAGTGGCAAGATATAGAACAGGACGAGTGGAGATGACCCTGATGCAGTGAGAGACCTTGGCCTTTTTAAGCTAAGGTCTTCCCCAGGGCTTAGTATGACTGAGACAATGCCCATTCAGTGATTAAACTAGGTAAGAAATGAGGCAAAGAATGACTTCTTTTACCTATTAAAAAAAATCAATCTGGGAGGTGAAGACTCTCAGGGTTTCTGGCCAAGACAGAAATAATTTCTATTTACATTCAATCTGAGCCATGAGGGCCCAAACAGTGATCAGGTTGGGGGCCAATGAATGACAGCCAGAGGGATTTGGGTTTAATACATGGCCCTTAAGAAAGAAAGCTAGGCTGCAAATCCCAAGATATTTTGGGCGATTTCAGACATCAAAATTAACATTCCTTTGGGCAGAGCACCCTCATGTAAGAGCACTATACTCTGTATAGACAGAGGGAGGGAAGGGAAAGGAAGGGAAAAGAAAGGCTGGGAAGGGCTGAGATGCCCAACTGGAACTGGTCAGTTGGACCTCCAGTGGGGCAACTGGTACTACTCAAAGGTTGTTGTGTGTGCCATAGAAGGACAAGCTTTGATAAGTCAAATGGTAATGACTTTTTTTTCAGCCAAAGCAAAACTAGAAGACTATCTACCAAGCCACAATGTAGATTAACATCTATATCTGTAAACCAATGAAATCACATATCCTTGAGATATTAAAATATATAAAATATGTAATTACCATTTTCATGACAACTTTGTATATTTCTTTGTTCATGGGTTGCTATCACAGACAACTAGATCACCTAGTTGCCAATGTACCAGTGGTGAACCTTTGAGAAAAAAAAATAAAATGAACGTTAGGCCTATATACCTCTTATCTCTGCTTCTGCAGTGACATAGGTATTCAAAGAATAACACAGATATTAGACCAACTAGAAATGCTGGAACTCTTAGAACTCTAAATGTGAGATCCTTCTCCAATAACCAAGGAGCTGAGATACAGTTGGATAAGATAAACAATATTGACATTCATGATTTCAATTAAGCTAAAAGATATACATAAATTTCATCTTCTTCACAATAGTCTTTTAAATAGGCAATGGAGATACTATTATCTCCCTTTTAAAATGAGTGGTTAAATGAATACTCATGGTCACCCAGCTGGAAACCAGCTACTTGAGATGGCCCTTGAGCTCCATTCCAAGCTTAAGATTCCATTATTTTGGTTTGTATGAAGTTGATATCAGAATATTAACAATAAAGATGTTTAACATAAGTGACATGAAAGATATTGATATGGGACACATAATGAGAAAAGAAGGTGGACTGGCTAGGGAAACTAAGGACCAGATGGGCAGTGCTAGGGATTAGAAGGACTATCAGGAACCCTATAATATGTTGGGAAGCATCTTCTATGGAATATTTGTAGGCAGAAGAGTAATGAAATTATGCAGATTAAGGAGGATTGGGTAGGTTGTCATTACTTCATAAGAGAGAAAACACATCAAAGAGGTCACAGATCCATTAAAATATTTAGCTCAAAAAGGTCGTTGATGTTCAGTCATTTCAGCTGTGTCTAGTTCTTTGTTACCCCATTTTGGGGTTTTCTAGGCAGATATTGGAGCAGTTTGCCATTTCCTTCTCCAGCTTGTTTTACAGATGAAGAACTGAAGCAGAATTAAGTGACTTGCCCAGGGTCACACAGCTAGTTAGTGTCTGAGACTGGAGTTGAACTCATGAAGATGAGTCTTTCTGATACTAACCCCAGTGCTCTATCAACTGCACTACCCAGATGCCTTCCTAATCAATGAAATATATTTTTTTCCTTAATGTTAGGTTCCTCATGGTTAAAATTAGGAGGTTTAAATCTATGATTTAAAATTGTCTCCAGGCTCCCTTCCTGATCCACTATTATACTCTTCTATTAATGAAGAGCCTTGAAAGATATTGAGTGAATTCATACACTTGAAGTGAAACACAGAAAAATACTAGATAAACTGTTAGTATCCATTCCAACTCTAAATCCTACAAATTAAGAAATTTCTATAACTTTAATTCAGAAATATAGACCAAATTTAGACAGAGCTAAAATGAGCTTCGAGATCATTTTGCTCAACCCCCTCATTTTATATGTTAGAAACATGAGACCCAGAAAAGTGAATAAACTTACCCAAGATCATGTGGATAAAAAGTCAGTAATAATGGTTTGCATTTACATAGCTTTAAATTGTAGTGTGCAGTTTCCTAAAAGCAATCTTATGATGTAGTTAATTCTCCAAATTTTATAGTAGTGGAAATTGAGCATCAGAGGCATCAAGTAATGACATTTATATGAATAGTAGCAGAACAGGAATTTGATCCCAGCTATTCCACTTTAAGTCTTATGCTCTTTCTGCTACACCATGTTGCTAAAGGCTGTCTTTACAATATCAATATAAAGGTGGCCACAAGAAGTCTGTAGATGTTTATTTCCCATCAGATTTTTCCTTTGGTCTTGTGTTTGGCATTGTAAAAAAAATGTCCCATTCTCCTTTGCTACATGAATGACTGTTCCAAAGTCCATTACAAGGCTAATACTGTTGAGATTCTGTGACCCTTAGAAGATAATTTTCCTGAGTCATAGGAAAAAAAAAGTTTGGTGTTGTTTTGAGAGTCTTGAGCTTGATAGAAGAAGAGTTCTTGTGTGTCACATGTCCCTTATCTCTTCAGCTGCCAGACTATCATGCACTGTCTGCTTTGAATGAGAATTCATCTATAGATAACTTATCTTCTTTGGCAGTGGCACAAAGGCATGCTGACTTTTCTGTTAGCACTCTGTGACATGTTAACACAGAGTCAAAACATATATCCCAACTAAGCTAATCAGTATTATGGGTTTTCAATGCTGAGCATACCCTGAAGGAAAAGAAGGTACACTTGACAAGCTTCATTTCCTGGTGACCTATGCAAAGGTTCGACTGCATAGTCGAATTTTCAGTTCTAATGGAGAGTGCTGAAACTAGGTCATGGCATCTGAGTATCAAAGTTTAGAGAACACAATAATTTAGCATATGTTCTTTCTACAGTTTAGATGCAATTACAGGGAATCATTTTTCCCTTCTCATCATACACAAAAATTTCTTAAATTGCTTCTTGCTTCATATTTATGTCATGAAATTGATGTGGGAGTGAACTTTGTGCTACTTGCCCTAGTACCCCAAAATACCAAGTGTAACTCTGATATTAGGATGCATGATTCTCCTTTGAAATAATTAGAATTTTGTGGGAACTGATATAATTTATGAATTGATGCAAAGTGAAGTGTGCAAAACCAGAAAAAAAGCTTACAACTTTATATAAATACACATACATAATACATACAATACACACATACACCCAACACATATACCCACATAAATATAGGTGTAATACCCACATAAAGAATGACAACAACATGTCAAAAATGAAAGCTATGAAACTATAATGACTACTTTTGGCCCTAAAGAAGTCAATAAATATGTATTAAGCAAGGCTTTGTGTTAAGAACTGGAAATATTAATACAACCATGAAGAAACAGGTCCTGCCCTCAAAGATCTTACATTCTAATGGGGAAATGTATACATTAAAAAGGAGCTGTAAAATGGAAGAGAGAATGGGGGAAGAGGATGTCATGAAAAAAGGATATCTGATCAGGGCCCTTCTTTAAAATAGTGGTTCTCAGAAGAACCTAGCAATGGGAGAAAGAAGCCACAGGGGTGGAAGGAAAGGGAAGCCAAAGCACTGTGGCAAAATCTAGAGAATGAAGATATGAGGTTTACCCCCCCCCCCACACAGTAATCCATGTTCTTTGTAGAGTTGGAGATTATGGATGAGAACTGCATGTAACACCAAACTTTGTTGATATGTTGGGAAGTTGCGTTGAACTATTTTCCTCATTTTTATTATCTGTTATATATAATGGTTCTCTGGTAGATAAAGTGATATATGACATGCTGGATATTATAAAAATGAAAGAAATTAGTAAAAATTAAAATAAATTAAAGTAAAAATAGAATTTCTATGTACAAATTAAAGTTGGTAATCATGTGAGGTGCTGACAAATTGGTTAATGAAATATTAGGTCAATGAGAGGGAATTAACACCTTTCATTTAGAAAATCTGAAAATACTATAGAATCTCATAGATGATTTAACAATACTTCAAAAAGATATTTTTCTAGCAATGTATGTAGGAAGAAATCAAATGGATGAAAGATGTAAAGAGGGAAGATTAGAATATGTAGTTGAATAGGAAATCCTTTAAAAATAAATATTGAACAATGATCTGGACTCAGAATTTAATTGAAGGAAAGACAAGTTTTAACTGGAAATATACCCTACTGTCATTCTCTCATAGGCTGTCTGCCATGAAAGTCTATCTTTGTGCACATTTCAGTGTTCTGTAGGTGATACTAAGTGGTCGGAAATTACAGAAATTCATGACCTCTGAAGGATAAAGATTGTAGGTGACCAAAAAGACAAAGGAAAGGCATGTGGTGGGTAGAAGCAGACTAGAACAGCTATGGTAGCATGTGTACAAAATGAGGTGATACATCCAGGTTCTATCTACCTCCCTCCCCCCCAAATGGTTAGTCATATAGTAAAATCATAAGATAATAGATTGGTGGATTTCTTGAGCTCAGGGAAGTTTTGAGCTGCAGTAAAATGAAACCAGTTAGTCTAAATCCGGCACTAATATTATGAGTCACTGGGAGTGAAGGACTTCTATGCTACCTAAGAAGGGAGAAACTGATCTAGGCCAGAAATGGAATAGGTTAAGGGTTCCATGCTGATCAGTAGCAGAATGAAACCTGTGAATGTCTGCTTCACTTCCATTGTGGACAAGATAGGGAAACATAGGCTAAAATATAGATATTGTGTTCAATATTAGCAATCACAGTTTCAGAAGAACATTAATAAATCAGAGAATATCCAGTGAATGGCAATGCCGTGGCATCATTCTGTAAGAAGGTCAGTTGAAGGAAAGGGGTAATGATTGACCTGCAGTAAAGAAGACTGGAAATACTATAAAATCTCTTGGATGATCTGGACCATACTTCAGAAGATATTTCTGTAGCAATGTATGTAGGAAAAAATAATCAAGTGGATGAAAGATGTGAAGAGGGCAGATTGAAATATCTGGTTGAATAGGAAGTCTTTTAATATATAAATATTGAACAATTAGTTCGTCTCAGAATTTAATTGAAGGAAAGAGGACGAGTTTGGACTGGAAATATGCTCTTATTTAAATAAGGCAAGATAACTGTTTTCAAATATTTGAAGGGCTGCTAGATGTAAGAGATATTAGTGTCATTTTGATTCATCTCAGAAGTCAGAATTAGGTACAATTAATGGAAATTACAAAGAGACAAATTTAGACTGAATGTCTGGAAAAGAAAAAAAAAAGAAAGTCCTAATCAATTTGCTATTTCAAAGTGGAAGGTGGTGTTTCAGTTGAAGTCTTCAGGCAAAGGAAGAATGACCACTTAACACATTGGTCATATGGTTCTGTGATTCTCTGAATAGGTAAGGTATATTAATGGTTCAAACAAAATTTAGAGTTCTGATAGTTATGCCAAATATCCATGTTTATTTGACTGTTAGAGATTTTAAAAATGTTTTGAAACATACAAAGCAGAAGAACATTTACATCTCTTTCTGTCTTCTTTGAGAACAAACTAATTTTATTAATTGGGTAGCTTAATATTGAAATAACATTTTAATACTGTTATGGCATTTTGATAGTACAGACATCTACCCTTATAGCATTTCATTGGACTGAATTACATAGGCTCAGAAAATACCCAGTTAATCTGAAGCAAATATATTTAAGAGGAAAAAAAAGAACTGGCAAATCATTGTCCCCTAAACTGAGGATTTTATTTATGATACAGAAATATATATATATATATATATATATAAAATTTAGTGGTTATAATCCCTCAATTTTGATGAATACACTTCTGACATGAGGCTATTTTTAAAAATATAAAGGTCAGAATTTTATCCTTTATGGGAAAAAATGACTCAATAATTATTTGCAGGCCTATTGCTCTATTTAAGAGTAAAGTAATGAACCAGCAGAGTTTTCTCTTAGATATGAAAATGTAATGAGAAAATATCATTTAAAGGTTAAAAATAATCTCTTAGAGATTTTTTTTCCAATCATATTTTCTAACAAAGTCAAAGTACTCTGCCTTTCTTAAGGGAATTCATCACCATGGCTATTTCCTCCAAAACACATCCTTTTTAATCTCTATCAAAATTGAAGGAGAATGTACGACATTCAAAATGTTTACAGAATCCAGTTTAGGTAGACTTGACCTTTATTTTCACCTTTATTATTCAGTCCTGATGATGGTTTTCATTTCATGCCTCAACATGTAAAAATGTAACGGAAAAGAAGGAGTCACAGCAATCGAGTATGCCACCCCATTATTTTAATCAGATGTTGCTAATGTCTTTCAATTTTATATTTTGATGATAAAATTAAATAGCTTTATATAAAAAGTAATTTGATGGCTCCACTAGGAGTTTCTATTTCATTGGGGATTGGGAATTACTGAGCATCTTTTGATTTGAGCATCTTAAGTAATCTCTTTCCAGATACAAAGTTGAGAAATTAAAGAATAAAAACCACCAAGCTCCCGTAAGCATTGTTTTAATTAATGTTTTTATGGTTTGCCAGTATAAATTTCAGTGATAATTAATTCCTTTTCATCGGTGATGATCCAGCTCAGGGTAATTTGTATCTTGCAGAAGACTATAAATAGGAGCATGCTCAGTGACAGAACTTTGGATCACTGGGGGAAGTGCTGAGCAGGAGGATGGAGGAACTTCAAATATTGAATTCTGTTGTGCTTGATTTCATGGCAGAGTGTTTAGAAGATTATGTATCAAGATGAGGGAAGGAGGGGAGGAAGAATATCTGTGAAGAATATTGGGGGGAGATTGCTATATGACATCATTTTCATGAGTATCACCTTTTCAAACAAACTAACAGAATACAATTAGACAAACAAGAAGGGAACCTAAGAACTTTTTAGGATGAGGCAGGCCAACTAATTATTTCTGTCATGATTTTAATTAATTAGTGGATTGATGTACTATTCCCTTCTCCTAAGAGAAGCAAGACAGAATTTGTCTTTATCTGGGGTGCTACTGATGCATAGAAATTTACATACTAAGTCTCCATGTCCACTTTGAGAATTTTACTCTTTAGAGGCATTAGGAATATGGAGATAGAATGTTCTTCTTGGAACCAAGACAGGGTTTCAAATTCTGTCTCAGACACTTAAGATTTATGTGATCTTGGGAAAGTCACCTGCATTCTCCAAGCCTCCATTTCCTTGTCTCTGAAATGGAGAAAATTAGACAGGTTGTTTTCACAGTCATATGATATTCTAGGCACAAAAGGTTTTTAAAACCTTAAAGTGTTACATAAACATCAGCAATCTTAATTTTGTTTTTCAGGTGAACAGATGCAAGAAATAGCATCCCTCTGAAATAGATCTATTTGTGCTTGACCCAATCTTATTAATTTTTAAGCCTTGTTAGGGTATAGTCACTAATTGTGCAACCATGAACTTGTTGCCTCAGTCACCTAATCTATAAAATGAAAATTATCATACTTTTATTATCCTACGTACAAAATTTTGTGAAGAAAGTATACAAAAACACATATCTGGGGCAGGGTATTCATTAAAGGATGAAATATATTTTCTATTTATTCTCCTAGTTTTACTTAGATCTAGTTTCTTGGAGTTGAAGATAGTGCTATACTAAGTTTCCTTTGAGTATGTTATGATGTATTGATGTGAAATAGTCATAGTTCGGTCTGTAGACAGAGTGGAGTGCTGGATTTGTAGTTGTAGAACCTCAGTACCATTCCATTGTAATATAGCATCTGTGTGACCTTGGGAAAATTACTTAACCTATATGGACCCCAGTTTCCTCATTTGTAACATGAAGATTTTGGACTAGATGACTTCCAAGGACTTTTACAGCTTTAGATCCATGATCCTAATATACTTAGCGCAGTTTTTATTTCAGAGTATACTTTCACAGATGTCTCATTCATTTCAATGTAGTTTGACGAACCGGATATAAGCAAGGATGTGCTAGGCATGTTTAATGCCATTTCCACCTTCTACTGCCACGAAACTCTGAAGATGAACATGCTTTGTCAGAACTCACTCTTCTCTCCAACCCCTGCAAAGAATTTACTGTGATTTTGCAATAATTATTTTTTTCATACTATTTTAATGGATCAAGATTTTAATTCCACTGGGCTCCATGGAAGAATCCTATCAGCTGATAATTACCCATTGGCTCACATTAGAGCGTATTTGTGCTGCTAATGAATCTTATCAGACACTAGATCTGATCCTAATGAAATTATACAGACCAAAACTAACTAATCATATTTTTCTATGAGGCAAATTTGGATAAATGGTTTCATGTGATGTAGTCCAACTTACCAGCAGGGACTAAATCAGATTTCAATCACTATGGCTTGGTTATTAAATAAACTAAGAGAAATCTAAAAAATAGAAAATGAATATTTTAATTTTCAGTAAATGATTAGAATTTGGGTACAAACTGAATTTCTAGCAATTGAAGGATTCTGATAATTTTTAGTAATCATAAAACTAATATTTATATAGCACTATAAAGTTTGCAAGATATTTTACATATGTGATCTCATTTGAGTCTCACAACAACTTTTGCATAGGTGATTGGGATAGAAACAACAGCTATTCTCAACCTTTTTGGGACTCATGACAAAAAAAAAAAAAACTAAGATCTTTGCCATGTAGGCTACTTTTTTTCTTTCTAAAAAGGGAATGAAATCATCTTTGAGACTTACTTGATCCAGGGGACTAAGGATCAAAAGATTGCTGTGATTTTCAGTTACCTAAGGGATAAAAGCCCAGTGCAAGAGTAACTGGAACTCTAGGTTTAATGGAACATGCTACTGCTGTGCAGGTCAATGTCCAATTCTGAATGAGTGCATCATCAGGGCAAATGTGAAAGTAAGTAGATCTGTCCCCAGAAGAACCAATGTTGTATTTTTTCTGAAGAGTCTTTCCATGCTGTTATTTAGTTAATTTCCTTTTGTTAAAGGTTTTGTTGTCTCTGTGTGTCTTTTTGGATTTTAATACTGAGCCAGAAACATTGCATCAACTTGAGCATGGCTTGATGGAGAATGTTTGCATATTGTAATCAATAGTCAATTATACCAGAGTGTTCACCAATGAACCCAGTCCTTGTAAGTATGTTCAGAGTGCCTCTGATACAATCCTCATGTGGACTTTGAAGCAGGCATATTTTATAACTGGCTCTTGTCTGTTTGCCACATAGTGAAAAAGAAGCCTCTTTTGATTGGCTGCAGTTGTGTAGCCAGAACTGGGACCTATTCAAAATCACTAGTTACCATTCTCTTGGTATGACTTCCTCCTTCCTGGAAATGTTATGGTGCAAGAAGAGACATAATCCTGTAGGAGAGATGCCTTGGGAATTTCCTACCTGAGACCAACGTGTGGCCTGTTAATACAGGACTTATTTCTTTGCCTCAAAATTTGTTCTTTGGTTTTTAGGTAAAGGAAATTGGTGACTACAACTTGTAAATTTAAAAATGTCAGGTGAGTAAGCCACCAGCCTGAATATGAAACCATGAGCCCAGGGTACTACATACAGAAAGGACATTTTACTAAAATACAGTATTGATTCAGTTTGGCCACACTCCTCTCACATCCACATTTGACAAAACTGGTTAAATGGATGTTTTGAATCACAATGGCAGTAGGGAGTTCCATAAATCTTGAGAAGTACCAATTATTCTTGCATGGGACTATAATGTCTTAGGAAACAGAAATTACATCAAAGGACCTTAGTCTCCTGGACTAATTAAGTCTCAAGCACAATTAATTTTCCTTTTTAGAAAAATACCAGCTTACATGTCAAGGACCTTCAAGTCTTATCATCATGAATTCTAAGCAGATTAGTAGAAGGTGTTGGCCCTACTACAGAGCCTTGGAAATCCAAGGCTCAAAGAGGTTGAGGGACTTGCCCACTCTCACATAGTTCTCAAGTGTGAGAAATATGCATTGAAATCAAGATTTTCTAATGTCAAACTTTGCACCAGTTCTCCTACTGCAAATACCACAAATGCCAGGGATTTAAAGACTTGGTAGGGGCCACAGAATTTATAGTTAAACAGAATCTTTGTAGAGGAAATTGCTAATCCATGAGCTTTATTTCTCTGATCTTTTGACTTTATTCTACCTGAGTAAAGGTTCTTAATGACAGACTTTTTTGTTGTTTGTGCTTTGTACGCTCAGCACCTATCATAATCTCTAGCATACATCAGGTGCTTAATAATTGCTTGTTTTATTGTATAGGATTTATCACAAATTTTCTCTAACAATTTTTATCTTCAAAAACATCAGGGTTTTTTTTTTACTTTACCAGTTGAGATAGGCATAATTACTATTTTATATGAATCTAAGATAGATTGTAATGGCCTCCAGATTACTCTATATTAATATTTACTTTATATGCTATGAGGTCACCTCCATTAAAGTTATCTTTTCTTCCTGGTGGTATGGAGGCGACTCCAGCTATGCTAGTAAAACATAAAATCTGGCAGGTCCCACAAAACTAGAAATAATTGAACATAAATTATTTATCTATTAACCCAGGACCAATTAACACTCACTTAACAAGTGCAAGGCTCTCTGTTATATAATGGAGATACAAAAACAATGGTGTTCATATTTGGTGAGAGGAGACAATATGTACATATGAATTTATAAAGAATAAATATAAATAAAGTAATACAAATAAATACAAAATATTTAAGTATAAATAATATCATTAGGATTTGGGAAGATCAGGATAAACTTTGCAAAAAAAGGTATTTGAGGGAAGGAAATGAGTGAGGCCCAGGTAAGGAGGAAGTGCATTCCAGGCATAAGGGTTCACAAATATAAATGTATGGGGCCAGGGGATTGATTGCAATATATGAGGAGCATACAAAAGGTTAGTTCACTTGGACTAATGCAAGAAGGGTAGGTTGGGGCCAGGTATGGAAAGCTTCAAAAATCAATTAGAAAAATTTGCATTTTACTCCTGAAGCAATAGAAAACCAATGGAGCTTAATATGTAGGGTAGCAGCATGGCAGATCTCTGCTTAAGATAATAATAATAATACGAATAAGTATGAGGAGAGATTTGAGTCAGGGAGACCAATTAGGGAACTGTTGTAAGAAATGATGAAGTCCTAAGCTAAGGTCAGGGCCATATAAGGAGAGAGGGCAAGGGATATTAGTTGTGGAAATAGAAATAGCCAGAATTTACAACTTATTGGATGTGGAACGAGGATTCCTGTTAGGAATGCTGCCAAGGTTATTAACATAGGAAATTAGAAGGATGTCTATTCATGACAGAAATAGGGAATTTGATAGGTAAGTGAGTTTGGGGTGGGGGGAAAGAGTTCTATTTTGCATATGCTGAAATTGGGATGTGTCCAAGAAATTCATTCTGAAGTGTCTAATAGGCAATTGATTACATGGACCTGAAGCTGAGGAGAAAGATTTGAGTTGGATATAAAGATCTAACAGTCATCTGCATAAAGATGATTTTTAATTTGTGGGAGCTAATGAGTTTGCTAAGAGATCTAGTACAGATGGATAACAGAAAAGGGCATGGGACAGAAACTTAGGGTACATCCACAGATAGAGGAATGATGTGGATGCTGAGCCCTCAAAGGAAACCGGAAGAGGAGCAGTCAGGTGACTGAGTAAAAACTATGAGAGACTTTGTTGTTCAATTGTGTCCAACTCTTCATGATCCTATTTGGGATTTTCTTGGCAAAAATATTGGAGTGGTTTGCCATTTCCTTCTCTAGCTCATTTTACACATGAAGAAACTGAGACAAAACAGGGTTTAGTGACTTGCCCAGGGTCACACAGCTAGTACGTATTTGAGGTCAAATTTGAACTCAGGAGATAAGCCTTCTTGACTCCAGGGCCCTCACACTATCCATTGCACCACCTAACTGTCTATATAGGAGACCACTGCCTAAAAAACCTGAAGAGGAAAGAGTCAATAGAATGAGTGGGTAGTCAAGTTTTTCCCATAAAGCAGAGGGATTAAGAAGAACTGAGAAAAGATAATCTGATTTAGAAATTAAGTGATTGTTAGTAACTTGGGAAAAATAGAGTCTGTTGAGTGAAAAAGTCTGGGAGTTAGGTTACAAGGACTTGAAGAGTGAATAAGATATAGTGAAACAGCTCTTTTTCCTTCTTGAGAGTTTGGCTAAGGAATGCAGGGAAAGCATAGGATGATAGCTTGAGGGGTCTAGTCTAGTGAATGTCAACTTTAGTTAGGCTGGTGATGAAATGGAAAGGCTCAGAATACAATGCAATCATGGACTAGATTTGAAATTTAAAGGTTATTCTAGCCCAAGTTCCCCAGAGAAGTTTTGTGGCTTACCACAAGTAGTAAGCAGCCATACTAACTTTCAAACTTAGGTTGACTTAAAATCCAACATTATCTCCACTGTACCATATTACTTGGTATATCATTAATTTTGAAGGAAACTTCCTGATAGAGGGTTTATGGACTCAACATGCAGAATGAGTCATACTTTTAAAAATATGGCTAATGTGGAAATTTATTTTGCTTGATTATACATATTTTAACAAAAGTTTTGTTTACTTTTTTGTTTTACAAGGTGGGGGTGGTGAATGTGAGGAAGAAAAAGAATGCTTGTGAATTAAAAAAAAGACACCCCCAAAACCTAATCTGGTTAATGACCTATCCTTTCATTCATTATTTCATCTAGGTTATATAGGGACCACAATGTTCTGCACCAGGAGGAATATGTTTAATATCCAAGCAAAGGCTATTTTTGCCCCATGAAGTTTGTATAAGTATTCTTTTCTTAAAAAGATGGTTAATGCCTTCAAGAATTTTTCTTTTTGCATTTAGTACTTTTTTGTACATTCTATTTATTTAAAGAAAAATAAAGACCCATAAGGCAATGTTGTTACTATTTAACGTTCAAAAAGCCTAGTCCTATAAAAATGACATACTATTACTTACATAATAGAATATAAGGCTACTTGATTTTACAGTGTTTGTGGCAGGATGTTGATTCTCTGGAGGAATCTGCTTCCCAAGAAACTGGTTCACTTCCTAGATTTGCTCACAGGGAAGGTGGAAAGACATTTAGTAACAGCATCCTCAGTCAGGTAGACTACTTGCACAATAGTTTTTCTGTTGATTGTGATGACACTTACAATACATTTCTAAAGCAACACTAATAGCAAAAGAAAAGAAGAACAAGATATGTCTTTAACAAGATTGACTCCCAAACCTTATAATAATCCCTATTACTTCATAGTTACAACATAGGTCAAGAGTAGTGTTGGCCTTTTTTTTCCTTCTTCCTCTTTTGTATTTGTCTCAGGCAAAGTCTGCAATATATTGAATTCCTCAGCATCTTCCTCGCTGTCTTCACTATTTGTGATGTTTACATCTAAAACTATGTCTCTTTTGGGGTATACTCAGAGAAAATTATGGCATTCAAAAGTCAGGTGACAAGGGTAGCCACATTTTTTTTTACATCCAGCTCTGATATTGTCCTTGTTGCCACCCAGGCCACAGAGCTATGAGCTCCTCAGCTACCCCCCCCCCCCCCAGACAGGCTGGCCCAAGCTGGGCTCAGCTCCTGGTGCCCCGGGTCTTCACCCTTACCCCACACCGCTCCAGGAGCAGTCACCTGGCAGGGCCATGGCATGGATGGAGGCAGCCTTTGGGCCTCAGCTTGTGTTGCTGGCCCCACTGCTGCCTTTGCTCCCTGGACACCACTTCTAGTGGCTCTGGCCGGGCTGTCCAGTCAGCTTATACTCTTCTGCCCCTACCTCCTCTTAGGGACGGGAGTCCCCATCTAAAAGAATTTTTGCATTTACAATATGGGGAATATTCTCATCCCAACAAATTTGACATTTGATGGAAATCTTTTACTACTTCTGTAAGGTAATATTTCATCACAAAGACACCCAGGGACCAAATTTCACCATCATATGAAAATATGTGCAATATCCGTTGCAATAACAAAGTATTGACTTGATTGTAGTAGTCAGGGTTTGGGGTTAATTACCAGTTTTGAATTACTACAAATTCTTCTCTCTTCTCTGCATAGCTATCTGCCTTCTGGCATTCTATATCTTCATAAGAGTTGGCTAGAGATTGTTTGGAAAAAAACTTAAAGATTATTTTCTGCTGATATTTTCAAGATCACTGAAAACCTTAGGAGGAAATAATATCTCAAGTTTTAAGTTGCTGGAACCAGCTTAAAAAAACACATCTAATTGTTCATATTGCTATATTAGGTTATTACAGGAATAATTATACAATTGTCAACCTAGCTTTTTAGGAGCTTACAATCCAAGCACAATAAACATGAAAAGAAAAAAAAAAACAAGCAACAAAATTGAAATACTAAATCTCACTCTGTTGTTATTGTGTCACTGTAGTTTAGGATTCCCAAAGGTAACAAGGAAAAGATTGTATAGTATATACATCTACCAGATGAATGGAGTTCCTTAGTTATGTCTTCATATTCTTGATGTGTTTCCAGCAAATATAATTAACAGAAACAAATATTAATATTTTGAAATATATATAATATGAAAATCTAATATATGAATGTAAATTAGCATTACCATTATGTTTAAGTGAATGACAATTTGGTGTGAGAGTTAAAGGAATACGTAAATGTAGGCACTATTCATAATTTTCTTCATAAGCCCTAGTGATTATGAATCTTAATGTTTTCATCTTCTTTTTCCATTCCTGACTTTGAGCCCTGTACTAATCTGCTTTGGTCCAGACTTATACACAATGTCCAGATTGAATGCTATGAATCCATATTCTATTCTAAATCTTGAATCTCATTTTCAACCTCTGCCAAAAGTGATCATCATCTATTCTCAGAAGCAAGACTGCCATTGACCTAGTGACAGAGAATTCACTGTGAAGGCAGCTTATTCCACTTTTGGATAACCATCATAATTAGGAAACATTTCCTTATATGGAGACAATTATCTGCATTTTATATCTTTTATTCATTGGCCCCAGTTCTTGCCTAACTTAAGAAATAAAACAAAAAAAAATATGAACCATGGTCACACAGGAAGTAAGGAGTGAGTTGGAATTCAACTGGTTTCCTGATGGCAAACCCAGTTCATGTTCTACTGTATGTTATATTTTGGGGACAGAGAAGTCGAGTTTGTCTGAAGTAAAGATTGTGCAAGAAGAAATAATATGAAACTGGAGCAAAGGGTAGAAAAGCTATGGTGAAGATGCTGTGGAGATATTTTAATAACCTCCTATGATTACATAGAGTTTGGTTCTTATTTCCAAGGTTTAGGACTTCTGCCTGCTGATCTGGTTTTGATCTGCTGATCTTTGTTTTTGCAGGTTGAGTTGTAATTAGGGCAGGGTATTTAGGGCTTTTCCCTAGGAGTCATCACCTTGCCCCCAAACCACAACTATCCTTTTCCTTCTCCTATTTTTTTTTGACCTAGATGAAAAATTCCAAGTTATGCCTCAATTCAACTGGCAATCTTATTCCAATGACTTGTAGGGGAGGTGTTTGAAAGGCACTTGTTCTTTTTTTTTTTTTTGGTAGTTTTTGATCATGCTCAGTCATCTGGCTTACATTTTTCTTTGGGATCTGTGATTTTTCTTCCCCAGGAACAGCAGAAAGGGCAGAATGCTCCAGTATGCCAAGTTTGGGGAATTTTTTTTAAACATTAAAAAAAAGCACAACAACAAAACGTTTGCATATTCCCCACACACTGCCTTCTGTGCTCTGTGAAGCAGTGCAAAGCAAATCAGCACATTCATCCAAAGAGGAAATGATTTCCTAAAATACTTTGAGAAACCTTACTTGCTAAATAGCTCCTTGGTCTTCATGGGCCTCTGTGCTAAACACACACAAACACACACACACACACATACACACACAGATAGAGACAGACACACATAAGACACATAGAGATACAGATACACACACATACTCCATCAGAAAAAGAGCTTCACATGGAAAATGGGAGATTTAAGAAACTACTTGAGCTAATTTTACAAATATTTTTAAATGTGAAAATTAGGAAATATATATCTCAGAAAGGAAACTGGACACATAGCAGCATAATCTTGGGGAACTCACCAGGTCTTTTGGCAAATTAAGCAGAGAAAGAAATGTGTTAGCTTTGAGAAAAAAGATTTTCCTAGTCCATCCTTTACTCAGTTATCAGATTAACCTTTCTAAAATGCAGGTCTGATCACATCACCTCTCTAGTCAGTGAACATCAGTGGCTCCCTATCACATCAAGAATGAGATATAAAATCTTGTTTGGCATTCTGAGTCCTTCACAGCCTGCCTCCTTCCTTCCTTTCCAGTCTTCTTATACTTTGTTCCCTACCCTCCACTTACTCTTCAATTCAGGGACGCTGATCTCTTTGCTTTCCTTGATAAACAGACTCCAGGAATTTTCACTGTCTCTTCCTCATACCTGGAATACCCACTATCTTCATCACTTCTGGATTCCTTTGAGTCGCAGCTAAAATATTGCCTTTCCTCTGTCAATTAGTTCCACTTTATCCCATATATAGATTGTTTATAGGTATAGCTTGGAGATAAAGCTGGTTCATTTCCAGACCACTGTGTTAAAGAAACTATCACAATAAAGTGGGTCCCATGAATTTTTTGGTTCCCCAGTGCATATAAAAATTATGCATATATTATACTGTAGTCTATTAAGTGTGCAATAGTATTATTCCTAAAAAATCCAATGCATATACCTTAATTAAGATATTTTATCACTAAAAAATTTAATCATCATTTCAGCATTCAGCAAGTTGTAATCTTTTTGCTGTGGGAGAGTGTTATCTACTTACTGATTATGGTGGTGCTTGCTGAAATTTGGGGTGGCTGTAGCAATTTCTTAAAATAAGACAAGAAAGTTTGCCAAATTGATTGACCTTCCTTTCCCTTGAACAATTGTAGGCTATTAAAGGGTTATTAAATAATCTAATTTCAATATTGTTATATCTCAGGGAATAGGGAAATTGTAGAAGAGGGAGAGAGATGGGGGAATGACCAGCTGGGGGAGCAGCCTGTCAGCAGAATAGTCAGAACATAGACATTTGTCCATTAAGTTTGCCATTGTATATGGGCATGGTATGGTGGCCTCAAACAATTACAATAGTAACATCAAAGATCACTGATTACAGATCACCATAACAGACATAATAACAATGAAAAGTTTGAACTATTGAAAGAATTACAAAAATGTGATAGTCATGATGTGAGCACATGCTATTTGAGAAAAGGAATTGATAGACTTGCTTGATACAGAGTTGCTATAAACCTTCAGTTTGTAAAAAAAAATTTAATATCTGTGAAATTCAATAAATAAGCACAATGAAATGAAGTATTGTTATTATAGCCTATAGTTATTATTATATTTTCTCCTCCATTAGACTGTTAGCTCTTTGAGAGCAGGGACTATCTTTTGCTTTTGCATCCTCAGTGTTTAACACGGTGTGAGGCACAGAGAAACCTTTTAACAAATGTTTATTAACTGACTCATCTCAAAATATTCACTAAAGTGATAGTACATTTCCCAGAAGACCCAGTTTCCCAGAAAACCCAGAAGAGATCATTTCTCTCTACTGGAAGAAATATTTAGTTACCTGTGTTTGAAATAGAAATACTGCTTCCTTGGGCTCTTTGTCCCTGCTGGGCTCTTTTCTTTCTTAAGAAGTAGTTGTAATATAGTGGAAACCAATCTTAATTGAAGAAGACTTGACTTCAAGTCCTATCTCTGACATACACTAGCTCTGTGTGACCCTTGGAAAGACTCTTAACCAGTTCTTAAAAATATTAAGTTGCACAGAAGTTGTTGATCTCCATTGGTAGAGGGAACTTCCTTACCTGGGAGTGCCTTATACCAATGAATTCACATTACTAGTTCTTGTTTCTTCTGTAAATGATTTTAGTATTAAAATGAAAGATTTTCATCCTGAAGAAAAAGAATATCATAGGAGACCAAATTTTATTTTGTCTGGGAGTCCAATTTTGTTGCTTGTCAAGGTGAGCATTTGCTAAAACTCTTGACTAGAAGTGGTATTCTGGAGAAATTCTCTGCCAGATCAGCCTCCTGCCTGGAGGTATAGACACCAACATCAACAGATTTCTCTTCATGCCCCCTCTGCCTGTCGGCTGAAATGAGAACTATTTGCCAACTGTTCTATTTCTTACCTTTCTTGGCTCCAGTCAAATGACAAATGTAATAGATTCATCATTTTTCTTTTAACAACATGAAATGTCAGAACCAGCTCCTCGAATAGAATGAATGGTCCCTATTAAAAAAAAGGACTCCATAAACATGTAAAACCAATTGTTTAATGATAGGGGCAACTTCAAAATTAAAACAAAATTCGGCTGTCTCTCTTCCCAATCCTGCTCTCTCAAAACTTAGGAAACTGTGAGTTAAATGAAAGAAAAATACAACAACAAAAACAAAGAATTAAATAGTAAAATGTTTTCTTATTAAACTGTTAGAAAAGGAGAAGAGAAGTCCAGGAAATGTAGGGACATGATGAAGTGAAATCATTCGAAAGAACATAAAAGTAGATGGTAAAAACAAAGGAAAAATAATGTTCCTCTGATTTGAAGTAATCAGCACCAGTGAAACAGGCTGTGTTGCTAATGAATGACTGTGTGTTAGGGTATCACAGAGGAGAGACTTTCATTGCATGAGAAGTTGTGACCCAATGACCTGTATGGTCTTGCCAGTCTAAGTTTCTATGAATTTTAACATGCCAGTTATTTATTCCTATAGAAACTTTAGGGCTTTTCTGGAAGCACTCATGCTCTGCCATGTCAGGAGCTGTTCTAACTGGCTCTGTGTTAGAAATGGCTTTTGTTAAGTTGGATGAAAGATTCTGTCACCCTGGGTGTTTGTGCCAATGCTTGGGAATGCTGCCAGACTTGCTGGCCATCTGTCCAAGTCGTGACAGATTGATTGAAACTCTAAAGGAAGCAGAAGAGCTGTTGACATGTCTAACTCTGTAGGCCAATGCTTTGTTGACAGAGAAAGAAAATGCCTGTGAATACCTGAAAAATGAATTAGCAGGTCCCTAGGGTCATTTCTGTCATCTCACCCTCATAGCCCTTCCCAAGGAATGGAGATGATGGCCATGTTGGTTGGTCATGGTAACCCTCTCCAGGTTATGATAGGGAGTGTGAAGCTCATATTCAGTACTAACAGTGGGGAAATTTGTTCTTCATAGGATTGATCAACTGTATATTCCCTATCATCTAGAACCACTACAATCAGCATTAATCAATCAATTAATAAACATTTATAGGGTTTATTATGTACCAGTCACTGTGCTAAGTACTGGCCATATAAGAAAAGGGCAAAAGACAGACCCTGTCCTCAAGGATTTTACAATGTTATGGAGAAGACAACATGTGAATGAATTTGAATGAATATATATGGAGCAAGCTATATACAGGAATATTGGAAATAGTGATAATATATAGGAAATAAGAGATGGAAGGCATTAAAATTAAGAGGGGTTAGGAAAGGTTTCCAGTAAAATATTGAACTTTAGGTGGAACTTAAAGGAAGTCATTTTGTTTATTTCTCACCGTATAGTATTTGGGGCAGCTAGGTGTCACAGTGGATAGAGTGTCAGGTCTGGATACAGGAATACTTGAATTTATTTATTTATTTTTTCATTTTTCAAATGTTTTTATTAACTTCTGATTTACATCATTTATTTCCACCAGACTTTGAGTTACAAATTTTCTCCCTGTTTTTCCCCTACCCACCACCCCAGAATAGTAGTCCCACAGGATATCCCCTCCTCCAATCTGCTCTCTCCCATATCTTCTCCCATATCCCCTTAGACTTTTCCAGTAGTGCATGGTGGATCTCTTTGCCCCAGTGCCTGTATATCTTCTTTCCCAATTACATGTAAGATAGTATTAATAATACTACCTTAATATATGTATATATAATTTTAAACATTTGATTTTAAAACTTTGAATTCAAGATTCATTCCCTTCCTCCCTTGTCACACACCCTTATTGGGAAGATAAGCAGTTCAGTATAGATTGTACATGTGTAGCTAATGCAAAACATTAACATAGTAGATGTATTATAGAAGACTGACTATATTTCCCTCCCTCCTATCCCACCACCCATTTGTTTTATTCTCTACTTTGGTCCCGTCCCTTTTCAAAAGTGAGTGCTTCCAACTTCCTTCCTCCCAGCCTGCCCTCCCTTTTATCATCCCCCCTCGTCCCCTTCTCCCTACTCTCCTATATCTCCTGTAGGGGGAGATACCCTATTTAGTGTGTATTTCTTTCCCTCCACGAGCCAAATTCAGTGAGAAACAGGTTGACCCATTCCCTTTTGCCTTCCTATTCTTCCCCTCCATTGTAACCCTTTAACCTTGCCTCTTCTTTATGAGATAGTTTACCCCATTCTGTCTCTTGCCATTTCCTCTCATTATACTCCTCTCTCACCTCTTAATTTCACATGTTAAATATCATCCCTTCCTATTAAATTGGTCCTGTGCCCTCTATTTATGTATACCTGTAATCATATATATATATATATATATATATATATATACATTCACACATGTATTCATATGCCTATATACCATGTATACACACACACACATATATTTCTATTCCCTTCAACTATTTTCATAGTGAGAAAAGTTTCATCAGTTAGAATGATCATTTTTCCATGTAGGAATGTTAATAGTTCAACTTTGATCAGTGCCTTATGATTTCTTTTCCCTGTTTACCTTCTCAAGCTTCTCTTGCTTCTTGTATCTGGATGTCAAATTTTCTATTCAACTCTGGTTTTTTTTTTTTTAAGAATGCTTCAAAGGGGCGGCCAGGTAGCACAGCAAGTAAGAGCACCGGCTGCAGTGTTGAGAAGACCTGGAGATCGAATCCCGGGCTCAGACACTTAGCACCCACCCAGAAACACCTGGCCGTGTAACCTTGAGCAAGTTACTTAACCCCAATTACTAAGGGGCGGCCAGGTGGCTTAGCGAGTAAGAGCACCGGTTCCAGTGTTGGGACGACCTGGAGATCGAATCCTGGGCTCAGACGCTCAGCACCACACCCAGAAATAACTGGCCGTGTAACCTTGAGCAAGTTACTTAACCCCAATTGCTTAAAAAAAAAAAAAGAATGCTTGAAAGTCCTCTATTATACTGAATGACCATATTTTCCTCTGAAAGATGATACTCAGTTTTGCTGGGTAGGTGATTATTGGTTTTAATCCCAGCTCCTCTGCCATCCAGAATATCCTATTCCAGGCCCTTCGATCCCACAGTGTAGAAGTTGCCAGATCCTGTGTTATCCTGATTGTGTTTCCACAATATTAAAATTGTTTCTTCCTGGATGCTCATAATATTCTCTCCTTGTTCTGGGAATTCCAGAACCTGGCTACAATATTCCTAGAAGTTTTCTTTTTTGGATCTTTTTCAGAGGGTGATCAGTGCATTCTTTCAACCTCTATTTTGCCTTTTGGTTCTAAGACATCAGGGCAATTTTCCTTTAGAATTCCTTGGAGGATGATTTCTAGGTTCTGCCCCTGATCATGGCTTTCAGGTAGTCCAATAATTTTTAAATTATCTCTCCTGGATCTATTTTCCAGGTCAGTGGTTTTTCCCATGAGATATTTCACATTGCCTTCTATTCTTTCATTTGTTTGGATCTGTTTAACAGCATCTTGATTTCTCTTAAAGTCACTAGCTCCCCTTTTCTCCAATCTAAATCTGAGGGAATGATTCTCCTCGTTGAGCTTTTGAGATTCTTTTTCCACCTTGCAAATTCAGCTTTTCAAGGCATTCCTCTCCTCATTGCCTTTATGAGCCTCTTTTGACAATTGAGTCAGTCTGGTTTTAAGGTATGATTTTCCTCAGTCAGGCTATTGTCTCTCATTTTGTAATTTTCTTGCATTGTTCTCATTTCTCTTCCTGATTTTTCCTCCACTTCTCTTATCTGCTTCTTAAGGTCCTCTATGCCCTGTAACCAGCTCGTATTTTCCTTTGAAGCTTTTGGTGAAGGAGTTCTGACTTCATTGTCTTCCTCCTGTTCCATGCTTTGCTCCTTTTTGTCCCCAAAATAGGAGTCTAATGTTGGATTCTTCTTTTTGCTTTGTTTCCTTTGCCTAGTCATGTTGCCACTCAATTACTTGACTTTTGGTCTTTTTGCCACAGTAGGACTCTGCCACCAGACAGGGGAGCTTTCATCCCAAACACTGGGGTTTTTTCAGCTGCTGGAAGTATTAGTTGGGTCCCCTCTCTGAGGCCTCCACACACTCTGGCATGCTGGTCACGGATCCCAGGACCTCTACCCTAGACCACAATCCAGATCCAAGCAGGTTAAAGCAAGAGCAATTACCCCTCAGACTGGTTTCTTGGTCCCCCTACACTCTGCAGGCCAGGAGGTGAAGGTGCAACATGGTACAGATCCAGTGTCTCAGTGGCTTCTTGCCCCAGGGGGAAAAGCTGATGTACTCCCACCTACTGGGTCCCAAAGTCCAGACTTCACTGACCTCTCACTTTGTCCTTTGCATCTATATGTTGATGAATCTGGAAATGGCCACAGCTGCTGCTGATCTGGAGTCCCTCTGGCCAATAGCTCATCACGCTCCACCCTCCCCCCCAGGGCTAAAACCTTGGCTCGTGAGTGGCTGGGCTCAGCTCCCAAAGCTCTGTGCTGGCCATTTGCTGCCAGCCTGCCAAGCTGTAGTCAACAGGAGGTTAGCTTCTTTGTGTCATTTTGTGGCTTTTGCAGCTCCAAAGTTTGTTTAGAGTCCCCTTTTACATGGATTGGGGAAGGTGGAATCTGGAGCCTGGCGGAGGTCCTGCTTCTACTCTGCCATCTTGACCCTGCCCCCTGGAATACCTGAATTTAAGTCCCACCTCAGATACTTATTATCTGTGTGACCCTGGGCAAGCAACTTAATTCTATTTGCCTCAATTTCTTCTCCTGTAGATTTGAGCTAGAGAAGGAAATGGTAAACCACTCCAGGATCATTGCCAAGAAAACTCCAAATTGGGTCATGAAGAGTCAATTGGATAAAACTGAAAACTACTCAACAACAACAACAAAATCTTTAGGACTCATTAGGTTTGCTATGTAGGTGCATATAGCTATTGAAACATCTAACCCTGTACTAACTAATAAAAGGTAGCATAACATGTTACAATGGATACTGTTCTGGCAGCTTGAAGACTTATTCTGGTTCTGAAATAGTTGATGGAAGTATAAAGTATTTTGATTTTGTCATTATACCCATACAAGTAGTATAAGGTTTTGAACAGGTTGTGCTTAATAAATAAACACTTTGTACTGACTAAACTGAATTTGAAATCCAACTCCATTTAGGACCAGAGGTCAAATCCTGCTTCAGACAATTACAAGTTATGTGACCGTTGACAAATGACTATCTAAATGACCCATTGTCTCCTCATTTGAAAAACAAGAATGATAATTCCATTTATACCATGGGGTTGTTGCATGGATCAAATAAGATAATATATATGAAGTACTTTATAAACCTTAAAGCATTATGTAGAAGTCAATTTATTATTGTTGTTGCTATCATCTAAATGGCCTCATCCATGAAATGGGTATAAAATATAGTAATTTAATGCATGGTTTCCCTCATTTTGAATTCTACCATATTTCCCAAAGGTAATTGGTACAGTCTTAGAATTTTAGGCATTTCTAGCTGCCAGTAACTGGAAATGGAAACACAATTGGTCAAAATAATGTAATAAATCACTAAGTTTTTGTGGACATTAGATCAATGCCTCATTGAGGTATGCATATTTTTTCTCTTTGTTTTTATTTTTTAAATTAAATTTAATATTTTTTAGTTATCAAGCATTTATTTTCTCTCTAGTACCTCTCCCTATCCCACTGGGAGAATCAGAAAAATTAAACCCTTGTAACCCATAAGCATAGTCAAACAAAAGAAATTTATATATTGGTCATATCCAAAAATGTATCCGCCATTCTGTGTCTTGTATCTATCATGTCTCTTTTAGGAAGTGGGTGGCATGCTTCATCCTCTGGAGTCATAGTTGATCATTAAATTGATAGAGAGATTTTAAGTCTTTCAAAGTTGATGCTTTTATAGTGAATGTTATTATTAGTGCACAATTTTCTCTGCTCACTTTACTCTGCATCACTTAACTTGAATCTTTTCAGGTTTTTCTGCAACTATCTCTTAATTTTTGTTGCACAATAGTATTTCATTACATTCTTACCCATATTATAGAGACATTGAAGTCTATGACAGTAAAGCACAAGAAATTGCAGGTTTTACCATGCTAGACAGACTTTAAGAATGGCCCTAGCAAAAGACTGACACACCTTTTTTTAGAAGCAGCCTAGTTAAGTAGGGAATAGGTTGGCCACTTCATTATCCATAGGATGGTATAATGTTAAGGGAATTTGAAGATTTTTCCCTGCCCCTTGACAGGCACATGGGTAGCTGGCCTGGAGCTAATCAGGCTCTGGGCTATGGGGAGCTTCCAAGTAAGTGTTGGGGCACATGGATTCTCAAGCTCTGTGGCACTCAGCCAATCAGATGCTGAATATTTGTTATAAATTCTTGGAGGTTGGTGTTTTGCTTTGGGGGTTCACTTATGAGAAGGATCATTTCATTTCCTGGTCGAGACTCTGAGTAGTCAAATGTTCAGACTCCCCAATGGCTCAGATGTAAAGGCTCTCTTGATCCAATGGTGTATATGAAGTGTATAGCAATATTGCTTTGATTCAGGCAGTCATAACCCTGTCTGTTGGTCTTTATGCTAATTTCTCTGCTTGTATTTTAGTGTCATTAATGGTGCTGACCTTTTCCCTGAGCTAATAAATGAAATGAAAAGTAGAATAGTTAACCCTTTTTTGAGCAGTGTTTCCTCGAAAAGCAGATCAGAGAACCTGTCCTAGCAGGCCATTCTGGGTATGTTAGGGTGCTTGCTATTACAGATGGACACTTGCAAATGAATAATTTGATCATGGCGTCTTTGAAAGAAAGAAAAATAGAAAATGAGCCCTATTTGGCTTCTGTGGTGGTAGAAAAGAGATAAAAGAGTCCTAAGAATCATGTAGTTTTCAGACAGATTAAAGTTAGCTTGTATTGCTCTAAATGCATATATTTATTTGATGAGCAAGTGGACATGTTACTGGAAGAACTGAATTATCTTTATTATGACATTTTCCTATAAAGAAAACCATTATACAAAAAGAAATTACAGCTAAAAGAATGACTCACAGGCTTTCCTTGTATTTTTGCAGGGGTGGGTTGATTTGGTTTTACTGGCAACATGAAGCATTATTTAATGGGACATTTGCTTTTCTTGTATTTCAATACTTATAAAAAATATTTGCAAAAAAGTCTACCATGGAAATCATTATCACTTAGATACCAATATCTGTTTTAGAAGATGAATGGGTAGAAATGTTATTTGAGAAACATGATAAGAAGCTCCATATTATTTAAATATAACTTGATTTTGTTTTAAGCATTTATTTTCTTTCTCTCACACCCTAATTGGAAAGAAAAAATAAAAAAAAAACTCCTCGTATAAAAATGTGTGGCTAAGCAAAACAAAATTCCCACTTTGTCTATGTACAAAACATGTTCCATATTTGTTTCTCCATTTTAAGTCCCTCTATTATGTTCCACCACATTTCCTTGTTTAGAGGCATTGAGGTGAAATAAAACCACAAATTGTGTTAGAATCAATCAAGAAGATTTGAGGCTGAGAAAAGCCTTTGAAAGTTAATCATTGATCATAAAAAAGGGGAAGCAACCTACAATACAAAATCAGTTTTTTGTGGTGGAAAAGAATTGGAAATTGAGGGGATACCCATCAGTTGGGGGATGCTGAACAAGTTGTACATGAATGTAATGAGATACCATTTTGCTATAAGAAATGATAAGCAGGTGGATTTCAGGAAAAAAATGGAAATACTTAGATGAACTTACACAAAGTGAAGTGAGCAGAACCAGGAGAATGTTTTACACAGTTATAGCAACATTGAGGTATAATCAATAATGAATAACTTAGCTCGTCTTAGCAATACAATGATCCAAGACAATTTCAAAGTACTCATGATGGAAAATGCCATCTACTTCCAGACAAAGAACTGATTAAGTCTGGAGGCAAATTGAAGTATACTGTTTTCTCATCCTTCCTTCCTTCCTTCCTTCCTTCCTTCCTTCCTTCCTTCCTTCTTTCCTTCTTTCCTTCCTTCCATTTTTTCCCTTGTGGTCTGCTTCTTCTTTCAAAACATGACTAATATGGAAACATGTTCTACATGATTGAACATGTAAAACCTACATAAAATTGCTTATAATTTTAGGGAGGAGGAGAGGGAAGGGGGAAAGAGAAAATTTGGAACTCAAACATTTTGCAAAAATGAATGTTTAAAATTGTCTCTACATATAATTAGAAAAAAGTAAAATACTATAAATACAAAGGAAAAGGCATAAAAGAACAAAAATCAGAGTTCCCTATCACAGTGAAGTTAAAAAAGTTATTTATCATGTGGCTCTGGGCAATTTGCTCTACCTCTCCTAAATTTCTCTACCCTAATTCTGGGGTCCACAAACTATGGCAATGGGCCAAATCTGCCCTTTGCTTGATTGTGTATAGAGAGTTAAGACTGGTTTTTATATATTTTTCCAAAGTGTTATTTATATAATTTATCTAAAAATGTAAAAAAAAATTATCTCAGGATATACAAAACCAGCCCGACTAGATTTGACCAATAGGACACAATTTGCTGACCTCTGCCCTAAACTATAAACTAAATATAATAATCTATGCATTGAAATAATTATAGTAATAGGTAGAATATTTGTGGGGCTTCAAGGTTTGCAAAGACCTTTACATATATTATATCATTTGTTCTTCTTAACACTGTGAAGTAGGTGTTATTATTATTTCCATTTTACAGTTGAGGAAATAAAGGCTAATCAAGGTTAAGTGACTAGGTTAGAGACTTCATGAGATTAATTTAGAAAGATTATTTTATAAAATGCAAAATGATTAATAAATACAAGATATTTAGGAAAGTTGGCCTCTCTGGAAATCCTTGACACAGAATAATAGCCCTTGAAGTTATCATCATAACATATGTGTCTAGACTTCTACAGGCACCTCTTTTTTTCTGTCAGGGAGATACAGGGCCCACCTTACGTTGAGGCCAACTTCTCAATTACTTCTGGAATTCATCCAGAATCTAGACCATCCAATAACACCTCTTATTTGATTTGGGGTAGAAAGGCAGAAGGCCAGCCAATTACTGATTCCTTGTCAGTTTTTAAATGGACACACCTGGGAAGGCAAGGACATGACCCCCATTCTATCCAGCTAAGAACATAGTAATCTTTATAGCGTTTCTGATAGTAGAATTCTGACAGAACTCATTGAACTTCAAAACAGGTAGTATATATTATGTATTTCCTTTGTCTGTGGACAAGCTGTTATATCCTATCTGCATCCCCATATAGAATGTGAGCTGCTTGAGGACAAAAAATGTTATTTTCTTTGTATCCCCTGCATCTAACACAATCCCCTTCTTGTAGCCTATACTTAATCAATAGTGCTTAAATTGAATTGACCTAGATGATTCCTAAGGGCTCATTTTGATGCTCTTCCAAATCTCCCAGTAGATGCTGTTAGTACTATGTCTACCTTCTTAGGTAACTGGTATCATATCCTGGGCTGGACATAGATCATTACTATGGGGAAGCATGGACAAGAATTAGTTTGCCTGAAAAAAAGTTCTGTAGGCTTTTAATGGATTGCAACCTTAATGTATGTGAACAATGTAATATGGGAGTCAAAAAAGTGAATCTGATCTTTGGTTGCATTAAGGGGGCTATCTGACCAAGGAGGAGGGAAATGAAAATCCTGTTGTTCTCTGTCCTAGTCAGATGACATAAAGAGTATTGGGTTCTGATTGAAACACAATTTTTGAAGGATATCACTGAGATGTAGCATCAGAGCCTTGGTGAAAAATATTTGAAGAATTGTAATTGGGGGAATGTTTAGTCTAAGGAAGAGAAGTCTTTGGGAAGATATAATTGCTATACTTTAGTATTTGAAAAGTTGTCATGGGGAAATGGCATTAGACTCTACTAGCCAAAGAATAGAACTAGGAGCTATAGAGCACTTATTTACAGAGAGATATATTTCTAGTGGAATTAAGTAAGAGCTTACTAACAAAGAGAGTTATCCACATGTAGCATGGGCTGCCTAGAGAGCCAAAGGCTTTTCCCTCAGTAGAGGTCTTCAAACAAAGATAGGATGACCACTTTTCCACAGGCCTCCTGCTCAACATATCCAAATTTGGATCATTATCTTTCACCCCAAATCCTCTCATCTTCTTAACTTTCCTTTCACTGTTGAGGACAATACCATTCTCCCAGTCATCTAGGCACACAACCTAAGTGTCATCCTCAACTTTTCACTCTCTTTCACCCCCTATATCCTATCTGTTTTCAAGACACTATTATTTTCATGATATCTCTCACACATGCCCTCTTCTCTCTTTTGATACTGTGGCAACCTTGACACATATTTGGAGGGCCTGGATTCTCGCAATTGCCTGTTGTTTGGTCAACCTGCTCTAAGTCTTTCCCTAATTCAGTCTGTCCTCCACTCAGCTATCAAAGTGATCTTCCTAAATTGCGGGTTTGACCATGTCATCTCCCCTAGTCACTAAACTTCTGCAACTTCCCATCACCTCTAGGATAAAATATAAAACCCTGTTTGGTGTTCAAAGTCTTTTTATAACTTAACTGTCTACCTGTCTAATGTTCTCTCATTTTATCCCCCTCCTTTCCACCCTCTAATTCAGTGACACTAGTCTTCTTGCTATTCTTGCAACAAAAATCTTCATCTTCTGGCTGGGAGATTTTCCCCTGGTTTTCCTTATTTTCACCGATTGCTTCCCACATCTGAAGTGCTCTCCTTCCTCTTCTCTACTTCCTGGCTTCCTTTGAGTCCAAATTAAAATACCACTTTCTATAGGAAGCCTTTCCCAATCTCCCTTAATTCACTTGCCTTCCTTCTATTGTTTTCAATCTATCCTGTATATATCTTGATTCTACATAGTTGTTTTCATGTTGTCACCTCCTGTAAGTTCCTTGAAAGCAGGAATTGTCTGTTGTCTTTCTTCTGATCCCTAAGGCTTATCATAGTGACTGGAACATAGAAGGACCTTAATAAATTTGTACTGACTGACTGACAGTACAGAGAGTTAGTCATATATGGGTTGGCCTAAATAGCTTCTTGTAAGGTAATGCCAAGGAAAGGCAACTTCCCAAGGTTCAGAATACCAGCATAGCTGCTCTCCATTTTATTCAGTGACAAATTAAGAACAGAGAAGATCAAAATATGACATCATTCAAAATACAGCATTTACTAAGTGTGATTAAATAATCTCCAAGTACTACCCCACCCCAGGACCTTACATTCATTCAATCAATTACAAAGTCCCTGTTCTAAATACTACTCCACCCCTAGGCTGTACCTTCATTCAGTCCATCACAAAACCCCTCTTCTCAAATGGAGATTAGTTTCCAATCTAAGTAAAGTACATTCATTTGTTCAACCATAGAACACAAAAAGGTCAAAAGTTCCCCACCCCTGGATCACAATTGAATCTACCCCAGAGTTACATCAAGTTTAAGCATAGCACTTAATACCCAAAGGAAGGTCTTTTCTTCATCTTGACAAGAGGCAAGTTCTCAGCAATCTTTGTTCCTGGGGAGACAAGGCTTAGCAAGGCCACAAGATACATTGCCAGTCTCTTCATTAATTCATCCTCTGTCTGCAGAACAGTCCTAGAACCCCTGAAAACATTAGCAAAACCCTCTCCCAGGATTTCTGTAAACATACAACAAGAAAATGCTTCTTCAGGGCTTCTGAACCAACAGAAAGGTTCCCAGACCCCTGCAACAACAGCACTGTCCTTCACGAGTGGACAGTATTCACTCTCTGCAGGACAGTCTCAGGAGCTCTTAGCCAACAGCCAGGTTCCAGGACTTCTTCAACAAAAGAACTGTCTTTCACCAGTGGACAAATCTGGCAAAACAACATCAAAACAGAGAGACAAAGTACCAGCAAAACAGCCATGTCTCCTCAGTCCTTGGCAGCTCAGGGGGCAGATCTCAAAAGTCCAGGACGATTCAAAGTGGCCCTCAGCAATCCTCTCAGTCTCTCTCTGCCTCTATGAGGGTGCTGCTTCCAAAAAGTTCTTCTGTCTCTCTCTTGTGTCTCTCCATATCTACATCACCAGCTCCTCCCAGTTTGTGTCTCTCTTTTCAAGTCAACAATTACATCCCACAGGTGGGATTAACAAGCTCTGGATTTTAACACAATCAATTTGAAAACCAAGCCAATACAGGGGAATCTTTATATTCCATTACTATCACACTTCTGAGGCTCCTTATGACTGATGTTGTGATTCTGTTGACTACTGGGGTCATGAAATAAACACCATGACCAATCTGACTGGATCTGGCTCCTATCAGACATTCTTTCCACCCCAACTCTTGAATAATTTACTGGAATCCTCTCAGAATTAGCAGGCTATCATTTGCAGCCCTAGAAGAAGCAATTTACATTTTGAAAGAGTGTCTTACTTGTCTTGGTTTATCTGATAACATATTTTAATCCCTTTATTACCTGTAAGAGTTGATCCCATTAGCATATATTAATGCTCTCAATATCCCATCAGGTGGGCTGGAGATCAGGTAAAATCTGTATTTTATAGATGACCTTAAAGCACAGATATTATATATGCCTATGTTAGGTTATGAATCTGAAGCAAGTCCAGGAGTATTTATACTTATGAATGTTTTATTTATTGTAAGACTCTGTTTTGGGCCAAGTATTAGCTGATAACTTTATGTCTCTATGTGGATAAATATTTGCTTAATTTCTAGTAAGTTTGGAAAGTTGCTAATTCACAAGTAATGGTAGGATACTTACAATTAAGTCAATTCTTCAATACTTCAGCTCTGAGATTTCACCAATATGTGTACCTTCTCTACTAACACAGATTATCACATCTTTGAGTACCAGTAAATGGTATTAATGAGTCACTGTGTTCCCTAAAACTCTATTTATTTTGATTATCATTTATTGATTATTTTGATTAGTATTTAATTTGAATTTAATTACTCTTTTTAGCACCAGTGTCAAAAAATATTTAGAGATAGTGAATTAGTAGGGAAAGAGAAAGAGAAGTACAGAATAGTAGACATGTTCTTCAAAGAAAGAATAATGACTAGTAACTAATTCAGATAATAACCAGGAGACATTGCAATTACAAAGGCAAACCAACTCTTTTAATGCATGTTAAAACACAAATCCCTTATTGAAATTGACTTTCCTTCCCTGTCCCCATCTGGTGAGTTGCACCCCTCATTCCCAGATGAAAGTATTATCTCCCTTCTCATTTTGTTCATAGGACTTTTGATCTTTCTTTCACTCATCCCTATTCTGTCATTTATCAAATTTATCTTGTAGGTGTAATATTCCCTACTTCTTCTTATGTTTCCATTAGATAGCAAGCTCTTTAACTGAAGAAGAAAGGACATTGTTCATCTATGTATTTCCCATGTGCCATTTTTAAAAATACAGTACTGTGGGGGTGGCTAGGTGGCTCAGTGAGTAAAGTGCCGGCCCTGGAGTCGGGAGGACCCAAGTTCGTTCCCGGCCCCAGACACTTAACACCCACACAAAAATACTAGCTGTGTAACCTTGGGCAAGTTACTTAAGCCCAATTGCCCTCCAAAAGGCAAAAATAAATAAATAAACGAATGAATGAATGAATGAATAAATAAATAAATAAATAAATAAAAATACAGGACTGTGATTTCATTCATGAAGGAAAAGTTCAGGGTACAGGGTATTACCTCTCTCCAGTGATGCAGATGGGTAAATCATATATAATATAATATTAGAGAGTTGCTTGAGTAACCAGTGTTGGGTGAGTTTCTCATGGTAATATAACCAATTTGTATCAGAGATAAGGTTTGAATTCAAGTCTTCCTGACTGAAAAATGGATATCTACTCATTGGTACCCAATTGGGTTGTATTGCACATAATAAGAGCTGAAATGCTTGTTGACTTGGCTCAAATTGAATTTGGCTCTGCTGACATGATGACATGATGTCTGTTGTCCTCTGCCTACCATATTAGCAAAGAGGTACAATGGGAAGAGCTCCAGATTTGAAGAATCTAGATTCAAGTCTGGCCGCCAAAAGTACCTTAGAGACCTGACGTAAGCTGTTTATTCTCTCTGAGTCTCAATTTTCTCTTCTGTAAAATTAAGAAGTTGTACTAGATGACTTTTGGTCCTTTTCAGTTTTAAACCTATTATCCTATATGCTGGTCTTTGTTTCCAAATACGAGCGAAGTCCTTTCTTTTGAAATGTGACAAACTTTGCTAAAAGATGGCTAACTCTATTACTTCATGAATTCCTTTATGTATCACCATTACCAGGACCATGACTGTGACCACCACTACTACCACCATGATCATCAATAATATTTTTATAGTATTTTAGACCTTTCCAAGCATTGTATATTTATTATTTCATTTAATCACCAAGGCCATCAACTACTAACAAAATATGAAAACACATGGTCACACATTAAGTATAACCAACTTTTGTGTTCATTTATCATTCCATTTTTTTTTGCAGAATTATAGAAGTTAGTTTTAATTAGCCAACCTATTATCAAACACTTTAATGATGTCCTTTACGATGACCCTGTAATATTAATCACTGTCTTATTTACTATCCTCTATTCCACTAAATGACCATATTTTCCCCTGAAACATGATACTCATTTTTGCTGGGTAGTTTGACTTTGGTTTTAATCCCAGCTCCTTTGACCTCTGAAAGATCATATTCCAAGCACTTCGATCCCCCAGTGTAGAAGCTGCCAGATCCTGGGTTATCCTGATTGTGTTTCCACAATATTCAAATTGTTTCTTCCTGGCTGCTCATAATATCCTCTCCTTAATCTGGGGATTCAAGAACCTGGCTATAATATTCCTAGGAGTTTTCTTATTGGGATCTTTTTCAGGAGGTGATCAGTGGATTCTTTCAACCTCTGTTTTGTCCTCTGGTTCTAAAACATCAGGGCAGTTTTCTTTGAGAACTTCCTGGAGGATGATTTCCAGGTTCTTACTTTGATCATGGCTTTCAGGTAGTCCAATAATTTTTAAATTATCTCTCTGGATCTATTTCCCAGGTCAGTGGTTTTTCCCATGAGATATTTCACATTGTCTTCTATTTTTTCATTTGTTTGGATCTGTTTAACAGCATCTTGATTTTTTATAAAGTCATTAGTTTCCATTTGCTCCAATCTAATTCTGAAGCAATGATTCTCCTCAGTGAGATTTTGAGATTTTTTTTTCCATCTGGCAAAATCAGATTTTTAAGGCATTCTTCTCATCATTGCCTTTTTGAGCCTCTTTTGCCATTTGAGTTAGTCTATTTTTTAAGGTATGATTTTCCTCAAGCTGTTGACTCTCATTTTGTGATTTTCTTGCATTGTTTTCATTTCTCTTCCCAATTTTTCCTCCACTTCTCTTATCTGTTTTTAAAGTCCTCTATGGCCTGTAACCAGCTCGTATTTTCCTTTGAAGCTTTTGGTGCCAGAGTTCTGACTTCACTGTCTTCCTCCTTTTCCATGCTTTGCTCCTTTTTGTCTCCAAAATAGAAGTCTAATGTTGGATTCTTCTGTCTGCTTTGTTTCCTTTGCTTGATCATGTCGCCCCTCAGTCACTTGATCCCTGCACTTTTTGCCACAGTAGGACTCTGCCACCAGACAGGGGAGCTTTTGTCCCAAACGTTGGGGTTTTCTCACCTGCTGGAGGTATTAGATGGGTGCCCTCTCTGAGGTCTCCACATGCTCTGGCAACCTGGACACACACCCCCGGACCTTCGCCCTAGACTGCAATCCAGATCCAAGAAGGTTAAAGCAAGAGCAATTACCCCTCAGACTATGGTGCTTGGTCTTCCTACATTCTGCAGGCCAGGAGCTGAAGCTGCCACGTGGCCCTGGCTGGCTGTGCTGGCATCTCTGCAGCTTCTTGCCTGGGGTGCAAAAGCCACCCACTTGCACTTACTGGGTCCCAAAGTCCAGACTGCACTGACCTCTCCCTTTGTCCTTCACATCTATGTGTTGATAAATGTGGAAATAGCTATAGCTGCTTATGATCTGGATCCCTCCAGCCAGCAGCTGGTCAGGACCGCTCTGGGACTAAAGCCTCGGGGTGGGGCTGGGCTCCCAGAGCACTGTGCTGGCCGATTCCTGCCAGCCTGCCCACTATACCATTGTGGAGTCACTTTATATTTTTCAGAAGGGGACTTATATGAATGACCTAAGCTTTAAGAAAAGTATTTTCTCATCTTTGTGGATAATGAGAGAGAAGGAAGAAACTGGAGACAGAGATCAATTGAGAGGTTATTACATAGTCTAGGTGAGAGGCATTGGAACCCTAGGCTAGTGTGATGGCTATGTAAGAGGAAGAGGGAAAAGGTAGAAGATGTTATGGAGAGAAAATTGAGAAGACTGGATAAGTGGATAAATGTAATAATGAAAGAAGGACCTAACATTATCAGCCTCTCTGATTAGAGGTGCCTCAGAAGAAGTTCAAAAGAAGAGCAGATTTAGTATGAAAGATAATGAATTTTATTTGGGATATATTTTATTTACATGCCTATGAAACAACCACGGGGAGAAATCCAGTTAGAAATTGACAAACCAGTAATAAAACTATTCTGTCCCTCTTCTCAACTTTCTTTACTCTCACTCTTAATGACCTCATAATTATTCATGGGTTCAGTTACCAACTCTATACTGATGAGAGAGGTTAAATGACTTGCCCAGGGTCACACAGATAGTAAGTGTGTGAGGTCATATATGAACTCAGGACTTCTTATTTCTAGGTCCAGCTCAGTATCCACTACATCTCCTAGCTGACTAAGCACTTAATTAATAGGTACTTAATATTAGGTACTTTATACATATTCAATTGAATCAAATATCTTATTCCCCTTATAGGACTGTGAATTTCTGTGACATAAGGACAGTACTACTCTTCTTTTCAGATTCCTGGGATAGCATTTTATTGATTAAACTTAAAAAAAAACAGGGAAATTGAATTCAGCCTCTGTCAAGTGCCTAAAACTCAGTTGCTCTAAATTGGATGGCAGAATAAGGCAAATAACCTAGTAATCATCATGTCAATTAGGATATTTTAAATGATTTGGGAAGTTCTGGTCAAATAAAGTATGAGGAAATCTTTCAAGAAAAGGACAATATCTTCAGATCTTGAGTGGGTAATCAAGGAAGACTTCAAAGAGGAGGTAATAATGGAGTGAGACTTGAAGGAATGGAAGAATTTCAAAATGCCCAAAATGGGAATTAGGGAACTCTTTCTTGATATGTGGGATGTCAGGATCACAAAGAGAAAAGACATAGGATATGCTTGCATAAAGGTGAGTATTTTACTTTGATTGGATGACAGAATACATAAACTGAATTATTATTTAAAAAAAATGGAAAGGTAAGTTGGAATCAGAATGTAGAGATCTTTGAATACCAATAAGGCTAAGGAGATTGTATTATATTTGGTCAGTAATGGGGAGAAATTTCAGATTTTGAGGTTGGTAATGACATGATGAGAGTGATAAACTAGGGAAATTATTCCAGCAGGGGTACAGATCATGGATGTGAAGAATGAGTAAAGTTTTTAAAATGATAAATAGGTTAGTTGGGAGAACTATAAGCTGAATATGTTGAAGGCAGAAAAGGAAGCCCACACATGTCCAGTATCCAAGTGGATAACCCATTCTGGATTACCTACCAGTATTTCAAATTAAACACATTAAAACCTGATTTTCCCACTAAATTTACCCTTCCTCTCAACCTCAATTTTTGTTGTTGTAGACATGATCATCCTTTCACCATGACTTAAAACCTGTCATTTTCCTTCCTTCTTATTTCCTGTATCCAATGACTTGTCAAATCCTGTTTAATGTATCCTCACAAGTTTCCTCACATCTATTTCTTCTATTGTACTAAACTGGCATTCCCATAGTTGAAGGACTTGAAACAATTCATCTAGGGATGTTAAAATATTTTTTTCAATTAGGAAACATCTCTTTTCTTTTTTTCTTTCCTCCCTCCCCCACCTTAGAAATGGCTATCATTAGACACAAATAGGTACACCATCTTAAAACTATTCATATCATTTCATCATTTATCAATTTGGGAATGGCTATTTTATTTATAAATTTGATTCAGTTTTCTATGTATTTGAGAAATGAGGCCTTTATCAGAGAAACTTGCTTCCATTTTCCCCCCCAGTTACTATTGCTAAGTGCATTTCCCACCACCCTTTTTATTCTGTTCTTTCTCTCTGTTTACCCTGTCCCTCCTCAAGAGTGTTTGGCTTCTGACTACCCCTTCTCCTAATCTTCCCTCCATTTTATCATTGCCCCAACCCCCTGTCCCCTTTCTCTCCTATTTTCCTGTGTGGCAAGACAGATTTATATACCCAATTGAGTGTGTATGTTATTTTCATTTTGAGCCAATTCTAATGAGAATAAGGTTCACTCATTCCCCTCCACTCCCCTCTGCTGCTATCTACTGTAAAAGCTTTTTCTTGCCTATTTTATGTGAGATAATTTACCCCCATTCTATCCCTCCCTTTTTTCTTTCTCCTAGTGCATTACTCTTTCCCCCTTTAATACTATTTAAAAAAATATTGTCTCTTCATATTCAACTCACACCTATTCCCTCTCTCTCTCTACACACACACACTAACACACTCCTTCTAATTGCCCTAATAATGAGAAGTTTGTTGTAAGTTACAAGTATCATCTTCCCAAGAAGGAATATAAACATCTTATCCTTATCAAGTCCCTTACAATTTCTCTTTCCTGTTTACCTTTTTATGCTTCTCTTGTGTCTTGTATCTGAAAGTCAAACTTGTGTGTTCACCTTTGGTCTTTTCATCAAGAATGCTTAAAAGTATTCTATTTCATTGGATATCCATTTTTTTCCTGAAGGATTATACTCAGTTTTACTGGGTAGGTGGCTTTTGTTTGTAACCCTATCTCCTTTGCTCTCAGTAATCTCATATTCCAAACCCTCTTATCCTTTAATGTAGAAACTGCTAAATCTTTTGTTACATTTATTGTGATTCTATGATATTTAATTTTTTTCTTCTGTCTGTTTGCAATATTTTCTCATTGGTCAGGAAACACTGGATATGGTTTAAAATAATACTTGGAGATTTCATTTTGGGATATCATTCAGGAGGTGATTGATGGATTCTTTTACTTTCTTTTTTACTCTCTGGTTCTAGAATATCAGGGCACTTTTCCTAGATAATTTCTTGAAAGATGATGTCTAGGCTGTTTTTTTAGTCATGGCTTTTAGGTAGTCCAATAATTTTAAAATTATTTTTCCTGGATTTATTTTCCAGGTCAGTTTTGTTTCCACAGTGAGATATTTCACATTTTCTTCTATTTTTCATTCTTTTGGTTTTGTTTTATTGTGTCTTGATTTCTCATAAAGTCATTAGCTTCTATTTATTCCATTTTAATTTTTAAGTAATTATTTTGTTTGATGAATTTTTGTACCTTTTCAATTCAGTCAATCCTACTTTTTAAGACATTTTAAAGACATTTTTCTCCTCATTCTTGTGTGTGTGTGTCTGTGTGTGAGTTTGTGTGTGTTTCTTCAGCCATTTTTAAGGTGTTATTTTCTTCAGTTTTTTTTGTCTCATTTACTAAGCTGTTGACTAATTTTTCATTATTTTCTTGTATCACTCTCATTTATATTCCCACCTTTTCCTCTACTTTTCTTGCTTGATTTTCAAAATTCTTTTTTGAGCACTTCCATGGCCCAAGACCAATTCATATTTTTCTTAGAGGTTTTGGATGAAAGAGCTTTGACTTTATTATCTTTTGTGTGTTTTGATCTTCCTTGTTACTATAGTAACTTTATATGTTTAGATTTTTTCTGTTGCTTGTCCATTTTCACAGCCTATTACTTGACTCAACTCTTTGTTAAAGCAGGGCTCTGGTTTCAGGGTGGAGGGTGCACTGTTCCAAACTTCAGGGTTTTCATGCAGCTGTTTTCAGATATACTTTGAGGGTCTTGTAAGTTTTCAGTTTTTCCAAGTTGGTATAATGTAAAGAAAGGTGTGTTTACTACTCTCCTGGCCTGTGCTCTGGTCTGTGAGTGACCACAAGCACTCTTATTTTTTTTGCCCTGGAACTGTGATGAGCATTTCTGTTCAATTGCAGCCCACTGCAAACTCTTGTGTGGTAGTTCTCCCTGCTCTGGGACTGCCACCTAGGACTACTACCCGGATCAGAGTATGGGCAAAGCAACAAAGCCTTGCCCCAGAGCTAGCAAAGAGACCCCTGTAATATCCTTCTGACCAGTTGTTCGACCCCTTTAGTGGCAGTGGGCTGAGAGCTCTGGAAACAGCTTCTGCCCTTGATGATTCGGTTGTTCCCAAAGTCTGCTCCAGGTTTGCTGGGGCTGTGCTAGTATAACCAGTGCTGAACTGTGCTCCACTCTTACCTAGGTGCTACAGATTTTTTCTGCTAACTTTTTAAGTTGTCTTTGACTGGAAAATTATTTCACCCCTGTTATGGGAATGGGAATCTTAAGATCTTCCCTGCCCCTTGGCTAGGCTTAAGTGACTCTGAGAACCTTCCTTGATTTTAAAATATACTCTGCCTTCTAATAGGCTGAATGTGGTCACCTAGAGACTGTGGCAGGAGGCTTCATTTTCAGGAATGCTCACACCTGGTTGCTTTTTGATTGGGCAGTAGGTCAAGAGTGCTGTGACATTCTTTGATCCAGGAGAAGGCTATATATACCCAGATGTGAGATTTTGTTTTGGGGCTCACTTTGAGAAGAGTTATGTGATTTGACCAGATGAGACTCTAGGCAGCTGTTGAACCCCCCAGCTTTGAAAACCCAGATGTTAGTGCTTCCCTCTCTGGTAACTGACTAGGTATGGATGTAATGGTCAGACAGTTGGAAGTCTGTCTGCTGATTTGTTTCTCTGTCTGTATGTTTTGTCTGTTTGTAACCTCTGTATTCTCTGAAGTTTGGGGTGCTGACCTTTTTCCCCTGAACTAGATAAGTCACATATGTTTGATTAAAGCAAGATTGTTAAACCATTTTGAGTTGCTTTCCTTTAGAAAAGCAGATCTAAGAACATGTGTTGGCATCCATCCTGGGGATGCTAGGGTGCTTGCTGCTGCAATCCCCTCCTTTTGTGGTTTTCACTGCTCCAGGAATTGTCTTATGGCATTATTTAATGGTGTTCAAAGGGATTTGAGCTAGAACTCATGAGAGTAGCTGCTTTTTCTCTTCCATCTTTCTCCTCTTCTGAGCCCATGATTTCTTATAGCACAGTAGTATTCAATCATAATCCTATACCACAGCTTGTTCAACCATTCTCCAGTTGAGGGCATCCCTGCAACTTATAGTTCTTTGCCACCAGAAAGAGAGCTGCTATAAACATTTCAGGACATAGAGGTTCTGTTCCTTTTTCCCTAATCATATTTGGAAATAGACCTAGTTGTGGTATTGGCAGGTCAAAGGCAATTTAGCAACATTCTGGCCTTAATTCCAGATTGTTTTCCAAAGTGGTTGAATCAGTTCATAATTCCACCAGCAATCAATGGATCCAATTTTTCCCATATCCCCTCCAATATTGTTACTTTCACTTTCAGTCATTTTATCCCATCTAGTAGGTGTAAAATGATATCTCAATGTTGTTTTAATTTGCATTTCTTTAATCAATAGGTATTTAGAACATTTTATGACTATTTTATCCTCTCCCACTTCCCTTCTCAGTAAGAAAAGAAAAATGAAACTCTTATGCATAGTCAAACAAAACAAATACCCATATTGAACATGTTCAAAAGTGTGTGTCTCATTTTGCAGATTCAGTATATCCTTTCTTTTTCAAGACATAGGCAATATTCTTCATTCCTAATCCCCTGGAATCATGGCTGATCATTGTGTTGACTAGAGTTCTTAAGCCATTCAAAGTTATTCATTTTTACAGGGTTGTTATAGTATAAGAGAAACCTGGGAAGACTTGTAGGAAGTCAAGCAGATAATTGTAAATATCCCCCTAACTGATCTTTTTGTCTCCTATTTAACACATACTTCATACAATTGCCAAAGTAATCTTCCTGATGAGTAGATACAGCTCAGTACTCTCTGGCTCAAAACCTTTCAATGATTTCCTATTGTTTCTATGATAAAACACAATCTCCTTAGTCTGTTGTTTAAGGCTTTCTCCAGACTGGTTCCAAACTATTTCTAGCTTCATTTCATTTTTTCCCCTTCACATAATACTACATTCTATTCAAATGGAAAAAAGAATAATCTAATCTTATCCTACTATCTCATCCCTCTCTGTATTTTTAAATGTCCTTCAGCAGGACAAGGACCTTATCTGTGTTAAGTGCTATTAATCCCAAGTTACAGATGTGGCAACTGAGACAGAAAGAAGTTGTGACTTGTCAAACACACACCTGATAAATATCTGAGGCAGGATTTGAATTTAGGTCTTTCTCAGTCTAAGTATAACAGTTGATCATCTGTGTCACCTATCCATTTTTTTTCAGGGAATGGAAACCTTCCTTTTCCTTCGGTTTTATCATACATGTAAACTTTTCATGAATCCTTCCTTCAGAGCCACAACTAAAAAGTGTTTCCACCTGTCCAATTGTAGCAGATTTTATTTGGATTCCTCTATTACTTCTGTCACATTCTAAATTGTAGTTTATTTATTTGACTCAAAGTTGTAATCTCACTACTTGACTATTTGATCCTGAAAGGAAGGGGCTTTTCATCTTTGCTTCCTTAGCACCTAGCAATAAGCACTTAAATACTTACTTGTTGTGGTTGTTGAATTATTTTAGGATCTGTACTGTCCCCATTTTTCCTCCTCTTTCCCCCCTCCCCAAACACAAGTCATTTGAATCATAGGAGATAGTTTATTTCTCACTGTTGAACATTGGAACTTTGCTATAAAAAACTGGTATTTATCTGTTTACATCCTAGTCATGATTTCAACAAAGATACACCATATGGACAAGTTATTTTATTTGATATGTATATTAGCAACATTAACTACTGGGTAAGATTGGGAAAAGAACTGCTTTGGGCCCACGAGGCTATTGGTAGAGTAGTTGCTCCACCACTAAATGGTTGTGTGACCTTGGTCAAATTATTTCAGTTCTCTGGGTTTCTAAAATAATGACATTGGGCTAAATCTCTTCTAACTTTTAACATATTGATTCTTCTAGGGTTATCAATTAAGGCAGAGCTCATGTTAAAATCAGGAAATGGTGGCCCTAATAAAAAATGGATGGTATTTCTCAATTCTGTGCTTTTTTTGAGTTTGATTCTAGGGACCTGTGTTTATGCAGCAAATAATCTAATGTATTTGCTTAGACATTCTTCCAAGTGATATGAAGAGTAGAGATATGAGATAAAGAAGAAGTAAGAAATATATTAAAAGAAGTAACTTGTTCCATCCTTGAGGAAAATAATCTATTGCTGCAAAGAGAGGAAGTCTTCAGAGATTTTTGCCTCCCCTGTATTTTACTCTTAAGGGGAAACATCAGACTTCAAAAATAACAGGACAGAAAGAATTTGTATTGATTCATTTTAATATGATAAGATGAGATTGAAATTTGATGAAAAGCAGACATAATATAATGTAAATTTTTCTTAGCATACTCTTAACCTGTCATCTCTGGCTTACTTTGCTCAATTTAAATAATTGATAAGTGTCTGATAAGTATGAATAACAATTTAAAATAATAACATAAGGAAGTTGCTTTCCAATAAATAGATATGTCCTCCCTGACTTTAGCTTAGTAATTGGGCACAGCATGTGAATGGAATGGCCTGGAGCAATTTTATAATATTCTCCTAAGTGCTTGCAAAAAAAAAAACCTAACCCTTTATTACTTTTAAGGAGTGCAGTCACTGCTTCCTTTAATTCATTTTAGTGATCTGTCAATAAATTTCATTCCATTAGATGCTAAATTTAATTGGCTTGAAGATCACAATTTATGTGATTTCTAACTTTCCTGCTATTTACAATGTCAACTAAATGCTACCTGTAGCAAAATAAATGTATTTAATCTATAGCCAGCAGCAAGCAATCATTTCTCATTTCCTGGACACTAAACATTACAAACTACTATCTGTTCTATGGTTATTGGTAAAAGGTCTTAATGTTTAAGGCCTTTGTTACTTTCTTTGGTAACTCATACTTCATAAATACCCTGAGTTGCTTGTGTCTCACTGATTGGAGGGCTAGAGAGAAGAACAAAAAAAAAATCTCCCATAGCCTTCCTTTATAGAGGGTTCATAATCTCTACCCTCTCTTCATTTGCCACCTACTTCTCTGCTGGTCTCAACTCCATCATCATCTTTATCATGTCCCTCCCCACTCATTGCTACTCCCCCCTTTCAGCTTCCTTTTGTATATTATCGCCCTCAATTAGATTGTAAGCTCCTTAAGACAGTGACTGTTTTTGTTTTTCTCATTTGTAACCCCAGCACTTGGCACAATGCCTTGCACATAGTAGGCCCTTAATGTTTAGCATATCATATGTGGTGCCTTATCAACTTTGCACAAAGTGCAAAGGTATGGAATCCAAAAAAGGAAGGAAGAAAGAAAAAAAAGAAAGAAAGAAAGAGAAAGAAAATAGAAAGGAAGGACAAAAAGAAAAAATGAATTGAAAGGAAAGGGAAAGAAAGAGAAAATGAATTTAATATGTGTCAGTTATTATGCTAAGTGATAGGGATGTAAATGCATTTTAAAAAGGTAATTTCTTCCCACATGGAATTTAGATTTTAATGAAAGATGAGGACACACACAAAAAAAGTGAAACTTAGGAGAAGGAGATTGAATAATGGTTCAGAGGCAAGTTGGAGAAGTCTGGAGAGTTAGTGGCAAAGCTGAGTGAGGGGTGAACATAGCTGACTTGAGAATTTCCTCAACTAGAAGAATTGTGGAGAAATTTATGGTGGGCATATTTAGAGTCATTTGGAGAGTTATGAATACAGTACAGAGAAGAGGGATTCTTAATATTGTTCGTCTTTCCTTTTTGAAGAGAGCCAATCATCATGATTTGAATGTGAATTGGATTTATGTGAGGCGGTTGTACAGTCCTCAGTCTTACTGTCTTCCAGTCATTGATATCCATTGGCAAGACAAATGTTAAGATGACTGGTGATGGCCTGCAGTGTAGTGGATGACTTTGGTGTCTTTGATGTCTGACTAAGTTTTAAGCACTACACGATGCCTGTTTCCACAACCTTCATGGCCACTGGAACAAATTGCTCTCACCCATATATTCCACCCGGAGAAATCTTTACATAGTTGAAGTAAACATTGCACTAACACACTGACGGGTTTGCAGCCTGTTTGTTACCATCAAACTAGGTTAGCCCATTTAACATGATGGTTTTACTGAAGTGTGGCCACTACTCACACTACAGTTTCTTGGAGCCACAGGTGTGAGTTTGGTGACAGGTGGATACCAAAGGTGGATAAGCAATCCTGAAAATGGCTTGGCAAGCACTCACACCAGAGGTGCTAGTCCTCCCTGAACACCCAATACACCCCAGCTAGGTGGCACAAGGGATAGAGTGCTTTATCTGGACTCAAGAGGACCTGAGTTCAAATCAGGCCTCAGACACTTGGAAGCTGTATGATCCTGGGCAAATCACTCAACCCTGTTCACTTCAGTTTCCTCATCTGTAAAATGAGCTGGAAAAGGAAAAGATAAGTCACTTCAGTATCCTTGCCAAGGAAACTCCAGAGTCCCAAAGAATTGAATATGACTGAATGACTTAAAAATATTTGGGATTCCTAATATTACCTAAGGAAAGGAAGAAACCAGCATTTGGCCTATTCATCTCATGAGTCTATTTGTCTCACCTTTGGGGACAGGAGCTTTTTCTTCTTTGTGTCTCACTGCCTAATAGAATGCCTTGCACATATTAAAAATACTCAGATGTCTGCGATGTCATCAGTATAAATGTTGCTTCCAACAACATAGATTGCATCCTCTCCATGGCTTTTTATCCTGTATACCTCTTGTCCGTTTTTCCCTAAAGGCCATCCTAGAAGATCTGCCTTCTTTGATCAGTACTTTTCCCACTTTTCTTCATGTTATAAGGATACCAGTGGAATAAATGGACTGGCCATCAGTTATTCCCTTGCTTTTATCACATTACCACCATCTTTTTTGATGTTTATTTTTGATCTGCATGTCTTTGATGCCATTCTTTACTCTGATTTCATTTTGGACATTATAATTATCACCATCATTTTGCAACTCTTTCTTTTTTTTTTTTAAAGCAATTGGGGTTAAGTAACTTGCTCAAGGTTACACTGCCAGTTATTTTGTGTGGGTGCTAAGTATCTGAGACTGGAACTGATCTTGGGTCTCCCAACTCTGAGGCTCTTACTCACTGCACCACCTAGCTGCCCCATTTGCAACTCTTTCCATTACTTTATAATTGATGTTCATTTCTGAGTCTTTAGAAATTATAGTGATATGGTAGACTATTTGTATTAAAAAAGGTAGATTTTCATTTCAGGCATGTGTTTTGGGGCATTAAATGAGTCTTGCAATTTCGTGAAGGCAATACAAGTCCTCTTCCTCTTGTTTAATTCTGGGCTAGGCTCATTGTCCCTTTGTCGTGCCTGCCCAAGAAATATCTACATCTGTAAAATTGATAGAGATAGCTACACAGCCATAGGCTCACACTGAAGAATAAGCTCTACAGGTAGTTTATATAATTGTATGCTTTAATTTGGACAATAAGCATATTTTATTTACTACTTCTCGCGTGGATGGTTTTACCAGTCCCTGAATAAATGCTTGTTGAATTAATTCCAATGTTTTTAATGTAGTTAGAGTAGGTTACAATTAATCATATTTCATGTAACTTTTTCTAGTGTCTTCTTTTTTATTACTGTATCTCAAAAATATGGATTTAAAGCTAGAATGGATTTAAAAGAACATCAAATTCAACTCCTCATTTCATAGCTGAGAATCAGAAATTATGCAGCTTCCCTAGAGATTTTGAGATAAGATTTGAACTTAGATCTTTCAAACTCCACACTCAGCCTTTATCTACTGTATCACTTGACTTCTTTTTATGAATTTTCATGCTTAATATGACATACTTACTATATGTTTATGTCAACCATGTTTCTCTGAATTCTCCATGGGCACTTAAAAGTTGATATTCTATTCTACCAAATCCTCAGCTCCTGATTGGGAAATATATACATCCTAATATTTCTTTCATAGAGGAAGATGATATTTGACTATATAAAATGGTGATTTTGATACCTAAGTTATTATTTTTATTTTCTATTAATGTGGAATCAGAGCCATGATTTTTACAATAATAGGAAATTAAGCTTCTATGCAGAATGCTTTGTGACTCTTTGAGAAATAGAGAAAGTTCCATAAATACCAGCAAAAGAATTGATCGGCTTTGGGCTCATATATTAGACCTGCCAGATGGTGACATTAGCTCCTAAGTCATTGTTACCTAGGGAGTATTTGGGTGAACTCTAAATTTTACACTTAATGTCCCTGCCATTCATTCATTTTCAATATTTCAGTGGAGTTGTGTCCAGCTGAGATAATATATTTCTTTCACCACAGGCTTCTCTGGTAGACAGCTGAAAAGTGTAATCTCATACTTACATGCTTAGGAGAAAGAAAAAAAAGACAACAAAACAAAATAGCATTTGATAAGAGAACAGAACATGCTGCCAAATGGAGAGACGACTGAGTCTTCAGCAAAAAAAAAAAAAAAAACTTAGTGAATATTAGGACTTTACTCAAATATATGCATGAGTTCTAAAAGTTTCTGAATGCATGGAGGATCCAAAAACCAAGTCTAGTATTACTATATTCTCAGAACTAAACATTTAGCCCTAGACAATCTCTTTTTCTAAGTGTGGGTTCAACTCCAAAAGATCAGTCCTGGTTTTTACCTTGAGAATCAATAGTATTTATGTCACTGTAGTTCTTCAATTATTTATTTGATTATCCCTCTGTTTTTAATTCTTGTTGTTTGTAATGGGAATGTAAATTTATGTTGTTGCCATCTTTCTAAGATTGTATTGTGTAAGATCTTCCCTGCTCCTAGGTTAAGTGCACCTGGAGCCACTGGTGGGAGGCTTATTTTTCAGGAGATACTTTGTGATTAGGCAGTGGGGTCAAGAGGGTTGTTGCATTCTCTGAGTCGGGAGAAGGCTATATAAACCCTGATATGAGACTTTGTTTTGGGGCTCAATTTGAGAAGTGTTGTGTGATTTGACCAGATGAGACTCTGGGCAGCTGTTGAGCCCCTGACTTTGAAAAGCCAGATGTTGATGCTTCCCTCTCTGGTAACTGACTAGGTATAGATGTAATGGTTGGACAGTTGGAGGTCTGTCTGCTGAAATGTTTCTGTTTGCTTGTAACCTCTGTATACCCTGAAGTTCGGGGTGCTGACTTTTCCCCCTGAACTAGGTAAATGACATGTTTGATTGATTAAAGCAAGATTATTAACCCATTTTGAGTTGCTTTCCTTTAGAAAAGCATATCTAAGAACCTGTGTTGGTAGCCACCCTGGATATGCTGGGGTGCTTGCTGCTACATTGTTCCAATTTCATATTGGTATTAGAAAGAAAGCTGTTTTATTCAAGTATGTAGAACAAGTAAGCAGAATACTATAACCAAATTCAGAAATTTGTTCAATTTCTTTCAAGAAATATCCTGGATTCTCTTTTGTTTACTCTACAAGTTTGTGATCATTTTTCTAACTTATTTTCTAGGGTAGTAACTATCTTCTTGTCAAAGAGGGTGATAATTGCATAGAGGCACATATAAGCTTGATGTTGGAAAGACTTTTTGACAATTAACACAATACAAAAGCAGGAAGTAGTAGATTGCTCATTATTGTGAATCTTCAGGCAAAAGAGGCATGGTTACTGTCAGGAGTGTTGTAGGTGGGGATTCTATTTTGGGGCCCAGATGGCCCTTCCATTTCTGAAATTCTGTGATTCTTATTACTACCTCCACTGAGTTTCAAACATGTAGTGAAACACTACGTGAAAGATTCTTCCACTCTCCTGTGATATTGTTATGTTTAATAGAGGATTTCCAAAACTATATTTCTTCCTTCCAAATAAATGCCAATAAGAACACAAGTTATGTTTCTTTCCCAAGTCAGCAGACAGAAAGCTTGACTTTAAAACAGACCTGTTTATAAGATTTTGTTGTATGTTTTGTAGGGAGATGCCAATTTTGTGTCATTTGAGTCTGTAACATATATTGTTTTCTAATTGCTAAGTTAATAACATTCAAAAGAGAATTATAAAAATAAAACCAGAAGGGCAGTATGGGAGTCTGTATTTCCAAGCATTTTCTTTCTCTGCTAATGCAATTTATTGCTTCTAATAGAAATTAATTTTGCTGTTGCTGTAACTTTTTTTAAAATACATTTTTCAATTTGTTATTTATTTTTCATTTTTTCTTCTTAAAATTTAAATTCTAAATTCTCTTTCCCTTTTGTTCCTTCCTCACCCCCTGGGAAGGCAAAAGGTATATAAATTATACACATGAAATCATGCAAAACATATTTCCACATTCATGATAATGCAAAAAGTGAGAAAATTATATCTTAATTTACCCTTAGAGTTCTTCAGTTCTCTCTCTTTAGGTGGGTAGCATTTTTCACCATGAGCCCTTTGGAACTGTCTTGGATCATTGTATTGATCAGAGTATCCAAAAATTTCACACTTGATCTTCATTACAACAATGCTGTTTCTGTGCTCAATGATCTCCCAGTTTCTCTCATTTCACTTTACATCAGTTCATATAGGTACTATCATGTTTTTCTGACCCTTCCCTCCATTCATATTTTATAGTACAATAGTACTCTACCACAATCATACACTATAACTCTTTCAGCCATTGTCTAATTGATGATCATCCCTCAATTTTCAGTTCTTTGCCACCACAAAAAAAAATGTACTCTAAATACTTTTGGACATATAAGTCCTTTTCTTTTTCCTTGGATCTCTTTGGGATACAGACCTAGTAATGATATTGCTGAATCAAAGTCCATCCAGCTTTACAGAACTTTGGGCTCAGTTCTAAATTGTTATCCAGAATTCTTATACCCATTCACTACTCTGTCAATCAGTTAGCCTACACATATTTTTCCTCATCCTCGGAAGTATTTGTCTTTTCTGATAGGTTTGAGGTAGCACCTAAGAGTTGTTTTAATTTGCCTTTCTCTAATCAATTGTGATATAGAACATTTTTTCATACACCTATAGATAGTTTTGATTTCTTTTTCTGAATACTGCTTCTTTATATCGTTTGACCCTTTATCAATTTATCAAATCTATCACATCATATTTTTATAAATTTGATTCAGTTCTATGCTCAATATATCTTTGATCAGAGAAAATTGCTACAAAATTCTTGATATTATTTCATTGTCTATTCTGGCTTTTTGGAAAAATATAGTTCCCCTGATTTTACCTTTTAATTAAGTCTAGTTTTGCTTTTGTTTGTATGAGATCATGGTTCCTATCCCTGCCTTTATTTTCTTCATTTCAGTTGAAGCATGTTAGATTCTCTTTCAGTCCTTTATTTTAACTCTATCTGTGCCTTTATATTTCAAGTGTTTCTATCATAAACAATGTATTGTTGGATTCTGTTTTCTAATCTATATGATTATTGACTGTGTATTTTCCTCCATCTAATTTTTTCTGTTTCTTTTCTCTCTTCTATTCTGTCCCCCCTCAAAAGTCTATTTTGCTTCTAACGATTGCCTTCCCTAATCTGTTCTCCCTTTTTATCATGCTTCCCTTTCCCCTATTCCCTTCTCCTATTTGGTAAGCATATTTCTATACACAATTGAGCATATATATATTTATATGTATATGTATATTCTATGTGTGTGTATATACATACATAGATATACAGACGCACAACCGAGCATATATACATATAAGCACACATGTATGTATATGTGCATATGTGTGTATGCATATATATGCATACATATACAATTCTGATTTTCATTTAAATGCACAGATGCACACACGAGACGTGCACACACAACTATACATACACATACATATACATATACACTCTTCCTTCTTTGAACCAATTCCAAAAAGAGTAAGTTCTAAGCACTGACTGTCACTACCTCCCCCATTTCCTCCTCCACCATAAAGGCTCTTTCTTACACACATCTTTTATATGAGAAAAAAAATTGCCCATTCTAACTCTCCTTTCCCCCTTCTTTCAGTGCATCCCTCTTTCTCATGCCTTCATTTTTTTGAGATAATCTCAACATACCCTCTAACTGTGTAAACAACTTTTAACAGCCCGAATATAGGAGAGTTATTATGTATCATCTTCTTAAATGGGAATGTAAACAGTTTAACCTTATTGCGACCCTTATGTTTACTCTTTCATGTTGACCTTTATATGCTTTTCTTTAGTATTGTGTTTGAATGTCAGATTTTCTACTCAACTTCGGTCTTTTCATCAGGAATGCTTGAAAGACCTCTATTTCATTAATGCCCATTTCCCCCATCAAGTACTATCCTCACTTTTAATGTGGAGATTATTCTTGTTTTTAATCCTAGCTCTCTTGCCTTCTGAATGATCATATTTCAAGTCCTCTGTACTTTTAACAGGGAAGCTACTAAATCTGATCCTGACTGTGGCTACGTGATATTTGAGTTATTTCTTTCTGGATGCTTGCAATATTTTCTCCTTGACCTAGCAACTGTGGAGGTTGGCTATCATAGTCCTGGTAGTTTTCATTTTGGGATCTCTTTCAGTAGGTAATTGGTGAATTCTTTCAATTTCTATTTTAGTCAGTGTGGATATCGGGGGAGTTTTCCCTGATAATTTCTTGAAAGATGATCTTTGGGCTCCTTTTTTGATCATGGTTTTCATGTAGTCCAATAATTCTTAAATTATCTCTCATTAAGCTAGTTTCCAGGTCAGTTGTTTTCCCAATGAGGTATTTCATATTCTCTTCCATTTTTTTTTCATTCTTCTAATTTTATTTTATTGTTTCTTGGTGACTCATGGATTCATTAACTTCCACTTGCCTAATTCTAATTATTAAGGACATTTTTTACTTTTTTACCTCTTTTTTCCATTTGGCCAAATCTGTTTTTAAGGTGTTCTTTTCTTCAGTTAATTTTTGTGCCTCTTTTACCATCTGGCCAATTTTGGTCTTTAAGGTGTTGTTTTCTTCAGCATTTTCTTGTGTCTCTTTTATCAAGTTGTTAATTTTCTTTTCATATTTTTTAAATCACTCTCATTTCTTTTCCCAATTTTCCTGCTACCACTAATCTCTTTAACTGTTTAAGGAATTTTTCTTGAGCTTGGTTCCAGTTAGCATTTTCCTTTGTGACTTTGTTTGAAGCTATTTTAACATTACTTTCTTTTTCTGAATTTGTGTCCTGGTCTTCTCTGTGTCTGTGTTTTTCTTTTTCTGAATTTGTGTCCTGGTCTTCTCTGTGTCTGTGTTAACTTTTCATTGACAATAATATTTTTGTTATTGTTTGCTAATTTTTCCAGTTTATTTCTTCACTTTGAACATTATGTTAATGTTGGATTCTGTTTATGGGAGGTGAAGAGGCAGTATCCCAAGCTTTAGGTGTATGTGTGTATGTGTGTGTGTGTGTGTGTGTGTGTGTGTGTGTGTGTGTGCAACTTTTTCAGAGTTCTTGGAGTCTACAAGTTTTTGGTTCTTCAAAGGTGTTGTTTTTCCCAGAGAGGTGTGGTAACTCCTCTCTTGGTCTGCACTTGGGTCTTTACCAAGAAAATGTCCCTGTTTCCCTGAAGCCATAATACTAGCATTTTCTTTGCCTTGGAAAGACACTTGCTTTCTTTTTTTTTTCATTTTTCAAATGTTTTATTAACTTCTGATTTACATCATTTATTTCCACCAGATTTTGAGTTACAAATTTCTCCCCGTTTTTCCCCTAGCCACTGCCCCAAAATAGCAGTCCCACAGGATATCCCCTCCTCCAATCTGCTCTCTCCCATATCTTCTCCCATACCCCCTTCGATTTTTCCAGTAGGGCATAGTGGATCGCTATGCCCCAGTGCCCATATATCTTATTTCCCAATTACATGTAAAATAGTATTAATAATAGTATATATATTTAAAAATTTGATTTTTAAACTTTGATTTTCAGATTCATTCCCTTCCTCCTTTGTCACCCACCATTACTGAGAAGATAAGCAGTTCAGTATAGCTTTTACATGTGTAGCTAATGCAAAATATTAACATAGTAGATATATTATAAAATTTCCCTCCCTCCTATCCCACCTCCCACTTGTTCTATTCTCTACTTTGATCCTGTCCCTTTTCAAAATTGGGTGCTTCCAACTTCCCTTCCCCCAGCCTGCCCTCCCTTCCATCATCCCCCCTCTTATTTCTTTCCCCCCTACTCTCCTGTAGGGTGAGATACCCTATTTAGTGTGTATGTCATTCCCTCCCTGAGCCAAATTCAATGAGAATAAGTTTGACCCATTCGCTTTTGTCTTCCTATTCTTCCCCTCCATTGTAACCATTTTCTCTTGCCTCTTCTGTATGAGATAGTTTACCCCATTCTGTCTCTCCCCAACTCCTCTCATTATATTCCTCTATCACCTCTTTATTTCACCTTTTCAGTATCATCCATTCATATTAAATTGGTCCTGTGCCCTCTATCTATGTATATTCATATGCCCATATTCCCTCCGATATATATATGTATATATATATATTATATATATATACATATTTATTTCTATTCCCTTCAACTATTTTCATACTGACAAAAGTTTCATCAGTTACAATTATTGTTTTTCTATGTAGGAATGTTAATGGTTCAACTTTGATAAGTTCCTTATGATTTCTTTTCCCTGTTTACCTTCTCATGCTTCTCTTGCTTCTTGTATCTGAATTTCAAATTTTCTATTTAACTCTGGTTTTTTCATCAAGAATGCTTGAAAGTCCTCTATTTCACTGAATGACCATATTTTCTCCTGAAACATGATACTCAGTTTTGCTGGGTAGGTGATTCTTGGTTTTAATTCCAGATACTTTGCCCTCTGGAATATCATATTCCAAGCTCTTCGATCCCTCAGTGTAGAAGCTGGCTGATCCTGAGTTATCCTGATTGTGTTTCAGGAGTATTCAAATTCTTTCTTACTGGCTGCTTGTAATATCCTCTCCTTGATCTGGGAATTTTGGAACCTGGCTATAATATTCCTAGGAGTTTTCTTTTTGGGATCTTTTTTAGGAGGTGATCGGTGGATTCTTTCAACCTCCATTTTGCCCTCTGGTTCTAAAACATCAGGGCAGTTTTCCTTGAGACTTTCTTGGAAGATGATTTCTAGGTTCTTTCTTTGACCATGGCTTTCAGGTACTCCAATAATTTTAAAATTATCTTTCCTGGAACTTTTTGCCAGGTTAGTGATCTTTCCCATGAGATATTTCATATTGCTATTCTTTCATTTGTTTGGATCTGTTTAACAGCGTCTTGATTTTTTATAAAGTCGTTAGCTTCCATTTGCTCCAATCTAATTCTGAAGCAATGGTTCTCCTCATTGAGCTTTTGAGATTCTTTTTCCATCAGGCAAATTCAACTTTTTAAGGCATTCTTCTCTTCATTTCCTTTTTAAGCCTCTTTTGCCATTTGAATTAGTCTGTTTTTTTAAGGTGTGGTTTTCCTCAGTCAAGCTGCTGACTCTCATTTCATAATTTTCTTGCATCGTTCTCATTTTTCTTCCTGATTTTTCTTCCACTTCTCTTATCTGCTTCTTAAGGTCTTCTATGACCTGTAACCAGTTCCTATTTTCCTTTGAAGCTTTTAGTGCAGGAATTCTGACTTCACTCTCTTCCTCCTGTTCCATGCTTTGCTCCTTTTCGTCCCCAAAATAGGAGTCTAATATTGTATTCTTCTATTTCTTTGCTTCCTTTACCTGTGTATGTTGCCACTCAATGACTTGACTTTTGGGCTTTTTGCTACAGTAGGACTCTGCTACCTGACAGGGGAGCTTCGTAGCCAATGCTGGGGTTTTCTCAGATGCTGGAGGTTTTAGTTGGGTGCCCTCTCTGAAGCCTCCACATGCTCTGGCAAACTACTCATGCACCCCAGGATGTCCACCCTAGACAACAATCCAGATCCAAGCAGTTTAAAGCAAGAGCAATTCCCCCTCAGTGTGGTTGCTTGGTCCCCCTACAGTCTGCAGGCCAGGAGCTGAAGTTGCCATGTGGCCCAGGGCTGTACAGTAGCCCTTAGTGTCTTCTCGCCCCAGGGGCAAAAGCCAATGCACTCCCACCTACTGGTTCCCAAATTCCACACTGCACTGACCTCTCACTTTGTCCTTAGCATCTATGTGTTGATAATTCTGGATCACCACAGCTGCTGGTAATCTGGAATCCCTCCAGCCGGTGCCTGGTTAGGCCTGCCCTGGACCTAAAACGTCATAGTGGGGCTGGTCTTGGCTCCCAGAGCACTGTGCTGGCAGATTCCTGCCTTCCTGCCGGGCTGTCCTCATTTGGAGGTTAGCTTCTCTGTTTCATTTTGTGGGTTCTGTAGCTCCAAAGTTTGTTCAGAGTCCCCTTTTACAAGGATTTGAGGTGGAGAGAGCTGAAGCCATGCAGAGGTCCTTTTCTACTCTTCCATCTTCACTCCATCCCCTCTGCTTTCTTTTGACTTACCTCCTTCACTCCTCTCCATCCTGAAAACTCTGATCCAGAACTGTATATAGGTAATAGAGTTGCCAAACAGTGCCATAGTACCCAGTGCCAGCAAAGGATCCCCTGTAATCTCTTTCTGACCAGTTCTATGACTGTTTTACCACCTCTGGGCAGAGAGATCTCAAAACTGCTACAGCAGCCACTGTTGCTGCCATCTCAAAATATCTACTTGCTTTGTGACTTGAGGCAAGTCCAGTAATTTCTCTGATCTTAGTTTTCCCCATGTTCAAAATATGAATAATAATAGTACTTACATCAGAGTGTTGTGAGAATCAAATGAGATAATGTGTTGCATGTAAAGTGCTTTGTAAATCTTAAAGTACTATAGAAGTATAAGCTACTATTATTGTTATTTGAAAAAACAATAGAGAGAGGGCAAGCCATTAGGTAAGGTGAGATGTTTATGTATGTAAATCTATGTCCTGGGATGAGATGTGATTTTATTCTGTTCTTATTCTGGACTATTTTAGAGCAGAAGTTGCTGTTTCTTATAATACCTTCTAACTATTGACAAAGGAATTTGTTATTTTCTGGGTGGCACCATATATATATATATATATTTTCCCCCCCCTTTTCTTTAAGTGAAAGTTTTATCTCGAGCAAAACCCATAAATTTCTAGGTGTTGCATCATTTGGCTACTTGGGAATACATACTCAACCCTGAGACAGTAATGTAATCCTTTCCTAACTGAATTAAGCACCGACTGTATGTAAGACATTGTGCTAGGTACTGTGGATACAAAGGCAAAACTAAAAAAATAACAATCTCTACGCTTAAGGAGCTTACATATTCTACTTTCAATTATAACTAACATATTATAACAACTTTAAAGTTTGCTGATTACAGAAATAATTTCCTTTGAGTCTCACAACAATTCTAAGATGCATATATTATGTGTCATTAAAGGGATAGGCACCATAGATAATAATAATAATCCCATTTACAGATAAGATGAATGAGCTTCTAGGATTTTAAGTGATTTGCTCATGTTAATGTCATCAGTGTTATGTCTGAGATCTGAATTCAAGCCTTCTTGCCTTTATGTACAACATTCTCTCCAGAGTTGGCTGTTTGAAGTGAGTGAAATGGCACCAAATAATTAAAGATGTAACAAAATATTAAAAGGTTTATCTGGAAACCAGGAGACATTTTCACATTTTGTTCAGTTTAAGAGATAGATGGTATATTTTTTGTATAATAAAATGTGGCTTTATTCCTCAGGGCAAATGAATTGCCAGAGTAAAAAATTGATTTTTTTTTTTATCTACAGATCTGTAGGAAGAGTGATGGACAATATTTTTTACTAACTATGACCTTTGCCTTGATAATGATTGTTTGTATATTGTAGGATAGGAAAAGGACAAGGAAGAAATCTGATTGCAATAGCATAGATCTCCAAAGTGATGAAACCCTCTCCATGAAAATTATAGGCTTAAAGACCTTTTCAGACCACTAAGAGATTGTGTCTTGCCCAAGATCACTTAGTCAGGATGTATTAGAGGACTGCCTTGATCTAGAGTCTTCTTGACAGTAAGGTAAACTTTTTATCCATTACTCTGCCCTGCCTATAAATTAAGCTAGAATTCCATTGTATTCAATTACATAAACACATAATAGGAACCTTCTGAGTATTACGCTGCATGATAGGTGTGATACAAAGATGAAAATGAAGTATAATCCCTGTATAAAAGAGGTGTACTTTTGACACTACATAGAAAAGATCAACATAATAAAATGTGATTGGGGATGGTTAGAGAGTAGATGTCAATTGAGCTGAGCTTTGAAAGAGGAAAAGCATTCTGAGAGATAGAGATAAGGGAGGTGTGACCTTTAAAGGAACTAGATTGCTTGTGTGAAAGCACATAGGTAGGAACTGCAAACCTGACTTAGGGAAACATTTCATAGAGTCCAGTTTGTCTGAAGCCCCAAAGTGCAGGAAGAGAACTGATATGTAGTAAATATGAAAAGGTTACTTAGATCCAGTAAATTCTGCTCCAAAATAGAGTAGACTGAGGACAAGATGCAATCATATCTCACCCTAGGAAACAGGGTTACACACATAAAAATCTCACCTCACCCAGTGGTTTGCCCAATCACTATTGCTTCTTTCAAACAAATAACAGCAACAATAGCTGATATTTCTATAGTGCTTTAAGATTTGCAAGATTAGCTTTAAATGCCAATTAGATGAAACTGTATTTTATCCTGGCGGAAATAGGGAGCCACTGAAGTTTTTTTGAGATGTCTGAGGGGTAGCAGTCATACCTTTATAACGCTTTACAGTGACTGTTTTGTTATAGCAGTTATAGCTGATTCTGCAGAAAATACTGACCAGGAAAATAATTTTGTTTATGCTGCTAATTCTGTAATGAGAACTTAATACTTTAAAAAAAATGACTTTACATAGTAACAGGCCACACACTTTCATTTTTTTTATCTTTTTGCAGGGCAATTGGGGTTAAGTGACTTGCCCAAGGTCACATGGCTAGTTTTTATGCTAAATGTCTGAGGCTGGATTTGAACTCAGGTACTCCTGACTCCAGGGCCAGTGCTCTATTCACTGCGCCACCTAGCCTCCCCTACCCACACACTTTCTACAGGCATGTTGCTTTACTTTCATATCACTTGGAAAATAGTTAATATCACTTCTTATTCCATAAATATTACTTATTATCACTTTCTAAAAAGCTTCCATCAAACAAACTTGTTGTGAAGTCAATGAAAATTATTGACAGTACTCCTTCTTTTACAGATAAGTAAACTGAGGTTGAGAGAGTGTGTAACATATATAATTTCAACAAAGTAAGTACCAGACCTGGGGTTTATAGGTAGATCTGACAGTAAAATCAGCTCGTCTTCCACTTCATCAAACTCAGAGATGCAATAACTGTCACAAGGATACATACGTGAACAGAGGAGCAAGCATTTGAATATAGCCCCTTTGACTCCCAATTCAGTGCTTTTTTCAGTGTACCTTGTTGCCTTGGGAATATAATGTTCTAAATGTTTTAAAGAGAAGACTATGAACATAATGAATCAAGGGAGAATGAAGAAGGAGACCATCGCTCTTGATGTAAAAAAAACAAACCAAAACTGGGTTCAAAGTCTTCCTTTGATGTTTATTGACCATGGGCATAAGATTCAACTTGTCTTTCTGTGACTCCAATTCTTTATCTGTAAAATGAGAACAATAATTTCTTTCAGTACATATCTTACAGGGATTTTATGAGGGCCAAATATAGTATTGACACATAAAATCACTTTATGAAACTTAAATACTCAATAATGGTAGTGTTATTCTCATTGGATTCTGAGGATTTTGTGCTCCAGGCCTAACATTTTTTGGAAGATACATCTATCTTTACATCTATGTGTCTTTAAATATAAATTTGGGGGGACGTTTACTTCTAGAATATAAATAGATAAAAATTAGAATATAAAATATTTATACCCTTTTCTTACTCATAGACATAAAGCCAGTCAATAAAGAAACACATTACAATTTATTTATCTTCACTTATCATTAATTATAGTATTAAATGACTTTAATAGTTTTTTTTTCTTGGAAGCACTTAAGACTCTTGACTAAAGCTCTCTAGTGTTTTATTCTATGCCCTGGGAAAATTACACCACACTTGACTTTTTAATTAAAGAAATCCTAAATAATCTTTTGGCTCTCAGTATTCATGGAGAAGTTTGTCTCCGAAGCACCCACTCCAGTCAAGGATCAAGTCACGTAAATTTTATAGCACTAATATTGTAATCAATCAGTTTGGTAAATTGCAGGCCGAATGCCAAGCCTCTAGGTTAGTTCCTCTGGATTCTTGACCATTGATACATATTTCTATCATTAGAATCACCACTCCAGAATACCTCACTGGGAAACTTTAATTTCAATAATACATTTCTAAAAAATATTCATTCTTACAGTAAAATTTGTACCCTTAGAAATCTGCTTGGTACTTTTTATTCATGGTATTTGCAATGATCAGTATATGATAAAAATGAACTTACACCTCTGGACATCTTTATGTTCTGATTCAGATTTGATTTTTTGATAGGTTGGTGTACACTTTTTTCCTTCCATGAAGAGAATGAACTCTTTTAAAAATGATTTTTAAAATGCTGAGGCTCTAGAATTGTGACTTCTTCAATGTGGGGAATTCCCAGTGTGGAAACTCCTTCCACCTATTTAAATTAACAACCTCTCTGTAAAGGATAGTCTTAGAGATTCCACTGGAGACACTGAAAAATTAAATGACTTCCCTCAGCCCACACAGCTTGTATAAATCATAGACAGGACCTAGACACACACACACACACACACACATGCACGCACACACACACACAGGCTCCTAGGAGAAATTATCACCTGGTCTATCTTTATAGACCTTAAGTAAAGGGGAGAAGTGAAAGATTATATCTGAGTCACTGTAATGGGAATGTGAATTTTTAAGATCTTCCCTGCCCCTAGGCTGGGGTGCACCTGGAGCCTGGGGTGGGAGGCTTGTTTTTCAGTGGATACTTCTAGATTGGCCAGTGAGTCAATAAGGTTGTTACATTCTCTGAGCCAGGAGAAGGCTATATCAGCCCTGATGTGAAGCTTTGTTTTGGGGCTCACTTTGAGAAGTGTTCTGTGATTTGATCAGATGAAACTCTGGAATGCCGTTGTCCAGAGCTCCCCGGCTTTGAAACCCAGATGTTGTTTGGTATGGATGTAATGGTTGGACAGTTTGGAAATCTGTCTACTTGATCTGTTTTCATTTTGATAATTCTGTCTGTATACTCTGAAGTTCAGGGTGCTGATCTCTTTCCCCTGAACTAGGTAAACGATACATATTTGACTGATTAAAGCAAGCTTGTTAACCCATTTTGAGTTGCTTTCCTTTATCAAAGCAGATCCAAGAACCTGTGGTGGCAGCAACCCTGAGGATGCTTGGGGTGCTTGCTGCCACAGTCACTAAAAAAAAAGGAGTAAAAAACTATTTAACTCTCTCAAATGTGATCTTAAGGTAAGGTTTTCTTCTGATGCAAATTGCAGTGCTGCATCCACAGTTACCATTTCTGGGTGACTCTCTTGTGTGTATGCTGTAAATCCTCTACAGAGGGTTTACTTCCCAGGCTGGGGATATTTCTCCTGAAGTGGTCGGTATACCAGTGAAATACAAAATCTAATTATTGATTTTCTTTGCTCTTGCTCTCTGAAAGGCCCATCCCTTCATTCATATATTTGCCTCATGATGTCAGGTGTCATGAACAATTACTCACTGGCAATATAAAAAACATACCACAGAACTACATAGATATGTATACATACATACACACATAAAACTATATGTGTGTGGTTTAAAAGATACTTTAGTTACATTAGTTTACTTGATTTTATATATGTGGTTACAAATCTGAATGTGTGTACTTTTTATATATGAATTTCTCCCTGTGTATTTCTGTGTGTTAGGATGGTGAAAATTGCATTAGATAAGACTTTTTTTTAAGATATGAGAATCAGCATGGTATTAAAGAAGGTAATCTAGGTTTGGAAGACAGGGAAGATTGAGTTTAAATTTTGCTTCTGACTTTAAAAAATCAATTTGTTATTTATTTAAAAGTTAATAATCATTTTCAAAAAAAATTTTTTTGAGTTCTAAATACTCTCCCTTCATTCTGCCTCTCCATTTCCCATTGAGAATGCATGAAATGGGATATTAATTATACGTGTGAAATCATGTGAAACATATTTCCATATTAGCCATGTTGGAAAAAAAATCAGGGGAAGAAATTTTTCTCTGCTTAATCTGCACTCAGATTCCATCATTTCTCTCTCTAGAGGTGGATAGTATTTTTCATCATAAGTCTTTCAGAATTGTCTTGGATCATTATATTAATCAGAATAGCCAAGTCATTCAGAGTCGATCATCGTACAATATTACTGTTATTGTGTACAGTCTTCTCCTGGTTCTACTCACTTTAATTTGCCTCTGTTTGTATAAATCTTCCCAGGGTTTTCTGAAACTACCCTCATTATTTCTTATAGCATGGTCTTTTTCTATCACAATCACACTGAATATTTTGATCAGCCATTCCTCAGTTAATGGTCATCCCCTCAATTTCCAGTTCATTACCTCTCTGCAAAAATAAGAGATCTGCTATAATTATTTTTGTACATGTAGGTCCTTTTCCTATTTCTTTGATTTCTTTGGGATATAAACCTAGAAGTGGTATTGCTGGGCCAAAACTATTCACAATTCTATAACCTTTGATCATAGCTCCAAATTATTCTCTAGAATGGTTTGACCAATTTACAACTCCATCAATGGTGCATTGCTGTCCCAATTTTTTCCATTTTCCCTCAACTTTTATCATTTTCCTTTTATTTACTTGACTGTTGAGCTTTTTGCTACAGTAGTACTCTGCTACCAGAGGGAGGAGCTTTGTCCCAATCTCTGGGATTTTCTCATCTGCTGGAGCTATTAGTTGGGTGCCCTCTCTGAAGCCTCCACATGCTCTGGCAAACTGCTCATGCACCCCAGGACCTCCACCCTATTCAACAATCCATATCCAATCAGGTTAAAGCAAGGGTGATTACCCCTCAGACTGGTTGCTTGGTCCCCCTACAATCTGCAGGCCAGTAGCTCTGAAGCAGTCATGTGGAGGTGGCTGCACACACTCCTCCTCCCCCCTTCTCCCTTCAGCGGGCAAAGGCCGGACGACAGTCCCAAACTCCCTGTTCCCACAAAGTCCACACTGCACTGACCTCTCACTTTGTCCTTAGCATCTATGGTTTGATAATTCTGGAAACTGCCACAGCTGCTGGTGATCTGAAGTCCCTCCAGCCAGCAGCTGGTTGTGGCTGGCCTGAGGCTAAAACCTCGGGCTCACAGGGGGCTGGGCTAGGCTCCCACTGTACTGGCCTCTTCCTGCTGGCCTGCTGGGCTGTCTTCAGTGGTAGGTTAGCTTCTCTGTTTCATTTTGTTGGTTTTGTAGCTCCAAAGTTTGTTCAGAGTCACCTTTTACATGAATTGAGGAGGTAGAAGTGGGAACCCCATGGAAGTCCTTTTTCTACTCTACCATCTTGACTCTGCCCCCCAATTCTGTTTTTTTTTAAGGTGTTATTTTCTGCAGTATATTTTTGTATTTCTTTTACTAAGCTGTTAACTCTTACCACATTTTTTTTTCTTTACTCTTTTTCCTCACAATTTGTCCTCTAACTCTTTGATTTTTAAAATTCTTTTTAAACTCTTCCTGGAATTCTTTCTGGATTAGATGATTACTTAAATCTTCTTTGCTCTAACATTTAATATCTTAAGTTTCCTTCCAGCTTTAACATTCTGTATTCAAAGTCTCAGTGCATAATACCTCATGTCCATTTGTCTACATTATGCCATTCTATACTCTAAGGTCATTAATACCTTTGGAATTCTAGATTTTAAGGTTCTTCCCAGATATTATTTTCTATGTTAGAAGATCTCATTATACCTTGGAATTCTACATTTCAAGATTGCTTTATGCTCTTTCATTCTGTATTGAATGATCCTTCTCTATTCTGGTATTTTATATTAAACTTACTTTCATAGTTCTTTTATGTTTCATTAATTCAATAATACATGAAATTAACATAGTGCTTAATGTTTATGAAGAACTCTCTCTTCACCCCTCTCTCTGTCATCTACCTGTCTAATCTTATTTAATCGCCCCCATAATCCTATGAGGTAAATACTAGAATTATGGCCATTTTACAGATGGAAATATTGAGTCCCTGAGATATGAAATGACTTGTCTGGGGTCACACAGTTTTTAAGATACAGTAAATGCTACTTTTATTATAAGAGAAATATATAGCAATTATCTCAGAACTTACTTATTCAATACTGAGTTTTGTGTACTATTGTAATTACTAATCTATTAGTTAATATAATAAAGTTTCCTCTACCTCTGTAATAATCCAACTCAGTTCTTTATGACCACAATTGAGAGCAAATAAAAATTTAACCTTAATTGACCTATATTACAGTCTTAGAATTTTGGAGGCTGCACAAAGAGAAAATCTATTCCAATCCTTTGATCTGATAGAAGAGGAAACTAAAGCCCAAACAAATGCAAAGTCCCTCCTAAATTCTAATAACCAGTTATTGGTAGAGTTAAGACTAGAACTCAGCTTCTTGAACTCTTAGTACAGTGATTTGTAATAATAGTTGCTTACATTTCTACTATTAGTTAAGCACTTTACATTTTTTATCTTCTTTGAGGTAAGCTATAGTGCTAATGTTAGGTGGAGAACCTGTGTGCTCTTGCTAATGTCCTTGTGATATGAGGATAAAGCAAGGAAGGCTTTCAGCAGGTCAGGGAGATCCTCTGTGATGATCTTAATGGGAAGACATGTCCTGAGTCATGCATGATGGGCAGACATGGATTGATTACTATCTCTTTTAGGGTAAAGAACACCCCATCAATAAAATCACAGATCCATTTAAAAATAATAATACCTCACATGTTTTGTTTTGTATAGTAAGCAAATTGTTTTGCATCTGTTATGCCATTTGAGCCTCACAATAGCCCTCTGAGATGAGGCTTATAGAGATAATTTTCTCTATTTCAGACATGAAGAAACTTTTAGAGGGTTTAAATCACTTTTCTATAGGAACAAATTTAGGACATATCAGAGGTAGGATTCAAACCCAAGCCTTCCTTACTTCAATTCAAACAGACTATTATGCCACACTGACTTTTACCTTTTGTTCCTGAAGTTTCAAGCTGACCTTAAAAAACCTATTTTAGAAGTGGAGGTGTCTCTAAGTGAAGCTGAGAGTTTACCTGTGTATTTGCAGGGAAAGGAATCCTTTTTTGAATAAAAAATATTCTTGGAGTGTTGGTTTGTTGCCACTTCATCTTTCAAAAGAATTCAGGGTGCTCACCTTAAGGGACATTTGGGACTTTTTTTTTCTTTTCATTTAATTTCAATATTTGTCCATAAAACATACAGGAAACATAAAAAGGCCCATATCCCATGGCACCAGCAATTTGTCTACTTACAACTTTCTCCCTTAGGAGTTGTAGATGTGATCACCAAATCTGCAGTTAGCAAATGAACCTGACTAGATAAATATGGAATTGCATTTCAGATGGGAAATGTTGCTTTGCATTTGCTGATTTTTATAAGGAATAAGTTTTCAAGACTTGGAAAAAAACAAAAACAAACTTGTATCAGCATATTTCTTCCTGGTGAAGAGGAGTAGTGAAACTGTAGGGAGAAATGAAATGATCCTCTCACAGGGTACATATTTACATTCCAATCACTGAAGGTCCAGACCATTTGAGATGCCAATAAAAATACTTTCCTGTTTGTGTAATCTAAACTCTCAGGTTACATTAAATTGTATAGTTGACTTTCTTGAAATAAATGTTTAAGGTCTTGGCTGTACCCATTCATAGGTCATATTAAATAGGAGGGTACTCTATACCCATATTGCCATGAACCAGTCATAAATATTTTCAAGATGAAGCTATCCATATTCAGTTTCCGTCTGACAGATTTTTTAATAAAGGAGTTTGATGGTTCTTGTTCATTACTAAAAATATTGCTGAACTATGAGAAATAAATTTACTTCTCAATTAGAAGTGTTAGCCTAAGAGGAAAACATTTTCCAAGTTAAAATATGATGAAAAGTATTTCTTTTTGAAAGTATCCCAGGAGAGTGGCCTCCATTCTGGAAGGAGTTGTGTTTGTCCTTCGTTCTTGAAGAGGACCATGACATCAGGGAAATGCATGACTAGCAATTGACTTGAATTTGAATGAGGGAAGGCTGTGCAAGGTCACCAACCTCACTTTCACCTCCAGAGCCATCTGAGTCCAGTGACCAGATATTCCTCAGGAGGACTGGAGATGGTCCAGGATGCTTGAGGGGACCCTGGCCCTAGTAGGCTAAGGTCTTTTCAGGATCTCACTTTGAGTGAGGTAAAACCCATTCAGTGAATAGGCCTCTTTAAGAAGTTAATCAAGATAGTGGCCCCTTTAATAAAGAAAGAAAAAAAAATCAAAGTAGGAGGGGAGGACCCTCAGGCTTCCTGGCCAAAAGAGAAAGAGTTACTCTTTAGTGCTTACTTTCACTTTGTGCTAGGAGGGTAGGGACCTATTGTCCAGTCTATCAGCTCCAGAGTGAATTGGGTTTAAGGCTTGGTCTTTCATCAAGATTAGTCAGTCAAGTGAAAGGAAAAAAAGCAGCTTTTGACCATTGAAATGTGCTGTCCCCTAGGCAGAGCACCCCAAGTTAAGGACTGAGAGGAGAGGATTAAAGGATAAAAAGGGTCATCCCCTTGATTAACTTCTTAAAGAGACCTATTCACTGAATGGTCATTACCTCATTTAAAGAGAGAACTTGGAAAAAACTTTAGCCTACAAGGGCTGGGGTCTCCCACTGTATACTGGACCATCTTCAGTTGTCCTGATATTTGGCCACAGTACCCAGATGGCTCTGGAGGTGAAAGTGAGGCTGGTGACCTTGCACAGCTCTCCCTGACTCAAATCCAAGTCAACTGTTAGTCATGTCATCATTCCCCTGATGTCATTCTCATAGTTAAGGAATGGAGAGAGGTAGAGGATGGGGGTAGGACATAGTCTTTTTAAAGAAAGGTAGAGTCTTCAATTACCTTTCACACCATCCAGTTAGGATTTAAGAACACATTTAATAAACACTCAATACTGCTGAGGTACTGTTTAAGCAAGAAAAGGATACCTCCAAATTTTTGATTAGCTTTAAAACTCTTTGCTGATTCTGTCTGGTATATTTTTGTTTCTCAGGGATACCATTCATGTTGAATGAAATTCTGCCTTCCACTCTGTTCTAACAATTAACCAGACTATGAATAATGATTCTTTACTTTTCTAGAGAAAACCTGAGTGGGTGTGTTTGTGTGTGGTGTGCATGTGAGCACACCCTTGCATATATATTTCCCTTCCTGTCCTCCAGAAGCCCAATATTTTGCAACTGGTCCTCTGAAAAAGTAGGTGTGTTCAGGATACACTTTAAAGTTAACCTACATTATTAACTTTCCATAATTTCATTAGGTCTGGAAATTAAAAAACAAAACAAAACAAGTGACCAGTGTCTAATTTGTAGCATTTACTGATTTTTGAGGTATAAATTCTTTTTTCTTTCTTTTTTGGAGGGGGGAAGGCAGGGAAATTGGGGTTAAGTGACCTGCCCAAGGTCACATAGCTAGAAAGTATTTAGTGTCTGAGCCCAGATTTGAGCTCGAGTTCTCCTGACTCCAGGGTAGGTACTCTATTCACTGCTCCACCTAGCTACTCCTGAGGTATAAATTTTTACAATGATAATTTAAAGGGAACTGGCCTCAGCATTCTCTTGCATGGAGGGGACTCTCATTTCAAATTATCCCCAAATGTTAGAGGCAAAAATGAGCCCACTTCTGATTTTCTACCTGTGTGTCTAATTTTCTACCTTCTCAGTCTAATTTAGTTACTGTGTCCTCAATAAAGCTTTTCCCAGTGTGAGTGTTCTCTCTTTTCACAATATTACCTTCAACACTTTTGTTTAATCTCACTCTACTCAATTATGCTTACTTTTTTCTCTTTTGAGTCCTTCCCTCTCTCTTCATGGATTTTATATTGAAAGCAAGAATTCTGCCACTTTTCACCTTTGTAGCCTTAGCACCTATATCAGAGTCATTTATCCTGTATGCCTAATGCATATTTCTTGAAAACCAACCAAAAATTAGTATTATATCTGGAAGAAAGGATGACAGCTTAGCTAGACTTTAGATTGCTAGCCTATAGATATTGAAGCAATAGAGGGCAACAAAAGCATTGAAGATTTGTTATGATCCAAAACCTCACATGCCAAAGATACTTCCAATTTTGTACAACTGAATTTCATGCCAATGGATATAGGTTCAAATCCAAACATTAGCATTTAACTAACAATGTGACCTCAATTTAAGTTATTTCTCATTTCTGAGTCTCAGTTTATTCATCTATAAAATTAAAGGGGTGAACTAGATGATTTATAAGGTCCCTTCAAACCCTGGATTTTTGCTCTTAGATTATTGTGTAAATGTTGCGGATAAAGATTCCTTTAGTGGCGTTTCCTTGTGGAAAAATGAATGGTAAGGCAAGCTAAGATGGTAGAGAGAAGATGGGGAGCTGCCTGAGCTCTCCCCAGTTTTTCTAGGAAACAATGTTAAATCAAGCCAATTCTGGAGTGACAGAATAAAAAGAAAAGGAAGAGTGAAACAATTTTCCAATTTAAGATAACTTGGAAGGACTTCAGGAAAGGTCTGTCATTCTGGGGTGAAAGGGGAGCTCAGCCCAGTATAGACTGTGTCCAGGTAAGTCATCCAAGAGCTCTTACCCACAGCATAAATCAACAACCAAGGTCCATGATCCTGGCTCAGCAGGCTGGCTGGGAGGCCTGTAATGCAGAAGGTAAATTGCTAACCCTAGAATCTCAGCACAACAGGAACAACTAGGTTGGGCTACCCCAGGCCAGTGAGCAAACCACAAGCCCCTGAGGCCCCTGTGCCAACAGTGACCAGGTGCCTGACCCCTAGTGCAATAATCTTGGGACAATGTGTCTGTCTGTGTTCCCTTCTCCCCAACCCCTGCCTTGGGCTCTAGAAGCAAAGCTCAACTTTTTTAAAATGAACAAAAAAAGTAGCCCTAACCATAGAAAACTACTATGACAGCAGGGCAGATCAACACACAAACTCATAAGAGGACAATGATGTCAAAATGCCAATATATGAAGTCTGAAATAGAATATGAATTTGTCTTGGCCAAAAAAATCCTCTCAGAAGAGTTCAAAAACAATTTAAAAAATCAGTTAAGCAAGTTAGAAGAAAAATTTGGAAAAGCAATGAGAAGTATAACAGGAGAATTATGAAAAAAGAGCAAACATCCTGGAAAAGGAAGGCAAACATTTACCAAAGGAAACTCCTTAAAAAAAATAATTGAGGGTGGCTAGGTGGCACAGTGAGTAAAGTGCTGGCCCTGGAGTCAGGAGGACCCAAGTTTGGTTCTGGCCCTAGACACTTAACACCTACCCACACACATCCACACACACACACACACACACACACACACATACACAAAATTAGCCATGTAACCTTGGGCAAGTTACTTAACCCCAGTCAGTGTTTCTTATAAAGGGTTTATTTCACAAAGATATTGAGAACTGAATCAAGTTTAAAAGAATACAAGTCATTTGTAATCTTAATGGAATAGGAAGATCTTCCCTGTCCATTAATAGACCTGTGGACTGCTTTTACCTCTGGCCCAGCTCAGAGCTGTGATACAACTTGCATCACATGAAGCTTGAGTCACATGGAATCCATTGTGGGAGGAGCTTGCCCAACAAAATAACTGAAATAGAACAGGAGAAGCAGAACAGAGGGAATAATTTGCTTGGGGGAACTTGTTTGTGGGGAGGCCTAACCAAAGGAATGCATAAGAAGTCAGTGTTCTTTGGATTGGTGATGAGTACCTTGCTAAATCTTACCTCCTGGTATCTCAGTAGTGATGTTCCAAATGAACATTTTGGTTTTGCCTTTGAGGAAGAGAATTTATTTTATTTTGTGAATCTATTCTGGAAATATGTATGCATATTCATAGCAGCTCCTATAGGTATTGCATTGACATTATATCATTCCCCTTTGATTAATGGCCAAAGGATACAAACAGGCAGTTTTCAAATGAAGAAATTAAAGCTGTTTATAGTCATATAAAAAAGTGCTCTGACTCACTATTGATTAGAGAAATGCAAATTAAAACAACTCTGAGGTACCACTTCACACCTATCAAATTGATATGACAGAAAAGGAAAATGAGAAATATTGAAAAAGATGTGAAAAATTGGAATACAAGTACATTGTTGGTGAAGTTGTGAACTGATCCTACCATTCTGGAGAGCAATTTGGAACTATGCCTAAAGGGCAGCCAAATTTTGTATATCCTTTGATCCAGCAATACCACTGTTTTGGTCTATATTCCAAAGAGATTATTAAAAAGGGAAAAGGACCCACATGTAAAAAATAATATTTATAGAAGCTCCTTTTGTGGTGTCAAAGAATTAGAAACTGAGGGGATGCCCATCATTGGAGAATGACTGAACAAGTTGTGGTGCATGAATGTAATGGAATATTAATCTTCTACAAGAAACGATAGACAGGCAGGTTTCATAGAAACCTGTAAAGTCTTACATGAACTGATGCTTAGTGAAATGAGTAGAACCGGAACACTGTACACAGTAACAGCAGCATCATGCAATACGATGATCCAAAACAATTCCAAGATTCATGGTGGAAAATGCTATCCACTTTCAAAGAAAGAACTATGGAGTCTGAATCCATATTAAAGCATATTATTTTCATTTTTTTCCCTCTCTCATGGCCCCTCTGCCCCCTTTCTCTTTCTGATTCTTTTTTTCAGAATATGACTAATGTGGAAATATGTTTAACCTGAATGTGCATGTATAATTTATATCAAATAGCTGGTTTTCTGGGGGAAGAGGGAGGAGAAAAATTTGGAATTCAAAATCTTTTAAAAATGAATGTTGAAAACTATCTTTAGATATAATTGGAAAAAAATAAAATGCTAGTAAGTGCCAAAAAGAAAAAGAAAATGAATGGCACCATAAATTTCCTGGTAAAGGGGGAAAATCTCTCCCAAAATACTAATAGAAAAATTTGTGATAAAAATGGTAATGATTCAACCTACAGTTATCTAGGAATTTAACATTTGCAATCATTTTATGAACTTTACTCTCATTAAATTGTGTTCAAAGAGGGAATAACATACATGCTCACTTGAATATAGAAATATTCTTTACCCTACAGTGAACTGGGAGGGGGGGGGAATGATATAAAAAATTTGGGAGAAGGGTGAGTGTGTTGATAGAAGGGAAGTCAGCATACTCTTTGACCCAGCAACACCAATTCTAGGGCTGTATTCCAAAGAGATCATAAAATGGGAAAAGGACACACATGTACAAAATATTTATAGCAGTTCTTTTTGTGATGTCCAAGAACTGGAAATTGAGGGGATGCCCATCAATCTGGGAATGGCTAAACAAGTTGTGGTATATGAATGTGTAATTGAATACTATTGTGCTATAAGAAATGATGAACAGGTAGACTTCAGAGAAACCTGGAGAGACTTATATAAACTAATGCTGAGTGAGGGGAGCAGAATTAGGAGAACATTGAGTATGGTAACAGCCACAGTGTGTGAGGACTGATTTTGATAGACTTAACTGTTCTCATCAATGCAAGGACCTAAAACAATTCCAAAGAACAGATGATGGAAAATGCAACACATCCAGAGAAAGAACTATGGAGTCAGAATGCAGAATGAAGCAGACTATTTTCTTTTTTGTTTTTGTTTTATTTTTTTTCTCAAGTTTTTTTCCCATTTGTTATAATTCTTCTATATAACATGACTAATGTGAAAATGTGTTTAATAGGAATGAATGTGTAGAGCCTATATCAGATTTCAAGCTGTCTTGAGGAGGGAGGAAAAGAAAAGTTAAAGCTTATGGAAGTTATTGTTGAAAACTAAAAATAAATAATTTAATTTAAAAAATGAGAGGGTCTTTAAGGTACCTACCAACCCTAGTATTCCATAATGCTATGAATCATTACTTCCATGTTTATGAAAGGGTAAAAAAAGGGGGGGCCAATTTAGGGGAGGTGGCGGTTAGCAGTAAAACATTTTCAGGGGATAGGGTGAAAGCAGAGAGAGACAAAAGGAGTCTGAGAGAAAGATGCATGGGGAAAATAGGATGGAAGAAAATAATAATCATAACTGAAAAAATTTGATAGGAAGTTGCTCTGATAAAGGCCTCATTTCTCAAATATATAGAAAACTGAGTTAAATTTATAAGAATGCAAGTCATTCCTCATTTCTTAATTGGTAGTCAAAGGATACAAATAGGTAGTTTTAAGATGAAGAAAGAAAAGTTATGTATAGTCACATGAAAAACTTTCTAAATAATTATGGATTAGAGATATAGAAAATAAAACAAGTCTGAGGTACCACCTCACATCTATAAGATTGACTAATATGACAGTAAAAAATGAGAAATGTTAGTGGGGATGAGGGAAAATGTGGACACTATAGCACTGTTAGTGGAGTTGTGAACTGATCTCCATGGTCTGGAGAGCTATATGAAACTATGCCCAAAGGGCTATAAAACTAGTCATACCCACTGATTCAACAATACCACTACTGTGTTTAAATCCCAAAGAGAAAAAAAAGGGGGGAAAGGACATTTTATATATGTAGCAGTTCTTTTTGTGGTAGCTAAGAATTGGTGGCTGAGTGGATGTTCATCCATTGGGTAATGGTTGAACAAGTTGTGGTATATGATTGTGATGGATTATGATTGTGCTGTCAGAAATGATGTGCAGAATGCTTTCAAAAAACCTGGGAAGGCTTATAAGAACTTCCAGAGTACAGGTTGTGAAGACTCACTAAGTGACAAACAAAAGATGCTATATCTGAGTCTAGGAGTTATAGGGAATCCTAAGTTCTTATTCAGCAAAAGTGTAAGATGGTCAGAATTACATTAATGGAAAATCACATTGGTGCCTCTGTGGAGAATGGATTGTTACTGGGAGAGATGGGAGGTTGGAAAATCAATTAGAAAGCTTTAGCAATAAGTCAATAGGTGCTGAGGCTCTGAATTAGAGTGATGCCTATTGTTAGAGAAAAGGGGGCATATGTGAAAAATTTTATGAAGATAGAAATGATAAGATTTGATAGCTGATTGGATATTAATGATAATTGAGAGCAAGGAGTCACAGAAATCGTGGACCCAGGTCACTCTGAGGACAGTAGTCACTGTGCCATCAATGGAGTCTGGAAAATACATTTTCATTGTCCATTTGGCCCTTTTTCCAAGGAGTGGAATCATCTTTTCTACAAAGAAGGAAATCAATATTTAAATGGGCAAGCAATACCTGAAAATTTTCTTTTTCTTTCTTTCTTTTTTTTTTTTGGAGGGCAATTGGGGTTAAGTGACTTGCCCAAAATCACATGGCTAGTTTGTGTGTGTGTGTGTGTGTGTGCGCGTTAAGTTTCTGAGGTCAGATTTGAACTCAGGTCCTCCTGGGACCGTGCTCTATTAACTGTGCCACCTAGTCAACCCCTATACCTGAAAAATTTCAACAGAAAAACTTAGACTTATTAGCTGAAAGTAAAAGAAAAAAACTATCATGGAATAAACATTCCTGATTGAGCTGTAATTGGGAATATATTTTGCAAACATTGCTTGAGCAAATGTGCTTTTTAACAAAAAAAAAATAAAGTCTAAAGGAAATCATTAGGAACCTTCATGTGAAAGGAAGTAACTATTTTTCTGAGTCCTTTTGTATTCAAGGTCCATGGAACTTATTGATTTCAACCTTGGTTCCCAAGAATCCTACTGCACAGTTTATGTTGAAATGTCAGCTGCTTCTTTTTCCCCTGACTTATTAGTTTTTTCCTTCATTTGAAGCTTCCTGTGCTATATAGAAATTCTCAGGGATATATTTCCTATCTTCCCACCTTTGTCATATGTTGGCACCCTAGAGAGTTCGATTTTTTTCCATGTGTTCAAGTTACAGAATCAAGAAAGGAGCCTCAGTGTCCATCTAAAACAAACCAAAACTCAAACAGAAATCCCCTCTACAAAATCCTCAATGAGTGATCACCAGCTTTTGCTTTAAGATCTCTAGTGAGAGGGGGCATGCTACCTCCTGAGGCAGCCCATCTACATTTGTATGGCTATAATTTTTGTGATATTTTTTCCCCTTAAATAGGGTGTGTTTTGCCCATGTAGATTATGTATTTTTCTAAATATGGATTATGGGGAGAATATCAATAGATATCTCTATATCTATTATTACTATTTTTTTTTCCCAAGGGACACTTTTATTTTTACTTGGCATGGAGCTAGAGAAGTGACCACAAGACTAATTACTCTGCTCTCTTTATGGAGAGAGGTACCAGACTGACATTTTTGTGTTATCTCACTGAAATAAATTGTACGCTTCTTGAGAGCAGAGACTGTTTTTCTTTTTCTTATTATTCCCAGTGCATAGCACAGTGCATGGTACATAGTAGGTGCTTAATAAATGCTTTTTGAACAATTATTATAAAAAATGACCTGTGGTAAGCTCAGCTATTTGTACAAAAATAAATAAGCTATAATTCCTTTCCTCCCAGTGATTATAATGTAGCAAGAGTATAAAACTTAGTAAGGGATTGCAGGCTATTAGAGTTATGCAATTCTCATTTTGCGGCTGAGGAAACTGAGGATGAGGAGCTGAAGTGATTTGCTAATGCCCCTCAGGCAGTGTCAGAACTGGCATTCAGAATTAGGTTCCCTAAGTCCTTATCCAACACTCTTTTCTCTACATCGTGAAACATTGTAACATAGGCATGTGGGTCTTTAACTGACAATACCAAGTTGTATCCTGAAATAATTTATTGTTACAGCAGAATTTGAGATCATTGGGTGAGGATCACAATGAGGCATATTTATGACTCAGTCTTAGGAAGAACTTTTAAATGATCAAAACAATTGATTAGGCTGCCTTACTAATAAGTTTATCTTCCCATGATGGTGCATTTAAGTAGAGTTGGAGCTCTAGATTGTGAATGTAGGGCTAATAACATAGGTACTACATGAAGATTATTTTTATCTTCCACCTAGGAGTTGTTTATAGTTGTGTATGGAAAGTAAGCCAGAAAATATTTGTTGTCTTCAAGGACTAAAACTTGAAATAGAATAGCTTTGCTGGTCTGGGGGAAGGAAAAGATAGTAGGTCAAAAGAAAATAGTTGGAAATTATGTTTGATTTATGGCTCCCACTTCTTTGAGTATGAGAGTGTTGTTCTAACATCAAATTTCACAAATGCTCATATAATAGTCATATGCCTCATGGCACTGAAATTAATTAATCTCTAATTTTAGGATGCTGGTGACCTATGTATCTATCAAACATAGTTACCACTTTAGACAATAATAAATTATCTAAAATCATTTGGTGTATTTTGGCATTTTAGAAAGTTGAGAACCCAAAGTCAGAGCTGATAATGATAAATCAGTACACTCAGAAGACATTTGTTGAGTACTTGAAGGGGAGAAAGTTTACAAGACATTGACAGGGTTACAAAAGTTTTGTTAAGATTTGTCCTTGAAGAGCTCTGAATCTAATGGAGGAGTTTATAGTATTTTAGATTGGTTGTCTCAAATATGCATGATCCTTAGGCATGTATGTTTCAAATCTCTGCCCTGGTTTGGCCTCTGAAATCTACTCTTACAGAAAAAAAAATAGATATGTAGAAATCCTGAAGGAATGGGGAAATAATTTTTTTCCACAATTTTTTCATTTGTAGGTTTGCTATTTTCTACTCTCTGCAAATAAATATTAGGCCATTCTCTTTTTATGACAATTTTCTTTTACTCATTTTTCGATTTGAGCTTGTCCACAAACTTGTGAGAAAGGCAAATCTGAGAACAAGGGCTGTACCCTGCTCCCTTTCTTTGTATATCCAGTGTTTAGCAGGGTGCATGTAGTTGACACTTAACAAGTCACTCTTGACTAGATTTGATTAGAGACAACAATTTCAAGAATAATTTCCGCTTGGAATTGGACTTGCAATCAGAGAACTATGTTCAAATCCTTGCTCTGATAACTTGCTGTGTAAACCTGGACAAATCTATTAAACATCTTGGGCATCTCTTTCTTCATGTGAAAAATTGAGGGGGGTTGAAGCACTTGCTTTCCAAAATCCATTCTAACTCTTAAAATTTAATAAACTAAAATAGAACACATAGATGCAAATAGTGAGTGGAGGTTGAGGTCTTTTGCTAGTAGATATGCTCCTAAAAATATCCTCCGGCCCCTCTCTCACTCTTCACCAAAACATGCCTAGAATTCAAGCTAGGAAGTTAATGTGTGAAGGTAAATAAAGAACTTAGCTTAGATGAACAATGAGGAAACTAATGAGGAGAGTTTTAACCTTTAAGTTCAATGAACAGTTAATTCTGTTTGTCAGGCAAAACTTAAACATGAGGAGAATAACTTATCTTTGAAAGCATGTAACGTGCAATGGTCCTTTATTATGTTAATAACACTGGATAACTAACAGCTATTGCTTCAGAAATGTCACAGATTAAAAATGGATTGTTTGAATAATTAGGACAAAGATGATTTTATGACTTTAATGCACACCGTTTCACTCTAGCTTTAATTGTCTTTTTAATTTAACAATTTTGTTTTAATTATGGAAAGGTACATATAATTATTTTGAACTTTATGTAATTGTTCATGTATAGAAGATTTTCAAGCCTTATACCAGACCTTTAAAGGACATGGATCTTTCCATAGCATCAAGTGAAGCCTTTGCAAGGGCCCTGTATGATTCCAGGTAATTCATCTGAAAGGTTTTTGTCACCTGGCTTGCTTTCTGCTGGATGTTGCCTGCTCTTAAATCTCTCTATCAGAGGAATTTCTGGCAGCACATGGTATAACTACCTACCATTTTATTAATTAGCTCATTGTGGTTTCATCTGGCAGCTTTTGTGAGAAGTATATCTATTATCTCTAGGGATCAATACCTATAATTGACATGAATTCATAGATATGATTGTGGTATTCTTGGGTGCATGGTGGGGTGCACCTAAGTGCTCATATGCTGTCATCAAAATAAAACATTTTGATGTAGCAGAGAGCTATAAACTAAGGGGGGCAGTGCTCAATTATTGGGGAATGGTTAAACAAATTATAGATCATGAGTACAGTGGAATATTATTATCCCATAAAAAGACAAATATAAAGTTTTGCAGAAACCGGAGACCTCTATGAACTAATAGGGAGCAAAGCAAGCACAACCAAGAGAATGATATATACAATATTAATAATATTTTAATGAAAAATGACTTTTAAAGACTTGAAAACTCAGATCAATACAATAACAATTAAGAGTCTATGTGACTGATGATGAAGAATGTTATATATCCCCCAAACAGTGATAATGAATGCAAGATTCTGGGTAAGGCATTCATGGCTGCTTGTTGCTGCAGGAGATAGAGCATTGGTCTAGAGTAAGGAAGAACTGAGTTCAAATCTAGCTTCAGATACTAGTTGACTTTGGGCAAATCTCTTAATGTCGCTTTGCCTCAGTTCCCTCAGTAAAATGGGGATAACAGTAGTACCCATCTCCCAAGGTTATGTAAGGTTCAAATGAGATATTTGTAATGCATTTTGCATAGTGTCTGGAACACAGTATCTCCTATGTAAACACTAGCTATTATTATTATTATTATTAGGAGAACAAAGGGGATTAGGGATAGGATAGTTAAAGAGAAGAAAAGAAATAGAAAGGGTCATTGTGGCATTTTTTCTTATATGCTGAAGAGAGAACTGAAGCAAAGTTAGAAAGAAGTAGAGACAAGTAAAACAGCTCTGAAAGTTATAACTAAAACTTACATACACACAAAAACCCCTTCAACCAATCACTTATAATTTTCTTTTTCTGTTTTATTCTATGTCCACATATTTTATTTGTGGAAAAAATCCACATATTTTATTTGCTTCTTTTTAAAGTTCAGAGTAAAAACAGAAATGTACAAATTGCATTTGGTCAAAATGCAAAGGCTTGAAAGTATGTATTTTGTACATTAATTTATTAATAATTTCACCAAAACTCAATGCTTTATTATAGTTTAGAAAACATTTAGCTTCAGTCTACAGTTCCAGGCTGGTTTGAATTTGAGAAATGTGTTGAGGATTTAGGGAATGCAAGTTTCTCCTTGAAGCAATGACCCATCTTTGAAAAATTACATTCTTTCAATGATCTTCTAAATGGACATGAAACATAGAAAACCAGAGACCTAAAAAAATTAAAAAAAAAATGATCATTCCAAGGGCAATGGTGAGATGCATGGCACATATTGCAGCATATTGACAGACAAACAAAAAAACCCAAAAACCTGAACATCAAAAATGGCATAAATATAAATTACCAAAGAAATGAATGCTCAAATAGATATGAGGTCATTACATAATGGGAGTTGGGAAAATGATGATGAAATTTATATTTTGCTTTAAGTTTTACAAAGCACTTTACAACTATTATCTTGTTTTATCCTCACAAAAGTCCTGAGTGGTATATGCTGTTATTACCCTTATTTTTTCTGATGAAGAACTGAGGTTGAAAAAGGTTTCATTATTTGCCCAGGGTCAAAGTTAATAAGTATCTGAGGTTAGCTATGAACTTAGGTCTTCTTTGCTCTAGGTCCACTGCACCACTTAGTTATCTACTCCATGTATGTTCTACTGGGATATCTTTGAAAGCCATGTTCATTTAGTTGACTTCCCTGTGTAATATTTATTGGATATTAGTGCCAAGAAATACTTGGATTGAGAAGTTGATACATTGTGCTTTTCATTACTGGATAGAATATTTGTAGGTGTGAATTCATAGATATATCAAATTACCAGAGATAAATCAAAATGACCAAATTTACCATATAAACCAGTTTGCATGTATCTGAATCAAATGATTTTCTCTGAATAGCCAGGAAACCAAACCAACCAACCAACCAAGGGCACTGACTGAATCAAAAAGTGTAGGTGATTTCAGCTTAAAATGAGTTTGAAGGGAAAGGCTATCTTTGCAAGACAACCTTTCTAAATATGCCATGAAATGTAGATAGTAGACAGACTGAAATATTAAGAGCCATTAAGTCTTCCTGATTCTAAGACCAGTTTTCCAGTCATTCATCAGTATTGTCTCTTCAACCTGATGCCTTTCACCTGGTACCAGATTGGAACAGAATATACTTTGTTTAATTAAATCAAAAAGTGCTATTTTCCCTGACCTACTTAAACAGATTAAATGGAACAATGACCCTACTAGAGAATACTTGGGAAACATTCAGATTTTGAGAACTTTGTTTTATGAATGACACAGTGATGAGGATAAAACCAACTTTGACTTAATAAGTAACTGCCCCACATTTCCACTGAGCTCTTCTTACCTACTATTCATAAATAAATCCATTCATATGTACTTGAACTTCTACATGTTCATAAAAGAATAAGCCAAAAAAGGATATATCCTTGGGTTTGGCACTATGTGTACAAAGCAACCATTTGGTTGTTCATTTTGCTTTTCAACTATATGGGTTGGTATTGTGTGATACTTTAGATACATTGGAAAATATATGCCTAACCATCTTTTCTGTCTCCTTTTGCTGTTTATTTATCTATATCACAACTCTTTACCATTGGTATTCCTTAAGGCTCTGTCCTGGGTCCTCTTCTCTTCTATCTCCTCATTCTATCTTAGCGATCTCATTAGCTATCATTAAGATGACAAACACATACATACACACATATACATATACACACATATGTATATTACATACATGCATACATACGCACATATGTATATGCATTTATATGTATATGTATATACACACAGTGTTTTCCTGAGTTTCAGTCCTACATTACCAATTGCCTATTGGGCATTTAAAACTGGATGTCCTAGAGACATCTTAAATTCAACATATATAAAATAGAGCTCCAAACTTTCCCCTAAGTTCACATTCCTCAAACTACCTCCCTGTTGGTAAAAATCACTAGCCAATTGTTTCAGGAGGAAGTTGGGAAAATAGGCTGCAGTAAAAAAAGTGACAAAAAATGTACACCCTGCTATCTAGTATATGTACATGTGCCTCAAGAAAGTTAAAGAAAGTCCTTTTATATACTAAACTTATCACACTCACACCTTTTTGTGGTAACAAAACAAAATGGGAAACAAAAGAGATGCTTATCAATTGGGGAATGGTTAAACAAATTATTGAATTTGTGGGTCATTAAATATTATTATGTCATAAAAAACAAATATGAGGAACTCAGAGAAACATGGAAAGACTTGAATGAACTGATGTAGAGCAAAGAAAGAATTATGAAGGGCCATACAAAAGGGACATAATCAAGTAAATTAAAACAACACAAAAAGGGAACTGAATATATAGGATGGATTCATTTTTTGAACAAGGGCTTATTAAGTTCCTACTATGTTCAACTCACTGTTCCAGGCATGGGGATACAAATTAAAAAATAAAAAAAATAGTAATTGCCTTCAAGGACCATGGGTATAAAGACAATATGTACACAGAAAAGGAAATAAAATCTATAGAAAGAAAATCCAAAGTCTCAGGGGAAGTACTATATATGTGGGGGATTAGAAAGTCTCTTGTGGCACTTTTGAGTTGAGCCTTGAAGTAAAGCAAAGTAAGGATTCTAATTGTTAGATACGAGGAGGAAATGTTCAGGCATAAAGGTAGGAGATGGACATCCTTATATAGGAAAGAGTAATAATAGTAGCAAATATTTATATAACACTATGAGCAAGGCCCTTTGCTAAGTGCATTACAATTATTATTTCATTTTACCCTCCTAATGACTTTGGGAGCTAGGTTCCAATTATCATCCCCATTTTACAGATGGGGTGACTGATACAGGTTAAATGACTTTCATGAGATCATATAGCTAGGAAGTATCTGAGGCTGGATTTGAATTCAGGTCTCCCTTATTCCAGGTCTATTGTTCTATCACAATGAGCCACCTAGTTTGTCTTCAATGTATCTTCCTTCCTCTTCTCAGTGGAGAAGAAATGGGATTGGCAAGGGTGGTAGAGGAGAGGAGGGTTGAGATACTAAAGACAGATGTGGATGAAAGATGGGTTATTTAGATGGAATATTTTCTTTCTTATAAGAGAGACTTCTCTAGGTATGGGATAAGGGGAAGGATCCATTAGGTAACAGTTTTGATGTAAAAACAAACATATCAAGAAAAATGTTTTAAAATACCTTACTATTTGGTAACCAGCTTCCTACTTGAAATATAGTGGGCATGCCAAGTCTGTCTGAAGTTAATATTTATGCTTAAAGCAAGTGAAGAAAAAATCTTCATATTACTTGAGTATGATAAAAAAATTGAGAGAAATTGACAGTTTCCCAGCATTTTTTTTTATTAAAAATAAACAACATTAATATAAATTTTCTTTCTCTCTTGCTAAAGAGATAGGCACCTTTAAGGATAGATGTATTAGAAACAAATAACATTGCTCAGTGATGTGTATCGAATACAGAGATTCACTTTCCAGCCTCTTCTTTTTCTGTCTTGCTTTTTATTTCATTAGTGAACAAAAGCTAAAAACAGTAACAGTAGAGCAATGGAACCATTTTAGCATTTTTTTCAATAAAGTAAAAAATGTAAGACACAGGAGTCTGCTCACCCACTAAACACATGCAAAGTAACTTCTAAGTATTTGATTGCACCAGGCAACTTAGCTTAATTGTCTAGATAGTGGCAGTTGGTACATAATGGGAGTTGATGAATCTAATGGAAAGAGCATCTAAGTTGAGAAACATCAGTTAGGATGGCTGATTTTTCCACCTATAAAAATCTTCTATTGACAAATGGTGGCACAGCATGTGTGTAGTGGAAAGCCTTTTAATAAAGAAATGGACATGCTCCCAATTACCTTCCTAAGCCCTTAAAGTGCTTAATGCTGCCTCTTCTTCAACCTTTTCATAATGTAACTTAGAGCCCAGCTTCTTCATTGTTTCCTTCTGAACTGCAATAAAGCTTATTATATTTCCTGTCTGTATAATCCTTCCTGTTTTAATACTGGGGAGAAAAGGGGAGTACATAGCTTCTGAGGAAAGGATACATCTCCAGTGCTGAAAAATACTGTGACTATTAGAACAAACAAAGGAAATGAACAATGTGAGTTGATTGGATGAGTTTCCTTTTTCAATCATACCATTTCAATCAACCATATCCAGGGAAATCTGAAATGAATGCTTTTTGAAAAGAAGCAAAACTGATTCTTCCTCTATGTAATCATCCCTTGAAAAGGATTGTTTTCTTGTGAGCATTATGCAGGTTCTAGGAACTCCTGCCCATTCTGAAAACTTTGTGGGTTGATAAAATGAATTAAAAGGAATGGTGAAAATTATGAATTAGAATTTTGACATTCTGATTGGGGATTTAGTCGCAATCATAACTAATAATCTCTAGCATTTATATTATGCTTCAAAGTTTAGAAAGGGATTTTTTACAAGTTCTATAACTTGTACTTCACATCAAGATTTGGAGGTAGGTGCTATTAATATGTTTATTTAATAGATCAAGAAACTGAGTCTGAGAAAAGTTAAGTGACTTTCCAAGGTCACATATTAAATGTCCAAGTAAAGATTCAAATTCAATTCTTCCTTATTCTGAGTCCATCATGTCAGACACCACACCACAATGTTGATTGACATTTTTATTATACTTTAATATATGTAAACATATATTATATATATATATAGTATAATTATCTCACATAAGTATCACAATAACACTGCAAGGTAGGCATGCCTTGTATTATGACTCCATTTGTCAGATGAATGGATTCAGGCTTAGAGAAGTCCATCAGAATTGCCAATAGTTATACAGCCAGGGGTCCAGAGAAAGGATTTGAAGCTATATTTTCCTTATTCCTAATTCTGTACACTATCCATTGTGCTAAACTGCCTCTTCTTAGATAAATCTGATCTAACATGAATCTCCATATAGCACTATGAAATACTTATCTGGTTCTTACTCATATCCTTGTCACCTTCATTCCCATGAAAATTATAACAATAGCATGATCAGGCTTTATCTCAGCTAATGGAATTTAGAGCATTACTAAAATCCAGCATTTTACATCTTTGACAGTTTTGAAACAACTGAGCTTAGCATCTAGTTAACAAGAACGGTTGTTTTAAATTGGAAAACTATGGCAGGTAGTTTTCTCTCTTGCTCAACTAATTTTGTTGTTGTACTTTCTCTAATTATTTTCGTATCATGAATTCAAAGGTATTTTATGGGAAATTTCATGCTGCCTGCTTCAGGAATTGTTAGTTGCCACTTATGAGACAGGAAGAAATGGGAGTCAGGACTCAGGTGGAGAAGGTTAACCTTATAGAGAAATAGAAATACTTTTCATCCATGTCTGTTAATTGACACAAACAAGAAGGACAAAAATTCAAAAGTAATATCTGCACTCAGTACACATCAGCAGTAAGACTCTTTAAATAAAATTTGCACAGAATTAAATAATATGATATCCCTGGAAATCTATTTAAACAAGATTCTACATGCTCATAAGGTATTGCAGTAGCTAAAGAAAATTGATGTAATGGAAACTGTTGATATGATTAAAACTTTCCAACACTGTATTTGGGTTCTGAAATGATTTAAAAATAATTTTCATAGAGTTTAGAAATAAATCTTTAATAAAAAATAATGATTCAGTTCATATACTATACAAACCCTACACCCCACTGGCCATCTGAATTATTTTAATATAATGAAAATTTTAAAAAATAGATGATAACATTGTTAAAATTCTATTTCTAGCTATCTGGACTAAGGGATGAAAGAACTGAAATTCACCTGTTCTTCCATGTTTAAGGAAGAAGGAGGTACTTTGAATTCCAAAGGAGAAAAGAATTGAAACACTCACATTATCCCCAGGCCTTAAGTTCCTTAGGGGCAGGATTTGTTTTATTTTTGTCCTTTTATCTGCATAGTGCCTGATATACAAAGACTACAATAAAAGTGTGAGTTAAATTGAATTGAATCTTAGACTCAGATATGGAAAGGAATTTAGGTATCATGTTATCCTAGTTCTTTCCACTGATCAGAATGGATATTCACTTACACTTTAGAGCGATATTTATATGTGGCACCCAGAGGTTAATACAATCAGCAGGTTTCATGTCAGGGCTTGAAGCTGTCTTTCTCATGCCAAGTCTACACCATGTTGACTCTCTGTAAATGTACTAGGATTTGCTTACAGATAAACGAAAGAGAATTGAGAAATGTTCTAATCTCTAACTCTGTTTTCTCCACTAAATATTGCACTTATAAAATCAAATTATCTTTAGGCAATGATGTCCTATGACTGATTATTACTCACCTTTACCATCAATAAGCTTATTTTTGAAAGTTTTTTCTATAATTTGGCAAACACAACTCAAATTAGTGAATACAATTACATGTTAAAATAGTATAAAGAAGAGGGACTTCATTTTGGTGCTTAATAAGGTGATATTTCATGGATTATTAACATTAATGACAACCTGAGTTCTGAGACAGAGCCCAATAGAGCTCCATCTTTCAAGGTTGTATAATGCCTGAGAGATTGACAGAAATCTTCAAGAAGTGAAATTAAGCCGCAGTAATGGCCCATCAAAACTTTCAAGGAAGCTCTTCAAGTGATATGTACAAGAAGGATGACTTCAGAATCTCTTGGAAAAGGAGACAGTTTCAGCCCAATGGCTAAAACAACTTCTTGTGTCCAATGATAAAAAAAACCCAAAAACTTAACAAAAAGATGTCATGTCCTGTGTATATCAAACCATGGCATAAATTCAATAATTTATTTTTTCTGAAACAAAACCTTCAATCACAATTAAAACAAAGCAAGAACACAGAAAAGTCAAGGATTTTCTACCAGTAGTGCTTTCCAAGTTTGTAATTAAATGGTACATTGGAATTGTTATTGTCTCTGGAGTCAGAGGGACTAAGGTTCAAATGTGTTGCCTTAACTTGTGACAATTGGAAAGTAATTTCTCTTCTCTGAGCCTCAGTTTTTTCAATTGTAAAGTGAAAATCCTTCTGAGTTATTTTTCAGTACTTGATTCACATTTTCTTATATATACTCCAGAACTCTAATATTACTGAAATTTGAAATTATATAAGATTCTGTGGATCCAGAAGCATAAGAACCCCAAATCTCAGTGTTTGACTTTTAGTAGAATATGATACTCTATAAGAATGGATTAAAAAAAACAAAACAAAACACTGTGTGGCAGATCACTGATTATGTAAAATTAATTGGCAGGATTCTGATCTGAATGGTTCTTTCTCTGTAGCAGTTTTGCTGAAATTAATCATAATATAGTCTTTGTAATTTTTAACGTTTGTCTCCAACTTTACTGCAAGCATTAAAAATAGAGCTGCGAAATCTTTGTGAAGCCTGCCTCTTGCACAATTGCTTCTCTTCTGGGAATAAAAAAAAAAAGCAAGACAAGCTCAGGGAGGATGGATCAATAAAGTCCCAGGAGATGTTAACAGAAAAATTAGAACAGTAAAAAACACCTTTTCCCCCTACCCAATTGGAAGCAACAGAGACATCCTATGGAATCTGGGAGAGGGATGAAAACAAATATGTCAGTTTTGCTTTTTAAATTTTTATTATAATTTCTCTAGATTCTTTCTCTGGTTGTCTCTAAATGTAGCTGCTGTTGTTTCTGCTAGTCATCTATTCTATCAGTAGACAAAATCGATGCATTCTTATTAGGACTAATAATTCAGTATTGGGTGAGACATTGGGGACCATCTAGACCAATACTTTTGTTTTTTATAGATTAGCCAACAGGTGAAGAATGGGGAAGATATTCTAATGCTTAGGTCAATGGATCTGTGATCTCATTAATGTGGGTATTTCTTCCATTAGTGTATATCACACCCTTCACATTCATTCTCCTAACTCTTGCAAAGAAAACCTATTCAATGTTGGTTCTTAAACCCTTTTAGATTTGTTTTTTACATTTCCTGTATACCATTTCAACAGTCAGGCTATTCATCAGTTATATGTTGAATTGACTACCTGACTGACCAGCCTCCTTTTTCTTCGAGATCTTTATTAATAGTTACAGAGAAATAAGAGGAAGTTATATTTTTATAGAATGTCAAGTTTTTCAAAGTATATTTCAAAGTATTTTCCATACATGTGTGCTTCCTTCTTTCTCTCTATGCCTGTAAGACATGCACAGGGCCACACAACCAACGTGTTAGGAATGAGATTTGAACCTACATCTTTTTGGCTTCAAGGCCAGTTCTCTATCCAATGTGTTACACTATTTTCCTTGAAACTTATAATAACCTCACTTACTATTGACCCATTTAATGCCTATATTGAAGAAGCTAACTTTGGGGTAAAATGGAATCCTAGTTCAGAGACTAAGTGCTAAGGCTTCATGTAAAAAGGGAGTCAACTAAACTGGGTTACTATGTAAAAGTTTAATTATTCTCCAGGTAAAGTTATTATAGATAGACATAGTTCTTTTAAAAAAAAATCTAGATGTTTTGAACAAAAAGAAAAGCTCAAGGTGAGTCAGGCTATTGTGTGTGTGATTAGTGAGTCAATGATTCTATTGTACTTTGCTTTGGTCAGAAGGCCAGAACACATCTAAAGATTTGTGTGGAATTTTGGGTGCCATGTTTTAAGAAGTACTTTGATAATCCAGAAAGTACTCAGTATAGGGAAGGAAGGAAGTGAAAGGCTTAGATTTCATGAAATAATATGATGAGATATTGGACCTGCTGATGGTTAGTATAAAGAAGTAAAGAGTTAGATGGAAATAGAATAGCTGAATGTCAATCATATTTAAAAAAAAAAAGAAAAGGAAAAGGTGAGACTCAGTTGCTTGGCCCTAGGAGGAAGAGACAGAGTCATTAGGGAGAAGTTACCAAGAGGCCAATTTAGTCTTTAATTTGAGGTCAAGTTTCCTTCCAATTACAACTATCTCAAGGTAGTACAGGCTGTATCAAGATGCAATGGGTTTCCTTTCACTGAAGCTCTTCAAACATTGATTGGATGGCCATTTGAAGGGAATGATGTGGACATTCTTGTTTAGTTCCTGTTAGACCTGATGACTTTTTAGTTCACTTGTAGTTTTGACAGTTGAGCTTTTTAGCCAGTAAGAATGTACTTCTTACACAGTCAAAAAAGAATATAAGGACAGTTATCACCATCATGCTTTAGCTAAGATTTGGAGAAAGTGTGGGTAGTTCTTTAGAAGACTCAAAGGGGAGTTCTATCCATCTATCAGTTACCACAAACTTATATTTTAATAGGGAAATAGATGATTTGTCCTTGATTAAAGATACTAAAATAAAAATACAAATGTGGTTCTTGCCCATCAAAGTCTTATTTCTTATTTAAATCTCTCTAGTCTACAAATATTACCTTTCTGAGACACTAATCCAGCTTTCAGTGATTGGGAACAGATTGGCTCAGGATTAATGAATGTGACAGGAAAGTATGCAAATTACTAGACAAAAGTTCTTTACAGTGTTTTTGTCTTGTTTTGAAAAACAGAAGACTAGGAGCCAAAAGGCCCATGTGGAGAGATAAGAATTAGGAGTTAGACTTCATTTGGGGAGTAAAGGCAATTTACACATGTAATAGGGGACCTTGGACAGCATTTCTCATTGTGAAGAGGTGGGGAGCTTGTTTATGGGAAAGAACTAAAGGCATTTAAAGAAAATGCCTTGGAGAATATGCAAAGACATTCAATAACTGGTTTTGGTAAACTATCCATATGGTGAAGGGAAATGATGTGTTGTAGGGAAAAATATGCCTTGTAGATATTGGGTCAAGCATTTGTATTTTGTTCTTATGTCTTTGAAGTAAAGCTTTTAAGTGTTTGTAAAGATGAAATTTTCGGTAGTTAACTTGCTCAGGGTCACACTGATAGTAAGTGTGGCAGTAAGAACTTGAGCCTAGGTTTTCCTGACTCCATTTTCAGTACTCTATCTTCTATACCATGCTGCTTCTCAAGATTTACTGTAGTTTCATTTATATACATGTCATTACTATTGAATTTATCATGGACAAATGGAGTTTGTGAGGAGACTGAACAGAGTTGTGGAGTGATTTGTTCATTGCTCACCTATATTTAATGAAGGTAGATATCAAATTACCCATAGCTATAACTTCATCAGGACAAATTTGGTTGGAGGTGCTGATTCCAGGTATGGGGCAAAAGGTAGTCTTGCCATAGGTATGTCCATCATGGAAAGAAGCAAGCTGTCCCTAGAGAGTGTGATTATCATAAGTAAATAGGTTGGGAGATAGAGCAAGACCTGAATAAGAGACACCAAGGTTTTGGATCCCTTGGGCAGGTAAGAGTAGTTACATCGGATGTCATTAGATATTAATTAGATTTGGATTTGGCATCTATCATAAGGAAGATATTCTTGGCAACCTCTACTCCATGTCAACATTCTGAGAGAAAACTTAGTTAACCTTATTCTAGTTATGATTCTGGGGAATTACGGATTTTTTTGAATTAGGGGAGATATAATGACTGTAAGTAACACACATTACTTTGAAGAATCCATTGTCTTTACCAGAATGCAAAAGGAGTTCATGTCTCTAAAAAGCTTAAGAACTCCTGTCCAGGGGGTGGCTAAGTGGTACAGTGAATAGAGCATTGGTCCTGGAGTCAGGAGGACCTAAGTTTAAATCCAGCCTCAGACACTTCACACTTACTTAGCCATGTGACCTTGGGCAAGTCACTTAACCCCAATTGCCCTGCCTTCTCCCCTCCAAAAAAAGAGCAAAAAAAAATAAGAACTCCTGTTCTAAAGGCTTCACCAAATTGGAATAGATTAGAGAGATAACAATTCAACTAGGTAAGCTTCCAAGATAAGCTTTCCTTTGTGGATAAGTAAAACAAGCTAATTAAGAGAGATGTTTTTCTGTCATTTATCCATGGACATGCACAGAAGAGTGTGGCCATCCATCCATTTTTTTTTGCACCAATGTCAAGAAGAAGTCAAGAAGAAGAGAGACAGCATAGCATAGCACAGAGGTGTCAGATAGGATGTCCAGAGTGGCATTCAGCTAGGCCTTGTCATCTCTTGGCCTCAGTCACATTACAATGTAATTTGAAAATATTTAACAAAAAGAATAAAAATTACATAAAACACAGATAACATTAGGTAGCTCAGTCACACACTGGATAGAGGGCTTGATCTGAAGTCAGGAAGATTCATCTTCCTGAGTTCAAATCAGGTCTTAGATACTAACTCTGTGACTCTGGGCAAGTTACAACCCAGAATGAGTTGAAGAAATAAATGCCAAACCATTCCGGTATCTTTGCCAGGAAAACCACAAATATTGTTACAAAGAATGAGACACATTTGAAATAACAGAAAAAGCAACAATAAATGACATTACATTTTAAAACTGAGTAAATATGTGGCCACAGGGGTCCTTATATATGGAGTGATGCCCGCTTTTTTATTTGAGTTTGTTGCTGATGGTCTACAGGATAAAGTTTCAGTCTTGAAGCCATAAAGTCTTGTTTCAAATTCTATGTCTGATACATACTGACTCTGTGACCTTGGACAAGTCATTTAATCTCTTCATACTTCAAGCATCTCTTTAAGATTATAAATTGAAGAGAGTGGGCTGAACTACAATGGTTTAGAGAGTTTTCTCAGTCTGTAATTCCCAATAGCAACATAATCAGTTTCCCAGTCCCCATCCCTAAATCAAGGAGAAGCTCCTTATGTCTTGTTCTTCATTCCCCTCTTCCCTTTCACATCGCAGAATAAATTCTATTCCCTGTGTGATACCGTGAGGTGGCTTTGTCAAGACAGAAACTTCTCTAAGGCATTCTTCAAGCCAAACTTGTAAATATTTGGAATCCATTTGGCAGACTCCAATGAATGCAATGAGCTTGGGAGACTTTAGATTTTCCAAGTGGAATCTTCATTCAGCCTTTATGCTAATCCTCCTAACAGCTTTAGTGAGAAGGTGCACTGCAGGGACTCCGGGTTGCAATTAATTTCAAAGGCTTATTGCATGGCTCAGGAATATATCTTTTTGAGTAACTGGATTAGTTGGCTAAAAGGCAATTCAAGAGAAAAGGTATTTCTTGATTCCATTTAAATGTTAGATTAACAAAATGCAAATTTATCTTTAAAGAAAAAGCATTTCTTAAAGCCTGCATGCAGAAAGTGACAGATAAGAAAAGAGACTATAGTGTATTGGAGAATACGCTAGGCTATGTTTTCACCTGAATGCAGTGGTCATAATAGCTTAGGCTTTTGAATCTTCTCAGAGCAATCATATCAGCTTCACATTTTAAGTTGAAAATTACAGTATACAGCTACTGAAAAATTTCCTAATGGGTTCACTTTTCCAATCTGAAAATGCCACTGAGACAATATGAAAGAAATCAGTTGGTGTTTTAGTTGGTAGAACCCTGCATTGAAAGAAATAGAAGTTCTATTTAGAGAAATCCAGAATGTGGCTTGGGAGGGGAAAAGATGTCTTTACATTTGTGCTATCCTAGCATCAACAGGGCCTGATATGAAGTGGCCACTTAAAGGCTTGTTGTTTGATTGATTGAGTGGATAAAGGAGCAAAATAACTCCTGGAATCTCTCTCAAGTGTATGAGTTATACAGACAAAGGCCTCATGCTCAGTGGGTGACTGGCATTTTTCTGGTAGCTTGGTTTTGGGAAAGAATCCCCTGGATCACAGGATTTATGTATGGAAGGGCCCTGAGAGGATCAGGTGCTCTATTCCAGAGTTTCCAAACTTGCTTCCTGTGGTCCTCAAGCTTTAGCAAACATCCAGTGCTGGCTGAACCATATTAAAATATAATTGGGAAATGCTTAGCAAAATAAATAAAATTAAAATAAAAACAGATAATGTTAATTTGTGTTTTTCTAAGTCAATATGCAGACAATAGTGATCTATTACTATTAGACTTTGACCCTACTGCTCTAAGGGTAGCTAGGTGGTGTAGTGGATAGAATAACAGGCCTGGAGTCAGGAAGAAGTTCAAATCTGATCTCAGATACTCTCAGATGCTAGCTGTGTGACACTGGGCAAATCACTTAACTCTGTTTGCCCCAGTTTCCTTATCTGTGAAATTAGCTGGAGAAGGAAATGGCAAACTACTCCAGAATGTTTGCCAAGATAATTCAAAATGAGGTCACAGAGAGTTGGACATAAATGTAAAATGGCTAAAACAACTATTAGTCTAGTGTAAACCTCTCATTTATAAGTGAATTTGAAGTCCAGTACAACCAATGTAAGCTTCCTCCCAAATCCCACAGAGAAACCTTGCTGTATCTCCATAACTGGTCTCTGCCTACTTCTTTTCCCTTTTCCCCCTTCTATTATTCCCTCCCCAATAACTGAATAGTTCATCAAAATTTAATTTGCTGCTTTTTTTTGTGATACTCTTCTTGGTTTTGGGAAGCTTGTCTTTGGGTATGAAAAAGCTTCTTATGTCTCTGGACAATGGGGTGCATATCTCATAGAAACAAATATAGGTCTGAGGTAAAGAAAAAAAATTCTTTTTTTTTTTAAGCAATTGGGGTTAAGTAACTTGCCCAAGGTTACATGGCCAGGTTTTTTGTGTGTTGGTGTTAAGTATCTGAGGCCAAAACCGATCCCAGGTCCTCCTGACTCCAGGGCTGGCGCTCTGTGCCACCTAGCCACCCCAAGAAAAAAAAATTCTTAATAACCACTTGGTCCCTCTGTAAGGGTTATGGGATTTAAAGATCTCCCATGCCCCATGGACGTGCTGACATAGCAGAGCAAAAAAAAAAAAGGCAACTGCCGCCAACTGCCAACCAGGCGACTGTCGGCAGTTGCTTTTTTTTTTTTTTTGAGTTAGGACTCCTGCTGAGCACTGCCGGGGGCCGGAGCTGCTGGGAGCGTGCTTCCAGGACACTGGGTGGTTGCTGTGAGTGGGGAGAGGAGGACCTTTGCCTGAGGTAGCCTGTTCTGTTTTAAAGGCTTGAGAATGTGGGTGCTTTCTACTTTATCTACCTGTGCCAATATCATAACTACTCTGATGGCTTTCACTTTCTGGTTTTGGGACTCAGTCTTTTGGTATCTTAATAAATTTTCTAGTTTATTTCCCCATATGGCAAACCTGACGTATTTTGTGATGGATAATTATATCAGCATATTTGTAATCTCTATAGGCATTGTGAATATGGCATTGCTGATACACCCTCTTTGAAACCATATATTCTGTCTCTAAATTCAATTTTCTTTTCATTATACCACACCATCTCAATAGTTATTCCAATAATAGCTGTGCACATTAACAGGAGACCCTGCTGTAAGAGGATCACATTCATTACTTATATCTGTACAATTAGTGATTTGGCCTGGGATATGCAGAGAACTCTTTATAGTATAGGATAATTGGAGTCTTCCCTACTATCCCCTCTGGAGAAGAATTTGGTACAAAGTTTCTTATCCCTTTCTAGAATATCACCATTGGAAAAGGTGCATACCTTGACTTCATTTTATTTCAGTTTGTTCTCATTAATTTGAATAAAATCCAGTGACTACCAGGGGTGGTAAACCTGTACCCTCAAGGCCATATGTGGTCCTCAAGAGTGGTCCTTGGACTGAATCCAAACTTGACAGAACAAATCCTCTTAATAAAAGAATTGGACTCAGTCAAAAGACCATGCCCAAGAACTAGAAGGCCACTTGTGGCCTTGAGGTCACATGATCCCCACCCCTGTACCCCTTTTACAAGATAAACTTGAAACAAATTGTTCCAGAGTTAACTTATGAAGTTGCCTTACTGGTCTGTAATTCAGTGGGGGAATTCAGTGTGTCTGACAAATTTATCTGCTCAGGGCAGATAGAGAATCCCATCACGTTGCATGGGATTAAATATTTATATTGATATTCAACTAAATACAATGAAAGTTGTTCACTTATTGCTAATTTTGCTTAATTAGGCATCTGCTTGCTTTTTCATCAGTCATTGATGTGGGTAAGAGAGATCAATCATCAAGAAGTTTCTTTGTGTGCAAAATCAGTACTTATATAGTAGGAATTGTGAAAGTCAATGAATGGATTTATAATCATGCAGCATTTCTTTATACCTTTTACGGGAGATATCTCAATGCTTAGCACAAGCAGTTTAAACACTCAGTGATCCATTGTGCTGTGAGTCAAGTTATCCATTATTGTAGTAATCATACCATCAGCCCTTGATTTCACTCAGAGGACTACCTTACTGTCTCTTTAATTTTTTAAAGTAGATTTCCAACCTTGTTCAATATTCATTCTCTAGATCTTTATGTATGCCCCTGACTTTACCTTCAAGTACTATTTGACATTTATGGGGAATGGATCACTGTCTCTGTGTCACTTTCTTCTCTGGAGGACTGTTTTTGGTCAATAAATGACTCTTTCTAGAGCCATTCATAGAAACTTTGAACAGGGGAATAGTATTTGTAAACTTAATAGTAAAACTCTTTAGCCTCTTGTTTCCTTGGGCAAGAGATATTTTGAGATTTTATTTAGATTCTCATCCTTGATTTTGCATATTCCTTCTGAAGATCCTGTTACTTTTGCCCATGTCCTTCTTATATAATCCCACACACTGATCATAGAGAATTTGTCTAAAGTGCTGGGCACTTTCCTTACTTTTCCTCATATTGTGAGAAGATCAGTAAAACAAATTAATTGTGGATTACTGAAGGAAAATCCATGGGAAAATATACAAAATAAATGAATCTGGATTTTTAAGCCATAAAATCTGGTTCTGCAGCATGATCTTATCTTTTGCTGCTTGTGTGATGATAGTCAAATACTTACTCTTTCTGGGATTTGATTTCCTTGTAGGTAAAAAGAAGTAGTGCATGTGTTTGTGCATGTGTGTGTGTGTGTGTGTGTGTGTGTGTGTGTGTTGAATGATTAATTATTTGGCAAATATTTAGTATTTCTTATAGTCTAATCTTTTTATTTTGCTTTTTTGGCGGGGAAGATAGGGCAATTGGGGTCAAGTGACTTGCCCAAGGTCACATGGCTAGTATTTTCGTGTTAGCTGGTGCTCTATTAACTGCACCACCTAGCCGCCTCTAGTCTAGTCTTCTAACTCTAATCCTTTGATCCTAAGAAAAGTCCTAAGTTTTAATAAACAGTAGACTTGACACGAGTGGTATGACATTAAAAAAATTTAAAAAGGTATAGTGATTTAAAAGACAAAAAAAATGTTCATACATTCTTAGTCTACATCAAGCCTGCACAATATATGGTGTGTGGGTGACTTGTAGCCTGCCAAAGGATTTGCAGCAGCCCATGAAAAATGTAGGGATGCCATTGCGTGTGCTCTTCTGTTTGTTAGGCGACCTGCAGCAATCAACCATCAACATTCTGTCTCTAGTCTAACCAATCTGTAACCTGAAGAAGTTTAACTTATTTTAATTTTGGTCCTGTAGCAGCAAGCACCCCAGCATATCCAGGGTGGCTACCAACAGGGAGTTACAGGTTCTTATATCTGCCTTTCTAAAGGAAAGCAACTCAAAATGGTTTAAAAATCTTACTTAATGAATCAAACATATCATTTGCCTAGTCCAGGGGAAAAAATCAGCACTCTGAATTTCAGAGAACACAAACAAGTTACAAGCAGAAGTTATAAACAGACAGAGAAACAGATCAGCAGACAGGTTTCCAGCTGTCTGACCATTACACCCATACCTAGTCAGTTACCAGAGAGGAAAGCACCAACATCTGGGTTTTCAAAGCTGGAGGGCTCAACAGCTACTCAGTCTCCTCTGGTTAACTCTCATAACTCTTCTCAAAGTGAATCCCAAAACAAAATCCCACATCAGGGTATATATAGCCTTCTCCTGGCTCAGAGAATGTCACAAGCCTCTTGACCCACTGCCCAATCCCAAAGTAACAAGGTGTGGGCATTCCTGAAAAACAAGCCTCCCACCACAGGCTCCATGTGACCACATTCAGTCTATTAGGGGGCAGAGTATATTTTCAAATCAAGGAAGGTTCTCAGAGTCATTTAAGACTATCAAAGGGCCCAGGGGCAGGGAAGATCTTAGATTCCCATTCCCATAACAGGTCCCTACCTACTGACTAGTTGCATAGGTCTGTTCTACATTAAGAAAGACAAGACCAAGGAAATGATAGCCTTCCCATACTTTCTCCTGATCAGACCACATCTAGAATATCATATCTTGTTTTGGGCACTAAATTGTAAGAATGATATTGACAATAAGGAACATTTCCAAAAGAGAGCAACGATGGTTCAGATATTAAAACAACATGAAATGGGCTGTTCATGAAGTTGCAGAGAGAGAGAGAGAGATTTTGGATTACCAATTGTCAGAAATATTAAAAACTGAATTCATGTGTCAGTTATAGGTTAGAATACTTGATGGAATCAGAAGTCCCTTCCTAAATATGAAGGACTGTGATTATAGCTACTTTCCTGAGGAAAATCAATAAATAATGAAAATAAAAATAACAACAAATATTTACATGACACTTTAAGATTTACAAGTTGCCTTACACAAATTATCTAATTTGACCCTAAAAACAACCCTGTTAGTTTGGTGAAATTATTATACCCAGTTTAGGGAAGATGAAATTGATGCTGAGAGAAGTTAACTCACTTGCAAAGAGTTACACAGATGACAAGTCTCAAAAGCTAGATTTGAGCATGTTTGACTCTAAGTCAAGCTGTCAATATCATAGATTTATATCTGGAAGAGATTGTAGATGTCATTTAATCCAGCCCCCTCATTAAACTTATGAGAAAACTAAGACCCAAAGAGTTTGAATGACTTAATGAAGATTGTATAGGTAGTAAATGACAAAGCTAGGATTTGAACATTTATCATTTCTTGACCCAGTCACTGATTTTGTAAGTATTCTTCAAAAGAAAAATAAAGGAGGCATATTTTAAGAAGAATGATGGTGGAAACATATTTAGTGGAAATGTCACATGCACAATTGACTTGAGTTATTATTATTTGTCTATTAGACATGACTTAGTTGGACCAGTTCCTTTGTAGAACAATCCGATTCCTTCCAGAGCACTTAAATCGTATTTCTGAGCCATATTGGATCTATTCTTTGGGAAAAGTTTAGATAAAAGCCACAGTAGTGGAAAGTTAAGACTATCTCCATTAAATTGACATGTCACTTTTGGAATAGAAAATTTGCTGACATTGTTGACTGGAAGATTCATGTGAACTTTAGCAAATATTATGTAACAAATCCCCATCTTAACATCTGTACCACAAAAAGTAAGCTGACATTTATAATTATTCTAAAGAATGCAACAGTAGCATTTTTAAGATTTGTGTGAACCTTTCCATATGCTTACTTTGCATTTTCTTCAATGATGTTGTTTCCTTGCACCTATCTTCCTGAATAATATTTTTGTTTTGAAAGTGGATATTAATTAACTGATTCAATTCAATAATAATTTAATAATTAACTGATTCAGGAACATGAAACCAAATTCATACTCTCGGTAACAGTGATTTGGTTTAACCTGAACATTCAAAATGCAAATTTTTCCAATTCTGTCTCTTTCCTAATTTCATAAATTGAGCAGGCATGAATCATCAGGGAGCAACTTTTGAGACCTTACTTCCAAGCTAGGCCAAAGTACTCTTCACTCAGCAAATTGTTCAGTCTTTGACTAGAAAAACTGGCTCAGAATTTGAACACTTGGTTGGTTCAAGACCCATTTTTCCTGCCTGGTCCTGACTAAGGAATTGGTTGTCTGGAGATTGTATGGCCTCTTCTTGGTGCACTGACTCTAAATCTTATAATCCTGATACATACCTGTAACTATTTTCCACTCAATCTCATATTATTTTGTTAACTCCAAGTTCTCTATCTCTGACATCAACACTATATTGATTTCTTCCTGATCTTTCCTATCCTGATCAATTACCCAGATATCATCACTTGAGACAATTGTGAACAGTTCCAACTAAATATATATTTTACCATGCCCCTTCTTTCATACTTCTAACTGTCATTTATCCATAGGTTACCCCTTATGGTGTAACCTGTGTTACCTGTTATGTGTGTGAATATTCACACAGTGTGTGACCTGTCCTTTCTGGTCATGATTTTCTCTGATTTCATCCTTCCCCATTCATTATGTGTTATAGCCTGCCCACCTACTACTATATTGCCCTTTGAATGTTCCTTTACTTCAATTCATTGAAGACTGGAACTCTATTACATATAGTCATGTACCATATGAAGAATATTGGTGTTAAGGTCTTTGTTTCAGGGAAAAGTAAAAGACACTAAAAAAGTTGATTTTCTTAAAGGCAAAATTCTCCTTCTTCTGGTCAACTTTGGGTTCATCTTATAGTTTATTACAATGTTTGTTCAAAATAAATTTACTGATGAGCATGCTCTATGAGTTGACAATCCCACTAGATAGAATAGTCTGGACATTTGATGTTCTTTGTTCGCTGGGACATAAAGTCTGGATGTTATATTGGTATCCATACAATGTCAGGAGAAAACCAGTGATATCCCAAATATGTTGGATGGACTTCTAATGGCAGTTTTACAGGAAGATATGGACAGGAGTAAACCACTGTGGGCAGGGATATTCGAGTTGTGATTTGCATTACTGAAAGGAGTACTCACTTCAATGAGATCATTGGTGTATTAGACTCTCACTGGACTATTAATCAAAATTATCATATAGATAGATATATAGATAATAAATAGTACATGTTTAGAGAAGTTGTTTTGGTATTTTAAAATAGAGCTTGCTAAAATAAAAATGAAATTCTTGAAAGAGAAGAAAGGGAGAATAACTGAGGTCCAAACTATTTAGAATGGAAACATTGTAATTTCCATCCAAGACTAGTAATCACCCTGTCATTCAAAACATGCCTTTCACATTTACAAGTGAACCCAAAATAAGTCTGTGGACAAATAGAAAAGATTATAGATATTGAGAGTGAATAAACTATCCAAATGTATATGTATATATATATGTATGTATATTTATTTGCATATATATGCACATATTATATATAAATGTTCACATTCCAGTTGCTCTTCATGACTTCATCTAAGAAATAAGAACTTTTCCCATTTATTAATTAAATTGCAGCAAAGGCAAAGATACTATTATATTGGTCCCACTACATGCCTTCCTCAAATATAAACTATACTAATATAATGAAATCTCCTTGAAAGAAAAAAAAGTTAAAGGGAAATGTATTGTACAATAAAAATGGCACAATGATCACATAAGTATGTTTACTATTATGTTTAACATCACTACTTTTATAATTTTTGTTCTTTTCTTTCAAATATTTCCACAGAATCCAATGATAGGCCATACTCAGATTCAACTTAATTTATTTTGGGGGGAGGGTAGAAGGGTGAAGGAGATGAGCAAGGTCATATGGAATACAATATATATTTTAGAAGAATGGGACCAATATAATCCATCTAAATTAAAAAAAATTATATTCCAAAGAAGCTGTGGATGCCGATACATTATTTTCCATCTTTGTATTCACAAAAATTTAGGTCTTGGAATAGAATTATGCATGTGCAGTAACTCAGAGTTAGAAGATACCTCACAGGCCATCCATTCCAACCTGTACCTGGACAAGCATCATCTTTTAAATATACTTAACAAGCGGTCATCTGGTCATCACTAAAGGTTGAGTTGGATATTAAGAGGACAGAAATCATACAGATCATTTTCCTTTTTTCATTTCCTCTCCTTTACTCCAAAAGGTTCCATTTCCCAAAACTAAATTAACTCTTTTTCCCCCAATTTCCAAGTATGATCTATAAATTACCTGAAAATGTGGTTTTAGTTGAAGTCTGTTTAAACTTCTTGTGGAGCTAGTGGAGAGAGGCCAAGGTCATGCCATGAAACTATGGAGATGTATCTGGGCATTTATTTCATTCAATATTCAGTACAAAGGCTGTTGATGGCTATGACGGGATAGTTCTGTAGTGTGTATGCCTGCAAGCTGCAAGGCTTGCATGTATAGAAGCAAGAAATAAATAGGAACCTGACTATCAGTTTGTGAAATGTCAAATTTAATTTCATGATTGGCTAACCAATATCTGCCCTTCTAAGAATGGGGAATTGGGGAGCTAAACAACAGTTATTTTCGACATGCCTGGAGGTCATTATTTATTTCTTCTTTGCAATACAAGCATGCTTGGATGCACAATTCAGAAATTAGAAGCTTTTGTAAATATTTAAAAGGCATGTTTCCTTTTGGGGTTTCTGCCATTTAAAATGCTTCTCTTTTCTTCCAATTTTAGGCATTATTTTCATCATCTCAAGAGGAATCATAATAAATCAAAATATTACATATTTTGATTGGTTACTGCTCTTTTGAAATAAGTTGAAGACATTGGTGGAATCTGTCACAACAAACAGTGCACAGTGGAATAAACTTGAAGAAGAAAGTCTAAAACTTACATATATAGTCAGAGCAGTGGGCAAGGCAATATGGTCTTTGCCCTGCAACACCAAAATTTAGAGGGTGCTGAAAATATATGACCTCCTTCAGCAGCATGGCAATGACTTCATTTAGTGCCTAGTTATCAAGAATAATTAGGAAAAATGGGAAATTACCTTTCCGTGGAGGATACACCCTTAGGTGAGATTTTCTTCAGCTTTGTCCTTCTATTCCCTTTCCTTTCAGAAGCAGTAACCTCACTTTGTTGTAGGGTTTCTGGAGTGGTATCATAGAGTCTCTACTCTAAATTAATTTTTCTTAGAATGTTGGTTTAAGTCCATGTTTCACTCTGAGTTTTGTAGACTTTCCCTACATGCTAAAATTGCTAGCTATGGCTTTATACGTAGTCAAGAGATCTTGATCAGAAATCCTATTCCTGCCCCAAACTTGTCAAAAGTTATAAACTCTTATGTAATATGAAATTATGAGAGTTTCTTGGTTGAATTACAGTAATAGGAGAAACAAAATAACATTTATATAGCCTTTCATATTTAGAAAGGACTTCTTATAATTTATATACCTAAACTGGCCTTGAAAAATCATCTTACATCTTACCAGCCTGATTATTTAATGGTGTCTTTATACATCAGGTTGACCCATCTTGTCCATGTTACTTACTGGATTACTTCTCTAAGAATCATTTCACATTTATTGCTATTATTATTATTACTATTATTATTATTATTACAAACTCCCTGTTACCTTCAGGTGAAATGGAAAGTGTTAACTTAGGATTGGTAAGCAATGACAACGTTCCATATCTTTCATGGGAAAGCTCATCATCTTTATTATTAGACTTCTTTCCCACCAAGTAGTGCTTTATTTTTTTCAACATCATATAATATTTGTGAATCTGGAATGCAATAATTTATGGGATGAAGTATCTCTGCTTCATTTTTTTACTTTATTTGCACCCTCTAGAGGCAGTGTGGTTCAGTGGACAGTGTTATCAGGTTTAATGTTAAAAAAAAATCTGGATTCAAAGCTTCCCTCTGACACTTAACTAGGTCTGTGACCTTAAACAAGTCATTTAACCCCTGTAGACCCCAAGCAACACGATAGGACTTAGCTACTTGAGTCAGAGATGGATTGTAATAAGCATTGGTGGAGGGAATCCCTGACTGATAACATTATGGACACTTGTATATTGCAAATCCACATAAATAGTTATCTAATTATAGATTTCTTGAGCACTTGGTTCTGATTCTAAGAACTTCAGGAAGGTGATTTTTTTACCCTCTATGTGCAATGTGTGTATAATGACTAAAGAAACCATAACTCATGCTTACCCACAGCATAGGATTTTTTTCTATTCTGAAATGATAGTATTATTCCTCTTACAAATAATATTTGAGAAGTGAAAGAAAAAGAAACATTGATTTTTTTATTATGAAAACACATCAGATACAAGTTTTCTTTTTTTCTGGAGGTAAACACTTTTTCTTATTCACATTTTGTTCAAGCAGAATGTTAAAATATTTGTTTATGTTATCTTATGCAAGGGAGTATCTTAATACAGCTTTTAGCATATTAAAATGTCATATGTGACATGCTGCTCAGGTGACATGTTTATGACTAAGTGTTCAAAGCTACATATGCACAAATAAGAAATTGGAAGCCAAATCCCTCACATCCTAAGGAAAAAAAAGCTCATTTTACATTTGCTTCTTTATGGGGCTATCATTTATCTATATCACTACATATGAAGTTTTACAAATGAGACCATTTTGCTGCAGTCTGCAGCCAAACATCAACATCTGTCTCTTGGTAGAGTACAAACTCTGAGCTGAAATCCAAATGGAACTTTTCTCCAAAGCCCTTCTGTTACCAGGAATGGGGAGAATGAGAAGATATCCACTGGGGTCCTTGCAACCCTGGAGTCTCTTGAGAGCAGTGGTAAGGATGATTAGTATCATGCATTGTAGGGAAATGTATAAATTGCATATGTTTGAAAGATTTCAGTTATATAGCTTACAAAATAATCATGGAATGTGATAGAGTAACATCATTGGAAATTAGTCCCAGTCCCAATGAAATAAATCAGTTTTGCTTTGACGATCTATATTATATTTAGCTACACAGCAGGAGTGAGGAATATTTCATCACCTACATGAAGCCAACTGATTGTCACTACGGTCCAACCCCACTCAAATGGAATATAAGTATTCTTCTCCTTTAATCATCAAGCATCATTTGTTGAATCACTTTCAAATAAATATGGCAGGAGATGAAACAAGTCAGGGATAAATGCATTGTTTTCAAATAGTTCCATATGAAATTGCATTAAAAAAAATGTAGATCCTAATTTCTCTTCATTCACTGTTGGTGCCTAACTTCTAAGTACCTTGCTTTGATTTATATTATTCAGCATATATACACCACAAAATACATGTGGACACATACATATACATGCACATTTATGCACACATATACACACATATGTTTCTATATATAGCTATCTAGCAATGAAACACCATCAATGGACCTAGAATACTCTGCCCTTCCCTGTTTTGTACCCAGGCATTTGAGCTGTATCACATTTGGCCCTTTGGCACCTGACCTCTGGTAAGAGGTGATCCTTTATCTCATACTCATTAACTCACCAAATACCCCACCACACATGTGCAAGGAATGGTTATGGACTTAATTATAATAAATCAGGTTGTGGTTCACAAACCTAGGGCTTCTCCCCAAAATGAGAGGGAAGTAAAAAGATATTCAGAGTACAATATGAATCAGTTATGAGACAGGCATTATATTCTGGCACACAAAAAGGAATGTCAAACATAGGACTACTCACTATCACACAAACAACAAACAAACAGGTCTGTGTAATTTATAAACTACTGTGGCAATTTGTAGTGAAATTCATTTGGCAGAACACCATCCTTACAATTCTGCTGGTTAATAGTCATGCTTTTCTAGGCTGGAGATGTGCTTAAATCTATTTAGAGAGTGGGTGTGAACCAGGGGCAAGTCACTTTAAAGAGCTGATTTTCAGCAAACAACCCTCACAAGCTTCATAACTTGAAAGGAGAAGAGTGTTGGAGAGTCAGGTTGATTAAGTCATTAGCTCCTTTAGCTCAGCAACCAATCAGGGGGCTATATAATTTCAAAGTGTAAGCCCTGAGTCATACCTGGTGCAGAACCAGGAAGAGAAACTCTTAAGTATGTTCTGTGTATGTAAGTGTGTTTGTATGGCAGGGGAAGTTGCCTCTATTAAATGAATACAATGTCTTCTCTCAATGTAAGCTCTTTGAGAGTAGGGGTTGTTTCATTATTCGTAGTTGCATTGGCAGCACTTAGCACACATGGTAGGTACTTAAATACTTATTGATCGCTCCCTTGCTTTGTTGATAACTCAAGTCATACTTAAAGTAAGAGATCTCATTACCCAAACACAAAAGGTCATCCAACATCTAATCAAAATCTCCAATGACAGTGAATTTACTACCTTTCTGTAGCTCCCCAGTCATGTTCTGGAAAGCTTTAACTGCTAGAAAATTTTAGGGTTTCTTCCTTCTTTATATCAATTCTAAATCCATCTCTATGATTTCCACCCTTTACTCTTATTTTGGACCCTTAGGGACAAGCAGATTATGTAGTACTTGAAGACAGTTATTATGTATTCTTACAAATCTTTTCAGCTACATGTTAAACAACTCTTATTTCTACAATCCATTCTTCTCTTGTATAATTTCAGGTCCACCTCACTATCCTGGTGACTTTTTTCTGTATGAGTCAGCTTTTTAGTGCCATATTTAAAATGTAATACCAAGAAATTAACCCAGTGTTTCAAGTAGAGTCTAACTAAAACAGAGGAGAATGATATGATCACCTCCCCCATTAAATTAACAAGTATTTACTAAGTTCCTACAATGTGTTAAACACTGCTGGATTCTGGGAATACAAATGAATGAAACAACCCCTCCTTGCAAGCTTACATTCTATTGAAAGAGACAACGACAAATATAAATACCTAAGTATTTATGGAATAAAGATAAAGAGAATAAATGCCTATAAATATTCATTCTGCACACTATACTTTTAGAGTAACCAAACATCAGGGTTTATGTGTGTATGTTTGTGTGTTTGCATGTATGTGCCATATCACACTGTTTACTCATACTGAGACTGTGATTCATTGAAATACCAGGTCTTTTTCCCCATGAACTATTGCTTAGCTGTGCCTCATTTGTCCTATACTTGTGCAATTTAATATTAATGATTTGCCATTTATTCCTATTAAACTTCATCTTATTAGATATAGCCCACTGTTCTAGCCTGGTGACTTTTCTATGCTACCTTTTCCCATCTAATGTGTAAATTACTCCTACCAACCTTTGCCTTGATTGTATGAGCATGAGCATGCCTTCTGTACCTCTAAGTCATTACTACATTGATCAAATTCCTTTGATACTCAACAAGAGATCTCCTTCCAGCTTGACACTGATCCATCAATCATTATTTTGGTTTCAACCACCGAGACAATTAC